>NC_089802.1:43569769-43936019 GCF_029633855.1 Hoplias malabaricus | reverse complement strand
TTCCGGCTGAAGTATATCAAAGTTTGGATGTCATTTTAAAGTAAGGACCCACCATGTAGAAATATAATCTTCAGTGTAAGAACGCAGGTCATTGTTTGGTTATAAGTCATCCAAACATGAAGATACTAAATGCTAATTATGAGAAAGGAAGGCTTTTTTTTTCAGGCCCATGGTGTAACACACAACAGCAGCATATCACACAGGAGCTACATAAATACACAACCGTGCACAACAAGTAAATGCACCAGACAAAAACTACAATGAGTATGTTGAAACATATTAATATTGTAGTTGTTCTGTTTAAGTTACTATTCATAATGCACATGCACTGCTTGGACTGGTTCCCATCCTACTATCACACTTTCCGGTCATACATCCTCCACCTCCGTGATTACACAAGGGGCCCTGCAGGGATCAATCCTTGGACCTCTCCATTTCATTATCTACATTTGTCCTCTCAAGCATATAACATTGCCTTTCACTGTTACGCGGATGACACCCAGATCTACCTCAGTACCCAACTCATCACTCACCTGGAGAATTTTTGATTGAAAATTGGATGCAGCAAAATCATCTAAAGTTAAATGGTAATAAGACTGAGATCATCCTCACTGGCTCTAGATCAGTGCTCAGTCACACTCCATCTCTATCTCTTCACACTGATAACGTATTAATTTCTCCCTCTGCTATGGTCCAAGATCTGGGTGTCCTCCTCCATCCTATTCTCTCTTTCACAACTCACATAATCTCAGTGGTGAACACTCAGTGGTAACATCGCTAAAATCCAATGATCTCTATGTCAGTCCGCTGCAGAAATCCTCATTCACTCTTTCATTTTGACCAGACTATGGTAACTCCATATTGGCTGGCATCAGCTCCTCCTCTGTCCGTAAGCTTCAGATGGTACAGAACTACTAAACAATCATGCACCTCCCTACCTGTCTGACCTCCTTCCTTCCTATGTACCTTCTCACTCTCTCAGGCCTCCAGCTCCTGGACTTCTTACTGTTCTGTCATCAAAACTCTGTGGTTTTGGTGATCGGGCTTTCTCCTGACTTGCTCCCCGGCTCTGGATTTCCCTCCCAGTACTGGTCAAACTATCTCCCTCTCTTCCCATAATTAAATCTAATCTTAAGACTCATTTCTCTTGCCTATGGTATCCCTCCTGTTTAACTTAGTCTAATATTCACTACTCATTTATTCATTCATTATCTGTAACCGCTTATCAAGTTCAGGGTCGCGGTGGGTCCAGAGCCTACTTGGAATCATTGGGTGCAAGGTGGGAATACACCCTGGAGGGGGAGCCAGTCCTTCACAGGGCAACACACACACTCACACCTACGGACACTTTTGAGCCACCAATCCACCTACCAACTTTTTTGGACCTACCAACACCCACCAAGTTTTTGGACTGTGGAAGGAAACCGGAGCAACCGGAGGAAACCCACACGGACACGTGGAGAACACACCAACTCCTCACAGACAGTCACCCGAAGGAAACCCACACAGACACAAGGAGAACACACCACACTCCTCACAGACAGTCACCCGGAGGAAACCCACGTGGACACAGGGAGAACACACCAACTCCTTACAGACAGTTACCCGGAGGAAACCCACGCAGACACAGGGAGAACACACCACACTCTTCACAGACAGTCACCCAGAGCGGGAATCGAAACCATAACCTCCAGCTGGAGCTGTGTGACTGCGACACCTACCTGCTGCACCACCGTGCTGCCCTCTCACTACTACAACTCAAGTTCTGCTGAAATTGTAATGCTATGTGTGGTTCCTCCTAACTACTGAACCTGTATTGTCTATATTGCGCTGAGTGTCTCTACCTATCTGTCTATGAACTTTTGATTGTAAGTGTCTTTGGGTTTTAGAAAAGTGCTATATAAGAATAAAGTATTATTATTTTTATACTATAATATCACACACTGTAATACATACTCTATGTTTATGTGATGCCTCTCCATATAAGGTCTTGTTGTTTTGTCTAGTCCTTGTCTAGTCTGTGTATTTATTGTGCTTCATTGTGATTAACTGACTGATTGATTGCTCATTACCCACACCAGGTATCTACACTGTATGTAGCTCCTGTGTGATATGCTACTGATGTGTGTTGCATCATGAGCCTGAACAACCATATTTCCTTCCAATTTATATTAATTTATCCATTCTTTCATCAGGAAATCACTGGGTAGCTCTTGTACACAACCTGGATATGGCACCAATGCATTACACACTCACCCTGTCACTCACTCACACACACAAGCACACACCTGAAAGTCCTCACAATGACCTAAGATGAGAATAGAACCCAGGACCCAAGGGCCCTGGAGCTGTTTCCGTCACACTACCTGTAGCACCATTTGCTACCTTCGTTTTAATATATACAATGTTTAAAAATTCCAGCAGCACTGCTGTGACTGATCCACTCGTACCAGCACAAAACTTACAAACACACCACCACAGCAGTGTCACAGCAGCGCTGAGAATGATCCACCACCCAAATCATAGCTGCTCTATGGTGGTCCCGATCATTGAAGAGCAGGGTGAAATGGGGATAAGAAAGTATGCAGAGGAACAGATGGGCTACAAAGTGGACTACAAAGTGCTGCTATATGGTCTGAGGAGCTGATAAAATGAGTGTAGATACAAGGTTCCTTTTGACAAACTGTTCTGAATCACAGAAATGCTGATGTCTTCTCTATTGTCAGGGTTTCCCCATGTTTTACCTAAAACATTGCCTGAGCTCAGTCTGTGCCACTGGATTATCCTTGCTTTGGTCAGTGTGGATTTACATCCGGCTGAAACTCAAAGCTCCAGCATCAAAGCATGACATCATCACTTTTGTCTGAAGGTCATGGGCACTAGTGGATTTAACCGAGGCCAGACAAACATCTCTCACTATCATCTCTCTCCCTCTGCTTCTCCATCATTCCCTCTCACTATCTCTCACTCACTCACACACTCTCTATCCTTCTCTCTCACTTTCTCTTCTTCTCTCCCACTCACACATTCATTCTCTCTCTCTCTCTCTGTCTCTCTCTCTCTCTCTCTCTCTCTCTCTCTCTCTCTCTCTCTCTCTCTCTCTCAAGGCACATTTCCCAGAAGCAGTCACTCCTAATCCAATTCTCCCTCCATTCACTTCAGCCAACCAGTCTGTCGTACAACTAAAGCAATTAAAACCTGCGATCTGTCCATCCCTCAGGAATGTAAAGGGTCCGTACCACTGCACGAGAAACAATGCAGAGAAGTGTCTGGCATAAAATGAGGCTCCGGGAGAAGAATGATGCTCAACCAGGAAGTCCTGCAATAGGGATACAAATGGATAAATGTGTCTGATAACACTGACCTAGTTATCAGCAAAATTCAAATGTACTCCCACATACGTCTCAGGAAGTTTCCCTTCACACACCATCTCTGAATTTCTACATTACCCACGTATTTAGATGAAGATGATTAAACAGAGCCTTCAGTGAAGACTTTAAAGAGCCTATATAAGAGAAAATACTCTTCCTCACTTGATATTATATGTGAAGATAATAAAAACACTATTCCTGACACATTCAACAACTTACCCCTGCCCATTTATGTCCAACATTTTAGGAACATAATTTGCCTATTTTTTTTCTTACTCTAACAAATGCAGCCTGTTAAATTCTCTGGTTTCAAAGGAGCTCAGGAGGTCCATTCAAAACAAATAATTTGGCTTAAACCCACACAAATGAGACACAATGAAATAAATTAAAAGAACAATTGTTAACCAGCACTCAACAGATTTATTCTCACTAGCAGAAACACACATTAGATCCCTTGAGATAATCAGTGTCTTACCCTAAGATGAACTGCCCTGTTTTGGGCTGTCCACTCATGAGGTCATGAAAAACATTACTGATTATCTGTCTCCTGAGCAACACAAAATGAAGATAAATATCCCCCACCTCGACCTTAACACTGTTCTTTATCCTTTACCCTCCATTCACCCCTGAGCCTTTTAGTTAGGACCCAAATCACCGCCTAATTTGCCCTATGATTGACTTGAGGACCAGGCTTAGCTGAAGTAGCAGATGTTGGATTAACCATGCTGTCCGTTTTCGGACTGAGCTGTGGTCGGAGTACTGAGGAGTGTCTGGATTAACCGCTTTGAGGCTGGAGACATCAGACAGCATGAGTTTTTAGTCCTGCATCAGTGCTCTATGAAATTACACTGTGGAATCTCTTGAACATCCTGGAGTTTTCCAAAAACAAAGTCTTGACAATAATTTACATACGAGATTTTTTTTATCAGTAGACATTTTGCAAATATTGACATATATCAATGCTGCATTTTATTACAAAAACTCACCGCTTACACTCACACTCTCAGACCACTTTATGAGGTACATCCAGTCAGTGTCCTATGTGACTGTATACTTATATGAACCCTATGCATATAGCTATTAAAGATAAAAATACACAATGAAGATTTATTTAAGCTTTTTAGTTTATATTTGTTAATCTAATGCATTATTATTTGATGTGAAACCAAAAAAAACCCTTGAAAACCTATAAATCAATAATAGGAATATGTTTTTGCTGATGACTCAGTTTTCTGCCCAGAGACAGCGTGAGATGACGTCATTTGAGTCAAAACGAAACTGAAAGTAAACGCCGTCTGTTTGTTCCTTCGCAGCGTCGTCTTTCTTGATAATAGCGATTATAATTACACCATTTCATGACGAATATGACACACAAATTTTGAAGGAGCACCTTGGTTTTTAGGTGTTTTTTCACACTGGATTACTCCCAGAGGCTTCACAGCACCGCGATGAGAGCGCTATTTTTAGAAACGGTAGGATCTGCGCTTTCTAACGCTATACGGAGCTCACAGACGCATTCAGACATTCAAGACTTACAAAGCTGTTTATATAAGGTGTGTTCTACCCCGCAAAATGCGGGGTTAGACGTGTTTGGGTTAAAGAATCTAGCCCTGTTGTTCTTCACAATTTGTTAGCAAACCTCTAAACCAATTTATTGGTCTTTTCTCTCTGTGAATTAAATTAAAGTATCTGGAAAGTTTAGGATGACAGAAATATAATAGAAATATTGCAAAATAATTTTATACACCTAGTCAATCCATTATAACCCAATCAGCCAAAATATTAAAACAACTTCTTTGTTTCTAGACTCATTGTCCACTTGATTAGATTCACTTTGCATATAGCTGCACTTTGTAGTTCTACGATTACAGACTGCAGTCCATCTGTTGCTCTGCAAACTTGTTTGCCCCCTTTCATCCTGTCAATCAATGCTGAGGACCCCACTGAGCGGAGATCATTCTCAGCACCACAGTGACACTGACAGTGTTAGTATTTGTTTTGCTGGTACCACTGGATCAGACCCAGCAGTACTCCTGGAGTTTTTAAACACTTCAGTGTCACATCCGGGCTGAGAATAGTCCACCATCCTGCCAACAGCGTCCACTGATGAATGACTGGATGACTAACCAAAGCAGATGAGCTACTGTATAAAAACTGTGACTTTACACCATGAGCATGGTGTTTAAAACCTCCAGCAGCACTGCTGTGCCTGATCCACTCATACCAGCCCAACACAAACTAATACATCACCAGTCAGTGTCACTGTAGTGTTGAGAATTATCCACCACCAGAACATACCAGCTCTGTGGTGGTCCTGATCTTTGCAGACCAGGGTGAAATGAGGCTAAGAAATTGTAGTACAGTCTGTTATTGTATTATATACTACAAAGTGCTCCTGTATGGTCAGTGGAGCAGATCAAATGGACAATAACTGTAGAAACAAGAAGAACAGTTTAATGGTATAATGAATTGGTGTTTGTCTAATACAAATCCATTTATTCTCAGCCGTAAGCTCCTGATTTACATTAGTGCAATATGTTGGCTGTAAAAAGACTGCAGTATGTAAGAATTATGTAATGAACTTTTTTGAAGTAATCAGTAAGTTGAGATTTATCATGGTGAAAACCATCAGCTGCATCCAAAATCACATATAGCATATTAACCTAAATGAATAAACCATCAAATTAGTATTCCAGTGATGATGCCATGAGTATAATGAATATAATATTTAGTGCAGAGTATGGTTAGGGACTTCAGCCCTGATTAAATGGGCCACTGCATTTCTCAACCCCGGTGTGTCTGACCTGTTCTAGCTACAGCCATGTGGGCTGTCAAGACCACTCTACTGAGAGCTAATAAATGTCCAAATCCTTCCACACAGTGAGCAAGAGACTTGTTTGGCCACATACAGCATAATGTGATTTTTTTTGGATGACTGTAACTCTAATTTATTTTGCATTAATTTTATATTAATAAAATTTAATATTAATTTAAAAGATTTCATGATTATTCTTGGCTCCTTTAAGGCACAAATTAGACGTTTCATTGCTATTATGCCAGGTGCATGTGAAATGAGTCGAGAATAAAGCACATTTGAGAATGAGTTCTGTGCTAATTAACCATCATATCAGACCTATACATATCCAAGCCCTGCCAGCACTGATGCCGTCAATATCATGCCAGTGTTCAGTTGGCATTAGATGCCCAGGGCACCACACTAATTACGTTGGGCCATATGAGCCGCAGCACATGTTGGAATGTAGGCATCCAACTGCAACTAGTCCAGTAGCCCAGGAGTTCTCAAACTAGGTGATGCGGCCCTAGAGCTATTGCAGGGGTTGGCAAATACTTTTACATAATATGAATTATTACTTTATGTTGATATCTTCAAAAATTATTTGCAGTTATTTTTCATGAAAAAGGAAGAGTTTGGTGACCACTTCATTCGCCTCTGACATGACCAGAGTCAGGTGTTCTGCAACTTGTTCATGCTAAGACCAGAAAAGACATAGAGACTGATTTTAAGAAGCAGCGGGGATGTCATGACCTTAATTTCTACTTAAAAAGCCTACACCAGCTCACAAAATGCTTTGAATCACTGCAAATCACTGCTCTCCATTCTTCCAAACTATAATAAAGAAATGATGACAGCTCAAAAACAGTGCTAACTAAAGGGAGCTGCGTATATTACACAAATTGTGAGATCTTGTCACAGCTTCCCCAGTTACAGCTTCAATTCTCTCTTTCTGACATGTCTCCACTTCTCCATAGTTCCAAATGTCTAAGATAACGCTGAAACTTACATTTGAGGTTAATAAATAAAGCTGCACTTTTCTATTGGAGCATTTTGCCATTTTAAAGGAGCATGATTTGTACTAACCTGCCAAAATTAAAATAAACATTAAGATTAGTACATAGTATATACTCTATAGCGTTAGTGTAGTAAACAGATCAGCTGTGATGTATGGACTGCATAACTTAAAATAACCATACAAATGGACTAGGTTTGTGCTCTGATGCTTATAGGTGGTGTATTCAGAGGCTGGTGTATGTACGAGGGGAAATGATAATACTAATAATATTTTGCACATATATAGTGCATTTCAGGAACCAAAAGATGCTAACCCATGTAATACACAATATAAAACAGATAACACGGACACCATAATACATACACCTATACAGAACTAGATATAACAGGACAGGACCCAGTGGAAGAACAGATTAGGCTTGAGGCAGATTATATGCAAGTGTTAAATGATATGATATAGACTAGATTTAAATATGTAGAGAGAATTAATTTGTTTAATAAGTGGAGATTGAGAATTCCAGATTTGAGGCACAAATCTAGAAAATGCTTAGAGTCCAAAGCCTTGCAGGTTGAATTTCAACTTTCAGCATTTGCTGTGTAAATGGGTCTTCATGAAGGAGATTAGCCCCTAGCATTAGCAAAATCTACTCCACTACACTTCCTCACAGTGACTCATTTGACAAGCTGAGGCTTAAAGGCAAAAGCTTTGCTCTCTAAAAATGCCCGTTCTAAAGTATTTTAACTTCCTTCGAGCTATTCCAATGAATGTTTTGAACAGTGTGACTAAGACCCGAGAAAAAGCTGCATGTTGTTTTGCTGCACCTCAAAAGAAATAATAAAGCCGTAGCAGTAACAGTAGATTTAAGCTAATGTGGTTGAATTCTGGAGTCCTTCTTAAGAAACACACAGTGTACAGTCTGGTATCTCCTAAAAGTGTGTATCGGTATAAGACCAAAAAACATAATTATTGTTTACCAGTGGTTAAAATGGCAGAGTACATTTGGATGCCGTTATTTGTATTAAATTGCAGATATACATGACATGAGTATACTCACCTGGCAAAGTGAATTTCCACAAAGACTGTGAAAGCTAGTTAATATCTAGAAATGCATCAGTCTTTCTAAAACAGTATGTCCAGTTACAAGCTGTAGCTCATCGCTAAGACTTGCCATTAAACTGAAGTGTTTGACCCAAACTAATCAGGAACAAATACTTCCCTAATCTCTGCAATGTGAATATGTTTTTCCCCAGTACATTAAAAAAAGGAACTCCAAACTGCAACAAACAGCATCTGATGTTTCACTTGTAATTCAGTTTCATTTTCTTGGCATGTGGAACCATCATAAATGCAGCAATCAGTTTAGTTTAATTTTGTTCATTTGTTCATTTGAAAGGGACAATAAAGAAAAACATTGCTACATAAAATGAAACACATAATGCCTTTAAGCGTTCTAGCTGAAGCTAATTTGATACTATTACTACTACTACTACTATTAATATTAATAAGAATAACAATAGGGTGGCACGGTGGTGCAGCAGGTAGTGTTGTAATCACACAGCTCCAGGGACCTGGAGGTTGTGGGTTCAAGTCCCGCTCCGGGTGACTGTCTGTGAGGAGTTCTCCCTGTGTCTGCGTGGGTTTCCTCCGGGTGCTCCGGTTTCGTCCCACCGTCCAAAAACACACATTGGTAGGTGGATTGGTGACCCAAAAGTGTTCCTAGGTGCGAATGTGTGAGAGGGTGTTGTCCTGTGAAGGACTGGCGCCCCCTCCAGGGTGTGTTCCCACCTTGTGCCGAGTGATTCTGGGTAGGCGCTGGACCCACCGCGATCCTGAACTGGATAAGCACTTACAGACAATGAATGAATGAATAATAATTATAATGTCTAATAAATTACTGTATTGACTTTGTGGTCACTTTGTGCCACTCTTAAATGCCTATTTAGGCTAATCTGCTACATTTCCTTCTAGTCCTACATTTCCTTCATGTCTCCCTCTATATTTCGACTCCAGCTGTCTTTTGGTAAGCTTTGATTTCTTTTCACTCATGTCTCACAGCTGGGCTTGCCGTGTAATGCTGCAAGCAGGTTTTGAAAAGGTAAGGTCCACCTCAGGCAACTTTGGAGAAGTTCTGAGTTAAGTTAATCTCCTGATATGCAATGTAGAGCATCATTAACCTCTTACTCATAAAAATGAGAGGCTGACATAACCCTGCTGAGAATAACAGCATGACAGGCTCAAGGTAGTCATGCTGGTTTAGCTGGTTGACCAGTTTAAATCTTAACCAGCTTAGGATATATTTTCATTTAAATGTGATGGTTTAGCTGGATTAAAGGCATGATCAACCTGACCAAGCTGAACCATTTTGGCTGACCCCCATAACCATTCTGGTTGACCAGCAACATGACTAGCACCCCCAAGCATGACCATAATCTTACGGAACATACACTATGCTGGTGTGTTAAGAGCGGGTTTATCAGCTAGCTCACCATTATAGGGTATGTTTTGCCCAAATGACCAGCTTTCCAAACACCTTGACCATCAAAGACCAGCTCAAGACAAGATTTTTCAGCAGGCAAATGTTTATAGTGTTAGCTTCCTAGCTTAATGAGCTTTGTACCTACAAATAATTGTAAAATTACAATTAGACACATAAACATAGCATTAATACCATAATAATAATAATGTTACACTTATATAGTGTAATTAACATACCCAAGGACACTTTACAATTTGGAGAGAAAAAAAAATCAGAGTGAGAGAGAGAGAGAGAGAGAGAGAGAGAGAGAGAGAGAGAGAAAATTCTGAGGTAAGGTTTGAGCTGAGATTTGAAGCTGAAAAAGGAGGAGAAGAAACGGATGGGAGAGGGTAAGGAGTTCCAAAGTGTGTACTATATGAGTTATGTTATGTTACAAATGAGTTATGTTCTAGATAAGTAACATCTGCTAGAAGTTAAAATACACTAAATTAAATTTGACTTCATCTGCTCATGTTACTTAACGCAGAAAAGAGTGCTTTGGAATACCATTGAGTTCTCTTGGTACCAGTGTTGAGGAGGTACCAAAAAAAATAAAAACTGAAATCTTCTGTACTGGACAAATAGCCAGTTATAAAAGCTTAGTCCTGTTTTTCTGTTCCAAATGTTCCATAGCCCTGTTTAGAGGAAAGATGGCCTAATTGACACCTAAATATTTTTTTCTAAATAAATTTCACTAAACTAAGTTTGACACTGCTTATTATAAACACTGCAAAAAGCCTTCATATCAAGATTTTAAAGCAAGGTAGTTACTTAATCACAACCTTGCTGAAAAGCACTTTAATCTTCACCTTGTATTTAAACAGACCAGTGCTGGTAGCCGTAATGTATGGGTAGACTCTGGTAAGCTCTATTTCTGTTGCTCTGTCGGACAAAACCTATGATCGCCACTGTACAAGTAGTCGGCTGTTCATGGAAAAGTCCTGTGATCCGCACCCACACCCTGTCCTCCCCTCTCCAGTACTTCTGCTTCCCACTCACCATGATGTCACACACTGTCCAATGTCTCTGGAACAATATATGTTCCCTGGCAACATTCCACAAAAGAATAGGATATCATTTATTTTGGGAAAAATAATGTCTCAAATTGCACATTGTCTGGAGCAAATGTTTGAGCTCTGACGACAGATGATTCATAGACAGTAAATCACTTGCTGGGTTTTCAGGGTTTGGGGTATGAGATGTTTAAAGCACATTCAGCAAATATTTTGCCCTGTGCTCATCATGCATCTTATTTCTGATCAAATCCTACACTGCTTCCTGCTGAGTGTGGGCTAAGCATGATCTGCCTGATGTATTAGTTTCCCACAGCATTAGCATTAGCTTGGAAAAATCTAAATGAGGTTTAGCAGCCACAGGGAGAGGTTTTTTTTTTTTTTATTTTTTTTTTTTTTTTGCATGAGTATAAGAAATAAGACAATTTCACATCTAGCCAGCTCTGAATCTGAATTATCTGTCTGACAGTGTACACTGTGGATTAAATGTAAACAACTAGAAATGTATCCAAAATGTTAGCATTAGCACAGAGGAGTTTTGAGGAAGGAATATATACAACAAGCAAACTGAATTTAAGCCTTTCTGAGACTAGAAAGAAAATTTCTCAACCTACCATTTCTGCAAGTGTTAGCATTAGCTCTGAGGTTTGTTCATTAAGGTAGCTGAGTTATCTATTATTTATTTATATTAATGTTACATTTAGTCAGTCTGGGATGTTTTAACAGCCAGAAGTTTTTAGTATTAGCGTCCAGATGAGATTTAACAGTTTTGGGGGTCTCTGTATAAAAGGAGTAGAAAGAGTAAGACAATCACAATGAATGTGAATTAATTTGAATGTGAGTTTTTTTAACACTTGTTTTCACATCCAAATGTTTCTCCAAGTGTCAGCATTATAGTTCCTAGCAATCCAAATGGGTTTTGGCTTTAGTTTTTTAATCTTTTAGAATAATATACTCTTTCAATCAGTAAATATAGCTAGCATGAAAGAATAAGACAATTTTACACTTAACCAGCACTGAATCATAGGTATTCCTAGTAGATACAGACAAGTCCCCAAAGAGTAGCATTTCATTTGAAGTATCCAAATGGGTTTTTACTGCCATACAAAGGAGAAAGTCATTATGAATAGAAGCAATAAGACAATTTAAAAATGAGATGAAATGTCCTGAAATAAGAAGACCTTCTGATAAACTACACAGTTTATGGGAGTTTTACAGGGAGGTGCTGGAGAGCCAAACATAGCAATAGCTATGAGAAATTATACTCAATTTTAAGAGTTATTCTTTTGATTTCAGCTGTGTAATATGATTAGAAAATTTAAGATAAGCAAGTTTGTATGTGAGTTTTTCTTAAGAGCCGTATAAAAGAGTTCTTCACCCAGAAAAGGCATTTGTTTGATGTTATCTCTGCTCCTAACTTAGCACTGGAATGCTAATATCTTTCTAAAGCATGAACAATATGCAGTGAACTTCATAACTGAGCTAAATGAACAACTGACCCAAATGTTCTCACATTTCTACACAGTTTGGCAATCATATTATATGTATGTATGCCTTCTATTTTAATACAGCAGCTCAGCCTGCTGGTAGACACTGAAGAACAAGCTTCACCTCAGACTCCAGATCAGCCGCTAGCACCATCACATTACTGCCTTGTGACCAGCAGCAAGGATGCACATGACAGCTTGTTATGTCCCTGCACATGCCCACAATTTTGTTTTTATTCTGTTTTGTATTTTTATCACGCTGTCTTACACGGGACTTGATTTCAACTTCAACAAAATATAATTATCAACTTCAATGTACTTTCAATATACAATTTCTATTTCCAGAGTAGTTTATTTCAAAATCTGTTCTATGGAGATTAACATGAAAACTAAAATCATATACAGCCACGTGGAGATCAAATACAATGACATGCAGATATCTAAATTTGTCTAGGATTGTTCTGGATTGGATGTTAACACTGGGCCATTTACACATGTATTACATCTAATACTTTTGTGTTATTATTTCATAAAATGTATGAAGTCTTATGTAATAAACACGATTAATCTTACTGCATGCATTAAATATTTCACATGTACGTGTACAATTAATTTCTTACATTTGCAAATGTCGGTCATGTTCTGAAAACTAAAATCATCTGTAGCCTTATTAATTTATATTATTTAATACATTGACTCAAAAATCGTTTAGTGAAGTTTTCATTTCTAATGTTATATTCTCAAATGCAGAGAGTTATATCTGAGATTTGAATGTGTACTGAGTCATATTTAGAAGAATCGTATTTGAGTCAGAGCATTGTAAAGTCAGAGATTTATATTTCTAGCAGCCCTGTATCTATTACCTTGTGGTAGACATGCATCACCCCAGACAATACCCTATGAAGCAGACTGATGTGCTGGTGGTATGAATCATCAAATACTCACAGAGGAGGGAGGAGCAGCCACAGAGCCAGTGAAGATGCTGACACATGCAGAGAGTCTGTACTGAAGAGACAAAGATCTGGTCAAAACCTTGTATCTAAACACCACTGAGCACGGTGTATGCGTCATTTAACCGTATTTCAACAACTCTATCACAGAAGCAGCCGCAGCTATTTATCTGCAAAGCATTCACCTCACCTCCCTGTGAAGAAACCAACAGGAACCAGCATCTTTAAAAATACTACTGTGCTCAGGTCTGAAATGCCGATTTTCTCAGCCGGCAAATGGACTCTCTGGCAGGATTCCAAACTCAGATGGATATTTTTACTCAGTCCTGAAGCTGAGACGAGCACCTTCCCAGATCCATTACTGCAGGATAGGCTTTTTTTCACGTCAGTACATCTACCTGTCCAACACGTCTCTAATGCCTCAGCAGCACAGCTACAGAGGTGTTGCTTTAACCCACCTCTGGGACAGAGACATACGCAGGTTGCATGAAATTGTGAAGATGCAGAAAGCTGCAAATACAAATCATCATAAACTTCCTACTATTCACCCACCACTTTGCAATGCTTTCCATTAAAAGAGGTCCTCACATAGGCTTTAGTTGTAAAGATCATTGAATTGGTGCCTCCATTTGCCACTGTCTACCTCTCTTTCACATGGATACAGCCTGTCACTTCAACACTGCCAGCTTCTAATTACAGTTACTGCCATACTTATTCACACCCATCCCCATCTCTCTCTCTCTCTCTCTCTCTCTCTCTCTCTCTCTCTCTATGTGGAGTGGTGTTCATAATCACAGATTGAGTAGTTCTTGAGAGATGGCACCTAGTGGAGCACATTATTCTCCCACCTTTTCAAATTCACTCCATCACTTAACCTGCCTGGCTGGTGATTATTATTTTTTTTCCATCAGGTTCCACTGTATTTTGCTATCATTTAAAATGACATAAATGTCACCTTTCATTAAGAAACATAATTTTTAATTTTTGCAATATAAAGAAAATCCTGTTATGATAAATATATTAACTTTAAATATACTTAAAGCAGTATTACAGCATACAATCAAATTAACACAGTGCATTTCTGAGTATCCTTCAAGTAGTTTAAATTCAGTAACAGATCCAATAAATCTTACTTTTATTTGCAATATAAAAATAAATAAATAAAATATCAAGCAAGGCTTGTTGCAAAAGCTGAACACAGGGGTTATAATGCATTACATAAACCCATAACCTGAAATTAAGTCAGGCACTCTTTCTTTAAGGCTATAAAGGGGTACTCATATAACTATGACTGCTTCAGAGCAAGTATCCAGGATTGTGATATGTATTATAAAGTACTGTGAGTGATATATGACTCTATATGTGTTCAGAATGCATAATTAATTCAAGACTGTTACCATGAATTTATGTTATTTAAGGCACTATATGACGTGTATAAAAGATGGATATATTTGATATGCTGCCAAATGGTCATTTCAAAATAGACCCAACACAGTCAATATAAGGGCGGAAGGATGAATGGAAGTAAACAACAGAGATGAAGGGCAGACAGGGTTCAGTTTCAGCAGACTTGATTGGTCTCTGCCTAATCTGAGCTTTATGGAATGAAGCCATTTCTCAGCCCTCACTCTTACACATCTGATTTCATTCTAAAACCCACATTTAAGTGGTATTTGAGGATAGATGTATTTAATTAATATTATATCTATCCAATAAGATAAAACAGCCCAACAATAAAATCTCTGTGCTGCAGGATTCATCATGGCTCACATGTCATGTCTGGAACAAGATATAACATTACTAGAATATAATTTTAATACGTATTTACAAAATATTATTGCTTTAATCAATGTGTATAAATGATGATATGAGTAAATGTTAAACTGGTCAATTTGAAGTCATTCTCTGAGGAAAAAAAAACAAGATTTTGAAAAAGGGTGGAACCTTTGCTAAAGGCAGAGCAAGACATATAACAGGACAGATAAGGGTGCCCTCTAGTGTTCATTTTCTAAAACTACAACACATCACGGGCTCAGTCTCAAATAGCTGTATATTCCCTATGTAGTGCTCTACAAAGGAATCAAAACAGAGGATCCGTCACCCAAACAGTGCAAAGTGGGTCGAATATAGTTATTCAGGATATAACCATATTTGTCAAGCTTTTTACTGAAAATATTAATACACTATTCGAGTGTAAAACAAGAATAGCACGTTATGTAGGGAACAATAATCAATATGGGATTAAGCCATATTGCTCATATACGCTGGAGAACTGACGTAGCAGAGGGATCTGATTGGCTGACATGTTAGTGACCCCTATACATCAAGCAAATCAGGTTTGCCCCTAGGTTTTTTTTTTGGAAAGACATCATGTGAGACTAATGGAGGGTAATGGAGACAAAAGCTTAAAACCTAGAGGAAAATTCTCATGTAATACATCACTGAAGCTTGCCTGAATTAGGCCATTTTAACCAGGGGAAATGAGCAGCTTGTGGCATGTCATATATTTAAATAAATCAAATTCCAGTGGTGTTTTTTATCAAAGGCCAATGGTTTGGTGAAGGACTGTTATTAACATGTTGATTATCACCTAAACCACTTCAACACTTGAAATATCCACTGAATCAGCAGGATTTCTAGTTCATACAACACTTTTTCCCTCTAATCATTCATATTAATGGGGAGTTTTTCCCTCCCTTTGGCTGCAGTTACAACTTTTACTGCTCTGTTAAAGCTTTAAACTACATATTAGAACATTTTTATGAGTGTCTGATGAAATTAAACCATAAGAGCACTAGTGAAGTCAGGTACAGATTTTGGAAAATTAATTTGCGGTCACACAATCTCATCCCATTCTCAATCCATTGCTCGAACCAGTTCCAATGCTTCCTGCACTCCCTTCTAGACCTCACTTGGCACTGGGCAGGGTGAATGAGCAGCTATTCCAGAATAGCCAATGAATTTAATGCTTTAATAAGGGGATTATAAGGAATGTGCACATTCAGTGCACCTTAAAGGATCATATACCCTACAGACAGATTCAGTAATATCCAGATTCTGATGGAAAATTGCCCACGCAAAGAGATGTTAGTAAATATAGCTTGTAAAGAAACATATAGATATTGTAGTTATAAATCGGATATATAAACTTACAGTTTTGCTTCTTGTCTGTGTTGGTATCCAGGCTTAAGTGTGGTTGTTGAAAGGAAGAAAAAGTCCAGAAATTGTTAAATATATGACATCATTATCATTCTTTCGTAGCATAGAAATCTGCCTCTGTTCTCTCTTCCTGTTGAGAAGCAATGGATTGGTCACCCATGTGTGCACAGAGATGTAGATGCCAGTTGAGCCTGAGGAGACAGTGGCCTGTGTGTGTTGACCATTGGTCTCTATAAATAGGCTTCTTTGACTCCCCCTCCCTCACTTTTTCTCTCTAGTCTGGACAGTCTCCAGATTCAGGATGAGTTTCAGGCCCCCATCTCTGTTCGATCGAAGGAAGTGATCAGATGTCCAGTGTATCAGGTATACCGTCTTCTCTTTTGGTCTGATGATATTCTGCAGCTGAATATGAGAAGGAGAAGACGTAGTGCTTAAAGGCAAACACAAAACTTTTTAAAATATTTTGAAACTATTAGTATTAACAGCTTCTTTATGCTCTTTACACCATTCAGCCAAAACATTAAAACATTGATTCTACTACATGCATTGTTAAGTTTATCAGATCAAATGATTATATAGGAGCATTAAATAGTTCTACAATTGCAAAAAGTAGTCAGTTTTTTACTCTAGCCCCGTTTCAGCAGGTTCTTCAATGGTCAGGACCCCCACAGTACCACAACATATAGGTACAACTCGGGTGGTGAGTCATTCTCAGTGTTGCAGTGACACTGACAGGTGTTGGTGTGTTATTAGGTGTCATGCTGGTACAAGTGGATCTGACACAGCAGTGCTTCTGGAGTTTTTAACTCCTCAGTGTCACTGCTGGACTGAGAATGGTTCACCAACCAAAATTATTCAAACAACAGCATGAACAGCACTGACTAGAGAATTACTAACACAATCTGTGCAGCAACAGTTAAGCCACTGTCTCCTGAATGATCTGCCACCCAAATAATACCTGCTCTGTGGTAGTCCAGTGAGGGGGTTGAATAACAGGATGAATGGGAGCTAACACAGTATGCAGAGCAACAGATGGACTAACAGATGGTCTGTAATTGTAGAACTACAAAGTGCAAATGTATAGTCAATGGAGTTGATAAAATGGACAAAGAGCGTAGGAAGCAGGGTGTTAGTTTAACGTTATGGCTCATGGGTATTTACACTAATGAGCAACAGTTAAAGAGCATTTTCATTTATTTGATTTCATGTCAAGAAATATATTGAAATTATTGATTTCTGAGGAGATATTTCAGAGAACAATTTATAATTCACCTGCATAAGAAATGCTTAAGTCAAAGAGAAATAAAAAAAGGGAGTTTTCAAAAGGGGAGTACAAAAAAAATGATTAAAAGAGAGAAAATGGGCTAGGACTTGGTGTCCCAAGCAAATAAACAGATACAATCCTCAAATGTTTGTGTCTATTCTTCCACTGTGTGAAGACATCTCAACATTACGGGTCTGAAAGAATGTGCAGCTGTGAAGAAACCCTTACTGACAGAATGAAATAGACACAAAATTGACATTTGCAGATCAAAGAACATTCTTGAACGTGAACTAACAACTGAGTCAAAATCTCAATATTGCTGAATGTGTTTGTGATCACTAGAAGCACGAGAAGCAGAAAAAGCTCCTCAGGCTGAACTTCAGAAAAAACAGAAATATATTCATACAGATTTTTTTAAAGCTAAAGCCAAGTATCATGAAAAAGAATGGACATTGTTCAGTTAGGTGAAAGTCTGCAGGTTTGGTGTTTAATGCTGAGATACTCTTTCAGACTGTGTTTGTTAATGATGTCGATGAGTGAACGTGTGTTGCCAGATTCATGTATTAAATCATGGTAAAGAATCACAAGTGACCGGCTTGCTTCTCTTTTATGATGTGTTTTCATGAGTGTTTCATCTGCCTTTGGTCAACTTAAATAACCCCAAGTGAAATATGTCCACATCCAAAGAATCCACATCCAAAGGAAGGATTGTTTGTCCCCAGTCCATAATTTAGTCCTATTTTATGGTCTAAATGTTCTCAAGTATAACTGATTCTGACAACTATGAATATGATTTTCACTCTGTAGTGGGTGTCCCCCCTGTGGTAACAAACTGTTCTTCACATACAGAGCCAGTCTAAAGAGTCCCAACATGTTGATGTATTTATAAAACACAGAACAGAGTTCTAATAGCACATCACTGCAGCTCACTTCTGACATTTGGAGGAATTCTAATGAAAGAGCTGAGGCTGTCTGGAGACCAACTACAGTAATACCACAGCAGCTTTGAGATTTTTATTAAAATCTCATAGTCAGAGAATAGAGCCCAATTGATGGCACAGAATGTGTCAAGCTGAAAAGAATGGAAAATATCAAATACTGTCTGTTAAAAACCAAAGCAACACAACATATTTACTGACATCCAGCACAAAACGTTCCATTATTTTACACTGAAAAAAAAGCCAATGTTTATCTTTCCTCAACGTGACCCTTTTTTGAGGTTGAAAAAACCCTCCACTCACACCCCCGCCCTTCTCACACACACCAGCATCTAGTTTGTGATACATTGCAAAGGATGAATAATCTAATAGTAAGTCTGCTTACTTAATATGGCTGGGTCTGCATTACTAAGACAGCATTTTGCAACAAACCAAAAATCTTTAGCCTCCCACTGAAAAAGAGCTTCAAATCTGGCAGCCAATCAAGGCCTTCCTTCAAGTAAAGAGTTCATCCAAAAGAAATTCATCATTCTCATTAGCATGCACTAGTGGAAATGCCTTTTTTTTGCACCTGAAAAGCCACAATTAATCATCCAACATTAAAACCGAACTTAACTAATTATTTTGTGTTTAAATGCAAGCATCCAAATGTTCCACTACATTACACACTACACAGTAAATTCACCAGTGTTAAATCAACACTATTAAATTAACACCGTTGGTGTAATAATTTAAACCTCTCAGTGTTAAATCAACACTAATAGTGTTGATTTAACACTGGAGAATTTGCTGTGTAGAGGGTGATATGTTAATTGTGTTCACGTGGCTTTACTTACAAGATTCTGCTATGCATTTTGAGTATCCTTTTGGCTGGTCTCGCTTTGGAGCGTCTAGCCCTGATTTGACAGAAATTAAACATCCTCATTGTGACCCATTCTAATATCTTTGTTAATGGAGACTGCACAGATATATGCCTGATTTTAGGCCTGTTAACAATGTGTGACCCAGAGATACCTTATTCACTATGTAGAGGATTCTACCACTGAAATAATAAAAATATTTGTGTTAACCTTTAGCAATTTAGTGTGGCTTTCAAACATTTGAGCCACAGCGTACATAACAGTAAAGTTCCCAAATCAGTGCACAAGCATCTAAACTGCATCACAGACAATGCACCACGTGAGCCCTATGGAGAGAGTGAGGAAATGGGCCAGAGAGATGGACTCACACTGGCTCGGTTTATCATAACAAACACCTTGTATGGAAACACAGTCAGAACGCTGCCACTGCTTTTACGATCAGCTCCAATGGTGCAGGTTCCTCTGGTTATTAAAGGTAGTCTACACTAATGACATTAAAAGGAAATACGGCAGCATGTCTCCATGGTGCTTTCTGTTTGCCAGAAATAGCCTTCACTCTAACTAGCGCAATCTCATCCATAACACTTATGATTTTTGAATTAAAACTATTCAGCAAATCATCAACAGAGTCGGATTGTTCACATTGTGTAGTGCACATTTTGCTCATGAAAAGTGTAGCTGTGCAGTCGTTTTTAGTCCTTTTCTTGACACAAACCCTTCTGCCTGTGATGACTGGTGAGGCTCACATATCAAAGAACACACAGTAGTGATCTGACAACGCGACGTCCTTCACAGTGGCTGATATGTTGAGACTCTTTGAGATAACGACATCCAGCGTGTGACCATGAAAATGTGTACTCCCTGTAACATGCTGTGAAAGGCCAAGAGAGTCCAATATGGCGTGTAGTTCCTTGGCAAAACAGTCCTCGAAAGTTATGACGTCACCAAATGATAACTGCTTGTACTGAAAAGAACATGAATGGAACAGAGCAGCTAGGCCTCCACCTATCTAGTGGCACGAGACACATTTAAATAATGAAAGTCTGGAGGAGCCAACACCATTAAAACAGTTGCAGCACTACATTCATTTTGCCAAGTTAAAAGTATAAAATCAAGCCCATGTGCTGTAATAACATCATTAATTAAGTGTGATTTGTTTGTGAGATCTGATGTTTAAGAGAGCTAACTTAGTAACTCATGCACTTTGCCACAGAATCTCTGTCTCACATTTGATATGCTGTAGATTGGCTACATTCACAGAATCTGACCTGAACTCCCTGTTCTTTCGCTCTCTGATGAGTACTGGAATGGGAACGATTACAGGCACCAAAGGTCCAAGCTTGTTTTGAAAACATGTACTGATGACATCATCACTGCAGCAGCCAGGACCCGAAAAACATCACTTTTCCTCATCCCTGTCAGAGAGACAAAAAGAAGCTGTGTGGAGCTCCTGCTGGTGATGGGGCTCTGGGGGACTGCAGTGGGGATGTGGCAGTAGATGAGGGTGGAGTAGAAGCTGGGGTGGTTCTTCTCTGTACCCGAGGGCTGGCTGACAGGGAAAGTAACAGCCTTGTCCCAGCCGATACCACCAGCTTCTCCATGGCTGATAGGGTGTCTCTGGCAGCTGATTGATCGTTGCCACTCATGTCCTGTGTTCGCTGCTCCCTCAGGTCGTCCTCAATTGGGGGAGGATGTTCTGGCTCTGACATGGAGTCATCAGCTTGTAAAGTACAGTTCCTGGATGTTGTTGCTGATGTGCTACCATCAAGAGAAGTGTAAAATTGCCCACTGAGAAAATGAGGTTGTCTGTCAGAAGTTTAACAGCCCTTTTGTTTATGTGCAGTCCATCTCTCCTGGTCTGTAGCTTTTTTAAGTGATTAATCCCAGTAACTATAGTGGAACAATGTCTAAGACATTAGATAGCAGAAACAGCTGCAACTGAGACTTTAGAGTTTTTAACATTTTGGCACCTGTGTATGATCCTGAATTGATTCTGAATCTGTCAGATTTTCTAGAATGCCATATTAAACCACTCTGAACGCCTGCTGACAATTATGCAGTTTGGAAAACTTGGAATTCCTCTTCATTCGTGGTGGAATTTTGGGTGCTGTCTTGAAAAATGGTGGTTGCCATAAAAAGGATGCGTTTCATTATGGCTGTGAAATCTAAAAATAAATGAGGAAAATTTGCACGGAATAAGAGTTCGGTGAATCAGCACATTAATTACATTTAAAGCTAAATAATATTATTTTATAAAAATTTTCAGCTTACATTATGCTTTCACTGAAGTTAATGTAAAATATGTCTGCAATTGAAACTGTGGAAATAGCTGTGGAAAAAAAAAGAGCATAGTTGTGTTTAACCGGGCTGTGAAAGGAACCAGATGAAAGTCAGGAATGACAGAAATCTGCGTCATTACAGGGAGTTGGCCTTCTCTCCCTCCCTGCTCTGTTTTCATTATCCCGCCCTCTCTTTCTCTCTCTCCTTCTCCCTCGCTCTCACATCCTTTTTGCCTGATATTAGTGGGAGCTCCTCTCAGCTGGTCACAACAATCCCTGAGCTGCATCCATCCAGAGCTCTATCAACACAACAAATTCAGGTAAGTGATACTCACACTTCTCAAATTCCACCATTCAAATGCCTGACTGTGATCAACAGGTCCACCAGTGTGCTGCAATGACTGGACGGAGACTACAGAAAGGTTTCAGCCATAGACAATCTTATGTGTTATGTGAAAAAATTATGAGAGGACGACACACACAAATAAGAGAGAACACTGTGCTGTTTTGCTGCATAATGCTATCACAGCTGAGACTGAATTTATGGAAGTTGTGTAATGCTGTCGTCACCAAAGGGAAAAAAATACACAAATAAACCCTAACATAGAGTATGAAACTCCCTTTCCTGTATAATCAGAATGGCCACTGCCTCTTAAAGCATGATACCATCTACTCTCCTGAGATACAGCTCCAGTTTTAAAGGAATAGTACAGCAATTTTCAAACTTATCCCTGCACTTGCTGCATCAGTAATATATGGGTGATTACTGACAGTAAGTTTTTTTGTGCTTTGAAAGAAGAACTGTGAACCACTGTCCATCCAATAATTCTACTGAAATCAAGGGTATAACAGGAAATGTGTTCCCCTTTGCTGCAGTTAACAGTTTCTACCGCTCAGACGTTTGATGCTGGAACATTTCTGTAAGAAATTCATGGAATCCAGATATGAGCATTTGTGAGGTCAGGTACTTATGCTGGACGAATAGTTTGTGATCACAAACGCCACTCTAACTCATCCCAAGTTTGCCTAGAGCTATAGTAAGTGCCCTATGATTTGATGAGGTTTGAATAAACTATTTGAATAATTTTTCAGAAACAGAACAACATATCATTATTTTTCATTGTTATTGATTTTTACAAATGGAACAGATAAAAAGTAGATGGAACTTTTTTCTTTTAAATAACTCTAACATTCAAATCAACTGTTCGATAACTGTGCATCAAAATCTGCACTGTGTTTACGGATGAGGCTGTGGTGGTGTTGGTGGTTGTGTGTTTGTGTGTGTTCAGGATGCCACTTGGAGGGGGAAACAGGTGTGGCTGCTGCCAGAAGACTGTGTACTTTGCAGAGGAAGTCCAGTGTGAGGGGAAGTATTTCCACAAGTCCTGCTTTCTCTGCAGTAAGTCACCAGTAAACAGCTTTTTCTCCCCCAATGCTTCCATAGAGAGGCTTTAGTGTTCTTTAATTTTCAGGGCTGCTTCTGTGTTTATCATCAATTTCTAAAACTTTAACTGCAGTAGTAGCAATATGAGTATGTCCTGAGTGAGAGTGGGCATTCCTTGGCTTCCTCCTGGCAGCATGTGTGGAAGGAAAGCATCTAAATTTCTCCAGCCTTTACAAGCATGCCCATATTAGGAGGTCAGAAAATGAACGTCATTGTGGCTGGGTCTACCTTATATGGGACTCCAGTGCGTGCCTAACCCTAACACTCGAGCCAAGAGATGACAGAATACAAGTGTGCATCTGTATAAATACGTAGTACCAATGTGTCAGTGATAAACGTCTGCTGCTGAATTTGGAGGAAGACATTATTAAAGGGCCAGTATCATACAGTACTTGTATTTTTTAACCTTGAGCTCCAAGCATATTTTTTTATGTTCCAGAATATTTTCCAAATCACTTCTTTAATTCACTTAAATTTAAAGTTCTGTTACTGTTTCCTTAAATCTGTTCTACACTGATATTTTATCTACACTCATTGTCCATAAGCTGCATTGACCATACTTTTTTTCTATCCTCATTTCACCCTGCTCTATAATCTTCTAGACCCCCAGAGGATCACCACAGAGCAGGTATGATTTAGGTGGTGGGTCATTCTCAGATATGCAGTGACACTTACATGGTGGTGGTGTGTTACTGTGGGTTGTGCTGGTACGAATGGATCAGACACAGTAGTGCTGTTGGAGTTTTTAAAATCCAGTGTCACTGCTGGACTGTAGGAAGTATCCAGTGACCACTGTTTAAAGATTATAGCAGTGGGGGTGAGGGGGTGGATGCAGGAAAGCAAATGAATGAGGCATGTTTGAGCACTGCCCCCATAACTGGCTCTTATCTACAAAAGGGAGCCACTGAAGAAGATTTGGGAACCACTGAACTAGAGGATGATTAACACAAACTGCAGCAACAGATGAGCAACTGCCTCTGACTTTACATCTACAACATGTCGGGTGTGTCTAACAGCATGACAGCGAGAGGACTGGGTCTGATCCACTCGTACAAGTGCAACACATGCTAACACACCACCACCACCACATCAGTGTCACTGCAGCACGGAGAATGGTCCACCGCCCAAATTATACCTGCTCTGTGGTGGTCCTGTGTAGGTCCTAAACATTAAACAACAAGGTGAAATGGTGCTAAGGATATATCCAGAGCAGTAGCTTACACTAGTAGCTTAACTAGTAGTAGTGGCTTACAGACTGAGAAAATGGACTATTAGAGAATGCAAGTTTTTATTTGGTCTGGCAAATCTTTCATTAAGCCTAAATATTGCCCTTTTAATACTGGGGCTTTAAAATGGGTTTTACCAACATGTAATTTCACTTAAATGTCTTAAAGATGAGAGAAAAAAAAAAGAATGACACTGTACATAGGCCTAATATTAGACATGGCATAAATATTCATTGGCACATCTATCTCTACACAAACATCAGTCAAGTCCAAAAAATGACATGTGGGTTTGGAGTACAACACTTTCAGAGTCTAAAAAATCCTGAGAAATCCTAAAGAATCCTGAGAAAAACCAACTCAGAGGAAGCTATGAGTAATTCTACTTACTTCATGACTGAACACTCTGTAAACACCCTGTAAATTCTGTGTAGATTTCCACCATCAGAACAGCATGTGCCCCTTTTTCAAGCCGTGTGTTTTTAAAAACTGCAGATAAATACCTTAAAAGGCTCAGCAGGCTGTAACTCAGCAGTGGAATGTTTCCTCCTCGTTTCCTCACAGTGGTGTGCAAAAAGAACTTGGACAGCACCACAGTGGCCGTACACGTGGACGAGATCTACTGCAAGTCCTGCTATGGCAAGAAATATGGTCCAAAAGGCTACGGTTTTGGAGGTGGGGCAGGGACCTTGAGCATGGACACGGGAGAAGCACTGGGAATCAAACCAGTGGAGTAAGTGGAGGGTCATTATGCTGTTTGGAAACTATAATACATGATGACGTTTTTCACTTGATGCCAGAGAAAATGAACGAATGGAAAAAGAAAATACTGAAAGACAAGAATAAGAAGGCAGAATAACTTCATAACTATGTATTTACCTCAGTCCTAGAGTTAATACGTGTCCCAGGAATGTTCATCAGCCTAGATATGTGGTTGGTTATATTTTAGTTTTGTTTGGCTCCTGAAGTATGGTTATTTTTCTGCTCTGGAGTTATGTAGCTATTGTGTCTAGAAAAGCGTACACCTAGCAAAACGAATCAAGAACCAAGAATATGGATTCTCAAACAGTGATTATCAAACTGTGGAGCACTGCCTGAGTAATAACCCCAGATATTGTGGTTTAATTTAAGCAATAAAAAAAAATTACCAGATTTAATTCACAAAACTATCTGAGGCTTAGATGATAAAAAATAAGCACTGTTTTCTGAAGCAATATATTTTGAAATTGATATTCAATTTTAAAAAAAATTTTCACACACAGGCAAGCACCACATCATCCTACCAACAACCCAAATGCCTCCAAGTTTGCTCAGAAGTTTGGCAGTTCCGATGTGTGCCCTCGCTGTGAAAAATCGGTATATGCAGCAGAAAAAGTGGTGGGAGCTGGTAACGTAAGTGAACACCTTCCCATTAACTCCTCCAGGCATTGTCTCCAACATTAGAGGTTTAACAGCTGGGATATCATTCATTCATTCAATGTCTGTAACCACTTATCCAGTTCAGGGTCACAGTGGGTCTGGAGCCTACCTGGAATCAGTGGGCACAAGGCAGGAACACACTCTGTACAAGGCGGCAGTCCTTCGCAGGGCGACACACACTCACACACAGACACCTGTGGACAGTTTTGAGTAGACAATCCACATACCAACTTGTGTTTTTGGACTCTTCATAGACAGTCTTCACAGATAGTCACCTGGAGTGGGGCCTAGAGCTGCGTGACAGCGACACGGCACGTTACACCACGGTGCCGCAGAGTCAGGATGTCAGAAAAAGCTATAAAGGCATTTGACAAAGGATGTTCAAGCCTTGGAAGAGTTTTAAAAAATAGCATTAATACATGTTTTGTGTGTGTGTGTGTGTGTGTGGGTGTGTACTTGTAGTCATGGCATAAGAGCTGCTTCAGGTGCGCTAAGTGTGGGAAGAGCCTGGAGTCCACCACTGTAGCTGATAAAGATGGTGAAGTCTACTGCAAAGGTCAGGAATCCTTTTAGTTACACATTCGTTTTACCAGTGAACCCTTAAACAGCCAAAGAACAACACACTAACAATGTAACGCAATACTGGCATCACTTCATTAAATAACTAATATTGAATTCAATTTTATGGTAACTTTGGTACATTTCTATCACTGTAAATGTAGACACAGCAAAAATAACAGCCTCTATTTTCAAATTCATTTTAAAAAGAGAAATGAACAAAAAACAAAAAAAAAATAAATGTTGTAATAACTTTCTGATCATTTTGCTTTTGATCCACAGGCTGCTATGCTAAGAACTTTGGACCGAAGGGATTTGGATTTGGCCAGGGAGCAGGAGCTCTAGCCCATGCCCAGTAGAGCAGATGACCCAAGAAGTCTTAAAAACCCTGTCCTGCTTCACTTATCGAAGTCCAAAATGCACACGTTTTAACACACACAAAAGTGCTTTTACATGTTTAGCTTTAAAACAAGCTTTTTACATGAACCCGGTCCCAGAAGCAGCATGGCAACACTTTCCGAGTTGCATTTATCAGCTTTACAACCGGTTTTGTGCTTTTTGTTTTATCACTCTGGGATTTCACTTTTTCTTTTGATGGATTCATTTTTGCTACAAGAAAAAGCTAATTTATTAGAAAATAATAATAAACAAAACATTGCTTTTCCCCCACTGAAGCGAGTGATTTATTGTTTGAAACCGTGTTTAAAACAGTGATCAGTTTCCTATACACTGCACTGAGCTGGCTTTTCAACAACCTGATAAATGAAAGACAAAGACCTTGTGAAAGACAAAATCATTTTTAAATATGACAGAACACTCCTCTTAATTTGCTAGGGCTAGCAGCCAGATAAACATTGTGCTTGTAGCTCTTCCAAGGAGATGACTAGTTTTTTATTTCTGACATCATTAAGAGATCAAAAGGCAGCAAGTGTTATGAAGGAACAAAGGGCAGTTATCTGTCCGAGCCAGTCACAGCCCGGTCAGCGTTGTGTTGACATGGAGACAGAGGCACACAGGGGTGCATAATATTGACAATACTGCATTCATAAGTGTAAAATACTAAAAATGCATTGGTGACATGTTTAAAGGCCTTGATTTTATGAATACACTAGTACATCAAAACATATGGAACTGTGACCGGTCTAGAACACAGCACACAGTAAGAGGCCTTGTTTGCATATTGGATCCTTCTGCAGTGTCAGTATATCAAAGGCTGATATTGCCATAATGATTAACAAAAGATATATGGTGTTTGCAGCACATTGTGCTAAGCTATGATGATCCTGGATCAGTGGCTTGTGGATAAATGCAGGCCCAAAGTGATTAGTCAATGTCAATGTGAGATCAGTCAATGAGAACTCAGAATGCATTTGTCTTATCTACAGAGTACAGCACGCTATCAGAGAAAGGCTCTGAACAAGCTGAGCATTGGATCACAATGATAAGTGAGAGTAATTAAATATTCTCAGTTAATATTTGTCCAGCCCACGAAGTAGCGAGAAACCAGAGGTAGGGCAAGTGTCCCTATGTTTAGATGGAAGTCCAAATTTTAGACAGTCGGTGAACATATCTGAATCATGCAACAATTTATATACTATACTATAAACAATATATCATATAGGGCGGCACGGTGGCGCAGCAGGTAGTGTCACACAGCTCCAGGGGCCTGGAGGTTGTGGGTTCGATTCCCGCACCCGATTCCCGGGTGACTGTCTGTGAGGAGTTTGGTGTGTTCTCCCTGTGTCCGTGTGGGTTTCCTCCAGGTGCTCCGGTTTCCTCTCACTGTCCAAAAACACACGTTGGTAAGTGGATTGGCAACTCAAAAAAAAAAAAAGTGACTGTAGGTGTGAGTGAATGTGAGTGTGTGTGTTGCCCTGTGAAGGACTGGCGCCCCCTCCAGGGTGTATTCCCACCTTGCGCCCAATGATTCCAGGTAGGCTCTGGACCCACCGCGACCCTGAACTGGAAAAGCGCTTACAGATAATGAATGAATGAATATATTATATATTCTAGCACATACTATCAAAACACTATGCTGTAAAAACCAGTAGTTATTTAATAAATGACATATTGTACAGCACATAACTTAATTAAATGGCACTCATTATGCTGTATTTGTAATAAAACACACACTTGTTCTTTAAGAAAATATCCACCTTGAAATGGTCATTGTTCTTTGCAGTAACAAAATGCATCCAGAGAACAATATACTGTTGTCATATTCCACACTCATATTCCAACGACATCATAACGTTGGGCTTTCTCTGATCAGGGACAGGAAATAACGAAGTAAAAAGGTCATTTCTGTATTTAAGCACATTATAAACAACAAAGACGACCAATTCAACAAAAACTGGCCACCAGAGGGAGCCACATGAAACTTTTCTTCTGAGATTCAGTGCTGGTGTTCCGTCTTTTGCATGAACATAAAGTTAGCACGGAGCAAGTTAATCATTGACACCATTCATCTGCTGTAAAGTAAAAGCATACAGTGCCAGCCCTTTGTAGTGTGCATAAAAGGACCACGCTCAGCATTCATCCTGTTCCTTGTAAACAGTCATTAATTAGCAGAAGGGCATTGGAATAACTTGACCTGGCTGAATGCTGAGATCGCTCGGGCAATGAGCTCAGGCTAAAAATAAAGGAAGTTTATAGTTTGGAAACAGTGAGACAACAAAGCAGTGGCATGTTCATGACACAAGGCTGGACAGAGAGAGAGTTAGCTGGCTAGTTCAGTAAGCCATCCAGAGGTCACAGAGCCCAGGATGTTAATCCTAGATCCATATATAAAAGTGACATAAAAGGTCTGGAGGCCTGCAGTCTACAGCACAACGAGGAATGCCTATGTCATATGTAATAGGAAATATCCTACCTATGTATACTTATTACAAATATAGTAGGTTTGTGGGAAATGACAGGAAATTGCAGTAAATTTAAGCTGCACTCATACAACTAAGGGTCTTCCTTCAGCAAATTCCTTTAGTAAAGGTGTGTCCAGTTTTTTCTTCGTGTTACTGTATTTAAATGAAAACTAATAAAACACACACACACACATGTTGAAAATTTGGATCTGAGGTCAGCTGTAAGGGGTTTCATATGATTTGTTTTTTAAAACCTCTTCTATAGTTGCACAGTACTGTGTGTGTATATATATATATATATGTTTTAGGCACCTATTTTTTTTAGTACAAATTCTGTTATAGATATTTATTTTATAAATTCTTCATTATTGAGTCAGTACAGAAATATTTTAGATTTACTTTACCAATAATAATAACAATGTTACAGAAAAAAGAATAATTTTATGTCTGTAAAGAAAGCAACTTATTCAAAGAAGTTCAATAATAATTCATTCATTCATTCATTATCTGTAACCCCTTATCCAGTTCAGGGTCGCGGTGGGTCCAGAGCCTACCTGGAATCATTGGGCGCAAGGTGGGAATACACCCTGGAGGGGGCGCCAGTCCTTCACAGGGCAACACACACACTCACATTCACTCACACACTCACACCTACGGACACTTTTAAGTTGCCAATCCACCTACCAACGTGTGTTTTTGGACTGTGGGAGGAAACCGGAGCTCAATAATAATAATAATAATAATAATAATAATAATAATAATAATAAACATAATGAAGGCTTCTGAGTTTTTGCATGAACAAAAGTGTGACAGTTCAACTTCTTAAAAGAACTGTGGCAGATTCTCCAAGACACTCAGTAAAACTGCCCTCTAATTTCTTTACAAAACTGTATAAACTAATATTTAAGGGGAAAAAAAGTTTGTCACATATAATACGGACTTTCACTCATTTATTAATTTTTACTGCACATTGTTGTCTTTTTCTTTAAAGTAATAAAGAATTAAATGCATTTTGAGGTATATAAGTATAAATATATATATATATAAACATACACACAGAAACATAGCCACTCAAATCTACCGTCTCACAGTCCCCTTGGGTATCATTTAAATGTCTGTGACATGCTTTGTTCAAAATACCACTAGGAACACGCAACATTCTTTCTTACAACCCTGTTCAGATCAAAAATATCCATCCAACAGTGTCCTGTGAGAGGCTAGAGGACGACCAAACTGACACAAACTGTGCAGCAACAAATGAGCTACCATCTCTCACTTTACATCTACAAGCTGGACCGAGGAGGTAGGTGTGTCTAACAGGTAGTGGACAGTGGACAGTGATTGTGCACTGTTTTTAAAAATTCCAGAAGCACTTCTGTGTCTGATCCACTTGTACAAGTGCAACACATACAAACACATCATCACAACATCAGAGTCACTGCAGCACTGAGAATGATCCTCCACCCAAATTATACCAGCCCAGCTAGTCCTGTCGGGGCACTGACCTTTGAAGAGCTGAGTGATTTGTGGTTAGCAAAATATGCTAATCACAGATGGACTGCAGAACTACAAAATGGAGCTGGTCAATTAGACAATGTGTGTAGAAGCAAGGAGGTCGTTTCAAAGTTTTGGCAGATTGGTGTATAGTCACCGTCAAGCAACAGATGCAGCTTTGCCAGAGAATATAACAGCTGGGTTTTCTGATTCTCAGTTTAGCTGGTAATATCTGAGTGAGTGTCAGATGGCATAGCAAGTGGGGATGATTCCAGAATCTGAGTCATATTCCATTACCCTCTAGTATTCAAAGCAAGATTCATTTCATTCAGTGCAGTAGCCAAAGGACAAGGACTGATAATCACCTAGATAAAATCTGATTTATGGTGCAGGAAACAATACCTAGAAACATGTATATAAACATGCCCATCAACATGGGATTGATAACAATAGTTCAGGTATGTAGAAGTGCTTATTGAATGTAGCAGTGAGATACTGTACAATTCCATGCTGGGATCATGAGATGGATAATAGTTAGATAGATAGATGCATAGACAGATAGATAGATAAAAAATAATAATAAAAAGAATACATTAATTATGTAAAATAGTTCTATATAAAACACTTTTTTCACAGTGACCCAAACCATTGAATTTTGTATGAATATTTCACCAGTGTAACTCAGTCTCATTGATAGACACAGACATTGATAAGCCCTTAAAAGAAGACAAAAGTGGCAGCACCAGCTGTCCCTTTGCCCTATGTTTAGCCATGCCAGTGTAAGGGGGATATTACATTCCTGTCATCAAGGCAGAAAGATTAGTGCTGTCTGCAGTTAATATATTAATCAGAGGCTTAACCCCATGGGAGTGCATCTCTAATAATGTGGTTATTACTGGTGACTCCTTGGACATCTCTGTGGGCATACAGGTGCTTCCCAGAAATAAATTGATCCATGTTTCTTTACCAGTCCTTCAGGTTCCTGGCCTCAGATTTCTGCCAAATCTGTTAAGAACACTGCGTACTGCACACCACTGTACGTGTGATTCATTCATGAGTATGACCTAGGGACATGTGAAATCTTTTGTCAAACAATAGTTATAATAGGTTTAATAGGTGGGAATGACGTTCAATGCTGGAGGAGTCTCGCTGGAGTCAGGAGGCAAGCAATCCAGTTCTCCAAGAAAAATATGTAAGCTTGTATTCAATTTTTTAACTCTTTGTGACTGCTGGAGACTCCAGAACCCAAACAGACTTGAGGCCAAAGGTGGCCACTAGGACATGTGATCTGGTGTATGTCTCCCAACACCTCACACATGGGAGAACACACATTCCTAAAAGACTTTCCATTCAAGAATGTCTGAAAAACACATCAAACAGTCTGCTGGGACCAACACAAACCCTTTGGTCCACCAAGACAGAATTTCAGACATCTCTGTTCTCAAACATTCTCGCACTGACACTGGTTCATCTGGATTATCAGTTCTTATACTGGAATGAGCATCAAGTCTGCCATGATTAGAATTTTTCTCACTTCATTGGTGAGTGGCAGCAAGCTCTGTTTGGCAAACAGCAATACACTAAAGATATAAATGAACAGCATCTCAATCTTGCTCAGAGGGTAATGCTTCATTCAAATAGGAACACGTGCACCCAAAATGAGATCTAAATGTAATGCATGCTAGGTAAATAAAACCAACAGGATTGTTATATAAAGCGGTAATATTTTTGTTGGTTTCACTAACCCCTGTACAAAGTCATCACATTCTTTATGCAACTGTAGCATGTATACAACCTGGTTTAATCATGCAAAACTAACATGTCTCTGTAATCTTTAACTATATTCATATTTTTTAATGTAGCACAAGTAAAAGTAAACATTTATTCATTCTCTGTAAGCGCTTATCCAGTTCAGGGTCCGGAGCCTACCCAGAATCACTGGGCGCAAGGCAAGAACACACCATGGAGGGGACGTCAGTCCTTCACAGGGTGACAAACACTCAAACATTCACTCACACCTACGGATACTCTTGAGTCGCCAATCCATGCAGGAGGAAACCCACGCAGACACAGGGAGAACAGGGAGAAACTCCTCACAGACAGTCACCCGGAGCGGGACTCTAACCAACAACCTCCAGGTCCCTGGAGCTGTGTGACTGTGACACTGCCTGTAAGCCACCATGCTGCCCTAAAAGTAAACAGTTAAACAGAAATGAAATAGAGTAATGGTAAATACTTTAGTTCCTGTCCTTGATGGTTTTGCTCCATCAGATAATCATCCTCCAGCTGAATGGTATATTTAGAGGGGGGAGAAAAGCATCATTGAAGGGCCCTGAGGACTAGAAAGAGAAACAAAGGCATAAAATAACCCTCTCACCAACCCACATTCAAACTCATCTCAGAGACTAAATATCTAGAGCCATCAACCAAACATTTTAGAATGCATTAAACAGCTTATCTCAGGACAACAATTCCATTATTTCTCTTAGAAATTTCTCTTGAAAGTCTGCTGACTGAAATTCCATACCATCTTATCGTGAAAAGGGTTTCTGTGCAAATTGTTGCGTAACCTGACAAAGTATCCGGGGAGTGAAGCAAACCTCCAGACAAATGTAAATATTTGTCCACATTTGGATGGTGCTGGGTGTTTATTAATCACACTGGATGTAAAATAATATTCATAGCCCAACACTTCTACAGAGATTCATGTTATAAGTGCTGATTAATACTGAGTGAAAGGATGGAGGAAAACTTGTTTTTAACTACAACTCTACTCTAATACATTACTGTAAATTAACATCTTCATCATGTACCTCTTTCAATCCTCACCTCAGACAAGGTCTACAATCCATCTCCTTTTGCCACTCATTCTTTTTTTTTATATTTAATGATTTTGATAAAAGCAGGGGTCCATTAGAAGACACAGGGCCACATGGTCCGCCAACACCCAAGAGAGAGGGGAAAAAGTTAACACCACAAATGCTGGATAAGAACTGTGTGTGTGTGTGTGTGTGTGTGTGTGTATCTATTAATATCACCCAGTTAAAATCAGGGGGAGAACAATAAGAGGCTGGCTTAAAAGGAGACATTGTTCCAGAACATCATTCTGAGGTGCATCACTCCAGCCACCACAGCATATAGAGGTAAGATCACACTCTTAAAAACTTTTACAAATTGTCCAAAATGCCTTACACCTACTTGGGTAAAAGATAACTGCTCTTTCCATGTTGTGCTTAATACCATTTTTGAGGTTTTGGCAGATACAGTACATTATTATATTTTCTTATATTGTGTGTGGGCTCATGAAGACAGTGTATGAAATGCTTCTAAAATCTTGTCGCATGAAATGGTTATGAATATGATGCCAGACGCCTGATACATTACTTAATGCTTGATTTAGAGAATATTTTGTCCTACAGTGTTTTTTTTTCTAATACTTTTACTCTTATCTCACACATTTAACATTTTAATAAAGCAATTGCTCTTAAAGCTCTACAAGCAACATGCCATTCATACAGATACTCATTATTTTTTACTATAGCATATTTAGTACGTTATTCCACTTCCACAGAGTTCCAGTAAAATTCACTGGGGCTGATGAAGGTCTATTTGTGGCCCAGAGCTTGTGGAAATGCACAGGAGAAAGCTGGATTGTTATCTGTCTGAAATAGTTGGCATGCCATTATCCCCCAGCACACTGAGTGTCTGCCAACACTTTCTTTTTAGGTGGTTAACTTGGGCTGTGTTTGTGGGGGTGGTATTAGTGTGGATAGTGTCATCACATCAAAGTGGTCCACAGATGCAAAGCAGAGAGGCTTGATGCTGCAGTACCAATTTTAGCAAATAATACAATGTACTAGAACATTAGGCTACTTTTACATTGGGTTACAAAGTACAGCTGAGACATGAAATGGAAAAATGTATAGTGAAACACAGAGAAATTCAGAAAATTTAAATCTACTTACTTTTGTGACAATCAAACCACTTACAGTTTATCAAAGCGATAGTCAATGTTTGATCAAAATTGATATAGACACAAGAAACAAAACTAAATAACTTTAATTACTTACAGGATGGATCAATGATTCATTAACGTACTGTCACTGTCTGATCAAAACCTTGTATCACCAATGTTTCCATTATTCCATTCACCAGGAAATTTCATGCCATGTAACAGACAGCTGAAATTCAGAAACTGCATAAAGAAAGAAAAAAAATGTAGCTACTAGGTTTTGTTCTGAAGGTGTCTATATAAGGCAGGTCTGTAAAGACATCAGTCACTGCTAAGTGTTTCTTAGCAGCATTTAGGAGCACGGAACTGGCGATAACTTGTTAGCGCTCATTGTCTCATTTTGGGAATGCTGCTGAGTGAAAGATGATCTCTCTCACAAATCTGCACCTCTAAAGCTTCAGACACTCCCCACAGTCCTGGACTTCACAAACAAAAGACTTTATTTTTGTCCTCTAGGTTGAATCAACATTGTAAAGATGCCTGAGTGAGTAGATTGTGTTTATCTTTTGTTTTCCATCTCCTCTTACCCTGGTGGCCCACTCGACAAATGACATCTATTCTTATATTAGCAGGCCATACCCAACAAATAATGTTATGTTCTGGTTTTAACTTTCTGTAACTTATATTAACATTAGTAGAATTTGATTAGATATTTATAATGATTAAGATGAAGATACAATGTATTTATCAAATGCTTTCTCTACACAGTTTAATACATCAACATATTAATGATGTTTTGTGTTTTTTTGTGTTTTTTTTTTTTTTGCTTTACAGGCAAGAGGTAAATACAGCCGATCACAATTTACTGCTTTATAACGAATATAGACCATATAATATCACATATGGGGTCCATAATGGGCGAAACATGAGTCATTAATTAATTAAACTTACATTTATGCAACTCACATTTTTAATTTTAATACTGGAAAATAAGTGCATTAGATCTAAATTTTAAACTTGAATCGTCTCCTAGTTTTGGTGAATTTTTAACAATTATTCAAGCATGAAGTGCTTTTTGATCTCAAATATCTGGTATAAATTGTACATTAACGTGTTTTTGTTTAATACTAACTAGAAAAAGTCCAAGATTTCAGCCTCACGCAAGCTGATGCTAAAGGTATGTGGATACACCCATCTTTCAATGCACACAGACACCAGTCATTAGACAAATACTAAATGAGGAGAGAATAGAATTAATAGAATTAATTAAAGCACTCACCAAGACATCTGTGCATCTGTGTGTTTGTGTGTGGGGGCAGAGTCTGATGGTGGCTAAAGCTAAAGAGGAGCTGGAGCAGGAACTAATTGATAAGGAGGAGGAGAAGCAGAGGTATCTGGCTGAGAAAGCCCCTCCTTTACAGACCAGTGGCATGTCCTTTGCAGACCTCCAGGTGTGGTAAATCTCCTGTGCACATACCATGATAAACTAAACATCCCAAAGTGACACTCACAATCCAGTAAAAAGTTAGCTGTGCTCCTAGGAGTGCAACAGTTCTGCTCTACACTGTCAGAAACTGGTCACACCCTCAAGGATATTTTTAATTAGGGAACATAATTAAACCTTATGCAATTTTAATTGTAAATTTAAATACTGTGTTTGTTTCATATTCCACTTTTCATCTCCAGGACTTTTGTTTTATTTTACACAGTTCAATACAATAATGTATTCTTAAAAATATTTACCTCTTTCTGGGGAAGATAATGTAATGTAGGTTTAGAGAACCACAGTTGTACCCCATGGAGGGTTAAAGGTACATTTACACTGTTTGTATATTTAGTGACCAATAATATACCTCTACTGTACCTTTTTTTCCTGTGAGTATAGGCATGAGCTTTCAAGAAGATTTTTCACTGTTTACTGTTTAGTTTTGGAGAAAATCAAATGATTATTAATTATATTAATAAATCACTCAAACATGACTCAAACAAGTCAGAATAGTTCACAGTGGCTTGATAGGTGCTAGATGTCCAACGTATGTAATGCTTCTGAAAGCTGAAAAGCTCCCTCACATTAGTGCACCAAATATATATATATATATATATATATACATAAATAATATTAAATAAATAAATAAATAAATATTTATTCATTCATTCATTCATTATCTGTAAGTGCTTGTCCAGTTCAGGGTTGCGGTGGGTCCAGAGCCTACCTGGAATCATTGGGCGCAAGGCAGGAATACACCCTGGAGGGGGCGCCAGTCCTTCACAGGGCAACACACACCCACCTACAGACACTTTTGAGTCGCCAATTCACCTACCAACTTGTGTTTTTGGACAGTGGGAGGAAACCCACACAGAGAGACACAGAGAGAACACACCACACTCCTCACAGACAGTCCCCCGGAGGAAACCCACGCGGACACAGGGAGAACACACCACACTCCTCACAGACAGTCACCCGGAGGAAACCCACACGGATACGGGGAGAACACACCACACTCCTCACAGACAGTCACCCGAAGGAAACCCACACGGATACGGGGAGAACACACCACACTCCTCACAGACAGTCACCTGGAGGAAACCCACGCAGACACGGGGAGAACACACCACACTCCTTACAGACAGTCACCTGGAGCAGGAATCGAACCCACAACCTTCAGGTCCCTGGAGCTGTGTGACTGTGACACTACCTGCTGCACCAGCGTGAAATAAACAAATAAATAAATAAGTAAATAAATAAAATAAGATTCACCACTATTTAACTATGATCAGGAATTCTTTTAAAATTTTCAAGGGAGGTGAAAATGCCTTAAAAGTGGCTAAGATGTAACACTACACCACCCTCATAATGTGCAGGTTACTAAGTTAGTCCCCGCCCCTAACCCCACTTACCCCTCCACCATAACTCACCTGCACATTGAAATGCCTGTCCAGCAAGTTGATGGGATCACTTCCTTAGGTGTATGATGTAATAATCAACCCTTGATGTCTGAGTTCATTCGACTCAGTGCTGACTGCTTACTTCACATTACGTCTTCTATCAAATGAAATACAAAAAGTCAACAAGGTAAAAACTGGAGAGGGGTGTATACATTTCACTTCAACACTATGATTGTCTTTGTCTGCATCTCTGAGATTAAATTAAAGATATTCAAAAAAGTCAGTGTAGCTCCCCTTTTAATGCATTCTATTCCTCTGCAATTTCCCAGTAATGACAATGAATGTGTGTTCATATATTTGACATTGCACAGGAACTGTGTCGAGAGCTTCATGCCAAAATAGATGTGGTGGATGAAGAGCGCTACGACATTGAAGCCAAAGTCCTACATAACACCAGAGAGGTCAAAACCCTCCTCCATGTCTGCTTAATTTTCTAACTGAGTGAATAACCCACCACATCTCTCTTTAACTCTCAGTGGTTTTCTCTAAAAAGATTAAAGATCTGAACATCAAAGTCCTGGACCTGAGAGGGAAATTCAAGAGGCCGAACCTGAGGAGAGTGAGAGTGTCCGCAGACGCCATCCTGCGCTCTCTCTTGGGCTCTAAACACAAGGTGTCTCTGGACCTGAGAGCAAACCTCAAATCAGTCAAGAAAGAGGACACAGAGAAGGTAAGGGCATTCAAAATGCAGAAGGAACAGATTCAGTGAAGTCCTAAAGACAGTTAGTCTTAAGCTCTGTTGTGTGATCTGCAGGAAAAGACAGTGGAGGTTAGTGACTGGAGGAAGAATGTGGAGGCCATGTCTGGAATGGAGGGCCGTAAGAAAATGTTTGATGCCGCCAAGGGACCTACGCAGTGAACAGGCGAATGCTCCACAAATCCTGTAAATTACACACATTTAACAAAATACACTGACACCATAGTTGTGTTCCAAAGCTTAGACTGTGGCCGAGTTTGGCGGCACTTCTCAGCCGCTACATCATAGAAAGCTGTTCCAATGTATATAAAGCCTAGATATGCAGCTTATATTCTGTGCGATTTGGAGGACAACCGTATTTAATCAAAACATTTATTGGCATATTACAGCACCTTAGAACACATATTTTATTTAGTATTTTATTTTTCAATTCCAGTTAAAATATAAACATTTAAAGTTGAATTATCAGTGTTTAAAGTTGAAGTATGAGTTTCAATAAAATTTTTAAAATAGTACTGTCTTGCAGGATAATATTAATTAGCAAATACATTCTAAAATCTATTATAACGTACAGTCATGATAGAGCTTCAAGGCAGACAAGACCTTTTCAGTGACGTCACGACGCAGTCTCCTTAGACCCCTCCATCTGTGAGGCCTAGGTTTTTAAGAAGGAGTCTTCATAGGACAATCTTACCTCGGCAGCAGCCTAGGCTTTGGAACGCAGCTCAAATCGTGTCTGTCATCCAGGACAAGAGGAGAAAAATTAGATGTTTGCATCACTCAGGACCATAATATACATCAATATTTTATCAGTAAATTCTATATAAATAAATGGTAGTTAACAGATCATTTGTACAGCTTAAATTACACTGATTACAGATCCACAAAACCATGATTACTCTTATTTAAATAGGTAAACAATACAATTTTACTGTTACTGGTTTTCAAATGATTTAAACCTCTATGAAGTGCCATGAACATAATGGTTAACGTTAAATACATTATCATACTGTACACAACCAATAATTCTTTGCAATGTCCACACAGTCACATTGTGCTGAATGAAAATAGTTATGCCACAAGGAAAAGAGTGAATAATGTCTCTGTGAAAAAATGTCTTTTAACAGGTCATGGAGACTGAGGAGATGCTGATTTTGACTTCTGCTTTTGCCATGTCTTCTGAAAAATCAACCACATCGCTGACTATACATTATTTGTGTTTATAAACATAGTATACATACTGTGTTTGTACTGCCAGCATCTATAATAGTAGTTACTACTCTGAGTGGTTTGTTTTGCAGACAGGCCTTTGCTGTGATGCACATTCATCTGTTCAGGATAAGTTCATGGGCTTTTCTGAGGCTGAACAAAAAAGATAACTCAAACTGGCATGAGCATTTTCCCTATTCATTCTATTTGATTAAGAAATTTATTTGAATTGTCCATCTGTACCAACATTGTTTTATGATGACCTCCTCAATAAAATATTTTTTATGAAGTTTCACTTAAATTTGTTCTTTAAAAAGCACTTTATATTAAAAACACAGTGACACTATTCTGATGCCATGAAAAATTGAATAAAGATGGTCACAAAAATAAACCCTAACCTTGAGTTAAGATAAATGTTATTGCTAGTCAGAAAATGTATAGATTATTAGGAAAGCTAATGACCCATATGACAATTGTGCTGATTTACAAATAAAGACTGGGCTGGGAATTATTCATCCTAGCTAGTTAATCCAGATCCACATTTCTTTACACGGGTAGTGATAGTAGCCAGTGTTCACAATGTCTACAGCACAGATACAGCCATATAATTTTCTGTAAAACATGGCCAGTGAATCTAAAGGATTTGTGAACTTTTGATGTGTAGGACAAAATCCATTTAAATCCTCATTTACAAAAAAATATGTTGCAGTGCATTGACAATGTCATTGGTGTTCAAACACATGTACAACATTGTAAAACAAACATTTTTCTTCAAGATTATTTTCCAGTTCTTTCTTACAACCTAACTTTATAATACATTATTGTCATTTATCATATTTCTACCATTATCTGTAACCGCTTATCCAGTTCCTACCTGGAATCATTGGGCGCAAGGCGGGAATACACCCTGGAGGGGGCGCCAGTCCTTCACAGGGCAACACAGACACACACACATTCACTCACACACTCACACCTAAGGACACATTTGAGCCACCAATCCACCTACCAACTTGTGTTTTTGGACTGTGGGAGGAAACCGGAGCACCCGGAGGAAACCCACGCAGACACAGGGAGAACACACCAACTCCTCACAGACAGTCACCCGGAGCGGGAATAGAACACCCAACCTCAATTAAAAAATTTAACTGGAAATTGAAAACCAATAAAAAGTGTTAAAATGTAAAACTTTAAAAAGTGTAAAAATTGATCAGAGGTTGCTAAAACTTCCCACAACAGTGAATTATGGAATCAACTGATATTATTTAATATATTTTTAAATTCAGACTGATGTTTTCAGATGTTAGTTATAATTGTCTGCATTGAAATCACACATTGTTTCATCATAACTTACTTTTTTTAGCTAAAACTTTTGCCAGTTTTCTGTAACAGCTTTTGTTATCTCTGGTTATCTCTGGTTAACTGCAGAGAAATCCAATTAATTCACAACCTCTCGGGACTTCTGGTATCCCGGCTGTTGGGACACTTCCCGAACGATCCCGGGTGGTCCATCCTGATAGGGTAAGAATAGACGTGATGTCTCTGTGAGGATAGGCAGCTAACTGATAAGAAAAGTTGCCCTTATCATTGTTAGTCAACAGTCAAAGTAAATCTATTGAACTTTTGGATCTTTAGTCCCTTGCAAAACTTAGGACAGACTTACGATCTGAGTTATTATCGTCTCACTGTTACTAGGTTTTACATTTGCACACAGTTCTTACATTGTTTGCAACTTCCATGGGGCATACAGTATGGTGTAGGTTTTCATTATTTCAAGACAGATCATTATTAAAAGACAGTAAATCATTATTATAATATATTATTATAATATTTAATATATAATTACATTTTATATGTGTTTAATATTGAAGACACCTGGTGCTACACTGTAATTGGCTAACTAACTCAAAACCTGCAAATGGTCTCTCAGTCTCGTTCTGTAGGCTACACAATCATGGGGAAGACTGCTGACTTGACAGTTGTGAGCATTGACACCTACACAAGCAGGACAAGACACAAAAGGTAAAGAGGCTGACTGTTCACAGAGCTCTCTGTCCAAGCACATTAAAAGAGAGGCGAAGGGAAGGAAAAGTGTGAAAAAGTGTACAAGCATTAGAAAGAACCACACCCTGGAGAGAACTGTGAAACAAAACCCATTCAAAAATGTGGGGGAGATTCACAAAGACTGGATTGCAGCTGGAGTCAGTGCTTCAAGAACCACCACACACAGACGTATGCAAGACATGGGTTTCGGCTGTCGCATTCCTTGTGTCAAACCACTCTTGAACAAGAGACAGCGTCAGAAATGACTCGCCTGGGCTAAAGACAAAAAGGACTGGACTGCTGCGGAGTGGTCCAAAGTTATGTTCTCTGGTGAAAGTAAATTTTGCATTTCCTTTGTAAATCAAGATCCCAGAGTCTGGAGGAAGAGAGAAGAGGCACAGAATCGACATTACTTGAGGTCCAGTGTAAAGTTTCCACAGTCAGTGATGGTTTGGGGTGCCATGTCATCCGTTGGTGTTGGTAAACTGTGTTTCCTGAGGTCCAAGGTCAACGCAGCTGTTTACCAGGAAGTTTCAGAGCATTCATACTTCCTGCTGCTGACCAACTTTATGGAGATGCAGATTTCAACAATGCGGAAGAGCTAAAGGTCACTATCAGAGTAACGTGGGCTCTCATATAACACCTGAGCAGTGCCACAGATTGATCGACTCCATGCCACGCCACATTGCTGCAGTAATTCAGGCAAAAGGAGCCCCAACTAAGTATTGAGTGCTGTACATGCTCATACATGTCAGTTATAATAATCAAATTAAAAGAAATAAACACTTATCAGTAATAAAAACTATATCAGTCTGTGTGTGATGAATGAGTATAATATACAAGTTTCACTTTTTGAATGGAATTACTGAAATAAATCAACCTTTTCATGATATTCTAACTGAATAAACTGATAAACTGAATAAAAAATAATTGGCCTAGTTGCTTCTGTACAATAGTGTATGGCACATATCAGCATTACTGAAGATTTGCTAAGCTGGATCCTGAGGTGGAATCTGAAGTTCTCTGCTGTTACAGCAATGTGCTGTGAGGTGGCAGTGTGTACAAACCCTTTCTGCTGCTCTTGTGAACAAAGACCTTCTGAATAAAGACCTGTTGAGACACACCTAGTCTCGATTAGACACAGTCAGAGCATATTATAGGAGTTGCTCATAATTAAATCTGGTGCCTTATTACTTGTAGTAAAAGTTCTTCTTGGCCTGGAATGCTTCCATTAAAAACCGTTGACATTTCAGTGTGTGGGAATTTCACTGACTCACTAACATATCAGTTTATGTGACATTACAGCCACATGATAATGCACCACTAATGTGAGGACATGCGAGGAAAGTCTGGGTTATCTTGGTGTTATTTCTGTGAATGAAAGATGTCCAGTCGATAACAAAGCCTTGTTTAGGTGGCTGTCAAAACTGGAAATCCAAACTCAATCATTTAGACAAATAAGCAACATTGTCTTCAGGGGTGTTGGGCCAAATTCAGGGTTCTGTTTTCACCTAAATCCTGGAAGATGGGGCATGACTGTGATATGATTAATGTCTTCAATCCTGTAACATTCTCAGTAACATTCTGTTTTTTTGTTTGTTTTTTTTTCTCTCTATTTTTCCAGTGCAAGAGCAGATGATTTGGAAACAAATGTGTCATGTATTAATTCACACACAAATATTTTCATGTGTGGAGGTGTGACAGAGTTGGGTGATATATTATCTATCACCTAAAATTCCTCAGTGTTTAATAGCAGCAATTAAGTTTTAAGAACATGCACTCCTAAAAAATAATAACAAAATTATTATTAATTAAAAATTGTTAATTATAAATTATTATACATTAAATTATTTTTAAAAAGTGTAGTTAAGAACTGCTACTTACCCATGTGTTAGTTGGCAGTTGTTACTGCTCTGTACCAGACGACCCACAGCCCAGCTCATGTTTGGACCTTCTGTTCTGATCTGTATCTGATCTATATCTGGACAAAATACAGCACTGCATGAAAAACCTGCATGAAGACAATGCTAAACTAATATATGATTCTGAATTACATTCTTTAGATTTACATTTAATTCATAACAGAACATTTTTTTAATCTATATAATGTACAAATAGAAATATATAATACATTTTCAACAAAGCAAATGTTCAAGCACATTGATCATTCATTTCTTTAAACATCGTTAAAACACTTACTTAAGCTGACAATTTGATTCACACTTGCAATTAATTTGCTGGACTTAACATGTGGAGAATGCAAAACCATAAGCACATGCTGCATTTTTTGTTTTTGTTCAGGTTAAATTCATCCAATAAATACCAATATAATAAATGTTTGTTCTCTCTTGAAATGTTTACTTATGTGTAATTAGAAAGTAATCAAAACTCATAATTCAACCACTTTTGCAGAAGACTACTGAATCATTTGATCTCTGTTTCAAATGTAGTTTGAGGATTCTGTTGGAACAGATCAAAACATTATTGTGACATTATTAAATCTTTTTATTAATGTACGCATTGTTCTGTGTTGGAGTGAGGCTGTAACTGATTAGACAAATAATAAACTTAACATATTTAAGAGACATTTCTGGCACAAAAATCATGTTAACAATTACACAGTAAAAGTATACAGCAGGGTTTCGGATCAGTAGCACAGCAGTTGAGAGAGGATTAAATCATGTGTGGCTTTATAAAGCAGTGCTAATACACAGGAGTCTGGGGTTTTAAAATGGGAAAGTATGTGTGGGCAACAGCTCAGGGTTTAGAAATAAAGTTGTTGAAAAATCCACAGGAAAAAAATAGCTGATTTCACATAATGACCCCCGAGCTCTGACCATGCTGTTAAAGGTAAAACCAATCCTGCAGTTTGTCTTAATATTTTATTATGAGGCGATGGACTGCTCCCAGTACTTTTGCAACTTGTGCAATCTACACACTGCTGATTTATGGCATATTTATTTTATAACTTATCTTTATAATTTAGTTGCTGGGTGTATATCACCATAAAAACATGAGTTTACAATCAGTTCATATTTTTTTAAATAGCTATATGTTTTATAAAAGACAAAGCACTACACTGACTACAGAGAACATCTACTAGTAATTTTGCATTTAACCTCAACTGACCTCACGATTTCACAATAATGTCAGACCTGCATTAAATCAATCCTGTCTTTGTTTTGCATTTGGGAACAGGGAGGGTGTGGTGTGCAGTTTTAGGTTTAAAATGTTTTTGAAAATGGTACAAATTTTAATTTCGGTGCTCATGTATTTCCTACAGCAAAACAAAGTGAATCCAGTCAATAGTAAATCCACTGGTGTTTATTTGATGGAGTACAGGACTAAAACAGTATTGATGTGGCATGATTTTCATTGTATACAATTAAATTAATTTACTGAATGCACATCATTTCTCAGGCGTACACTATGCAAAAAATAACCATTATATCTTTAAATAAAATAAATAATATTAAATATGTTTTAGTTAAAATCTATTTGAACCTTTAATATTCATATTCTGATGCAGGTTTTCTCCTCTACTTATTACTATCCCTGATAAACATCACTTTATGGCACAACACTTTATGGCACTACAAATCAGTGACCTGTAACATACTTAAGCATTCGAAGCTGTGGTGACCACGCCTTTTTGTATGTATGTTAAATGTATGTATGCTGTAAATGTATATATCAGTTTGATTAATTATGTATATTTGAATATTAACCACATTAAATGAATATTTAAATGTAAAATAAATTAATCAATTTAAGATAAACAAAATGGAGTATTTGTATTAATAGTGTCTATCTAAGGCGGCACGGTGGCGCAGTCACATAGCTCCAGGGACCAGGAGGTTGTGGGTTTGAGTCCCGCTCCGGGTGACTGTCTGTGAGGAGTGTGGTGTGTTCTCCCTGTGTCTGCGTGGGTTTCCTCCGTGTGACTGATTGTGAGGAGTGTGGTGTGTTCTCCCTGTGTCAGCGTGGGTTTCCTCCGGGTGACTGTCTGTGAGGAGTGTGGTGTGTTCTCCATGTGTCAGCGTGGGTTTCCTCCAGGTGACTGTCTGTGAGGAGTGTGGTGTGTTCTCCGTGTGTCTGCATGGGTTTCCTCCAGGTGATTGTCTGTGAGGAGTGTGGAGTGTTCTCCCTGTGTCAGCGTGGGTTTCCTCCGGGTGACTGTCTGTGAGGAGTTTGGTATGTTCTCCCTGTGTCAGCGTGGGTTTCCTCCGGGTTGTCCTGTGAGGGACTGGCGCCCCCTCCAGGGTGTTTTCCTGCCTTGTGTCCAATAATTCCAGGTAGGCTCTGGACCCACCACGACCCTGAACTGGATAAGGATTACATGTAATGAATGAATGAATGAATGAATAAATGAGTGTCTATCTATTAAAAAAACACAGAATGACACACACTCACACAATCACTCACACACACCTATGAACACTTTTGAGTAGCCAATCCACCTTCCCACCTGTGCTTTTGGAGTGTGGGATGTAAGTTGAGCACCCGGAGGAAACCCACACGGACATGGGGAAAACATGCTGTGTCTATGTATTCAGTAGCATGAGAATATAGAGCGGTACAGTGGCACTACAGGTAGTGTCACAGTCACACAGCTCCAGGGACCTGGAGGTTGTGGGTTCAAGTCCCGCTCCGGGTGACTGTCTGTGAGGAGTGTGGTGTATTCTCCCTGTGTCCGTGTGGGTTTCCTCTGGGTGACTGTCTGTGAGGAGAGTGGTGTGTTCTCCATGTGTCTGCGTGGGTTTCCTCCGGGTGACTGTCTGTGAGGAGTTTGGTGTGTTCTCCCTGTGTCTGCGTGGGTTTCCTCTGGGTCACTGTCTGTGAGGAGTGTGTTGTGTTCTCCCCGTGTCCGTGTGGGTTTCCTCCGGGTGCTCTGATTTTCTCCCAAAGTCCAAAAACACACGTTGGTAGGTGGGATTGGCGACTCAAAAGAGTCTGTGAGTGGTTGTCGCCTTGTGAAGGACTGGCACCACCTCCAGGGTGTGTTCCTGCCTTGCGCCCAGTCATTCCAGTTAGGCTCCGGACTCACCGCGACCCTGAACTGGATAAAGGTTACAGACAATGAATGAATGAGATTAATATATTATTCCAAATGATTTGGTGATTTCTATTTGCCCATTTCATCTTGAATTTTTCACACAGTGTAAAGGCAACTGTTACTTTCAATAATTACATTCAATAATGTAAAAAATTATCTACTTTCTCTGTCTTAGCTGCTGCAGTGTTTTATAAATCCTTAAGAAAACAGCAGTAATGCAGTAGTTTGTCACTGAGGTGTGTGGTGGGATGTGGTTGACTAACACACACTCATAGTTGTGTAGACAGACAGAGGGAGGGGCACTTATTGACAAATTAGCTGACAGTTTTACTGATGACAAAGTGTTTAAAGACTCCTCGTCCGCAACCCCCCAAACAGGAACTGAGGAATCTGACATTTTGACCTAAAGGTAACAAGATACATACTATTCCACTGTTTTTTTTTTTATTCTATTTTTTTTCTAATTTTCTACTTTTGTAAAACAAAGGTTTCAGCATAAGTCTGTAGTTAAGATGTGAACAAAGTGATTCAGAATTATTTATAATGTTTATTTTAATAAACAACAAATCATTAAATATACTTTCCAAAGAATTTTGAGCCTTTACTGGTCTAAAACATGCACTAAAAATCAAAATAAAAAAAAAATTATTATTTAAATGCTTCATTATGCTTGGTTGTTCTGTGAAGGACTGGAGCCCCCTCCAGGGTGTGTTGCTGCCTTGCTCCCAGTGATTCTGGGTAGGCTCCGGACCCACCGCGACCCTGAACTGAATAAGCGGTTACAGACAATGAATGAATGAATGATGCTTGGTTATTGTTTATTCACTCTTGCCAAGAGTGAAAGTCATCTGTTGGCATCAGCGGTCTCTAAATTCTGAAGGTGCATTGTGGTTTATTAATAGAAAGTATGCAGTGTATTAAGAGATTTATAGAGGTGATAAAGGCCTATACTGACACTGGTGTCGATAACAGAGGTTCTCTGATAACTGAAAATTCTCCAGAATCAGACCAAAGAGCAGAAATTGACACCTAGAAGAGTCTTCACAAATTTCACTAAACACATCAGAAACTACCCCACTGCAACACTCAAAATATTATTAATAATAATAACAATAACAATAATAATAATAATAATAAACCATGAATATTGTATATTTATCATTATGTGTAATCATTCTATTCAATTTAATTTTCATATATATGTGTGTGTGTTTGTTTTATAGATTTATATTATTGTTGGTTATGGTGGCGGGATCATGCTTAATATATTAACGTTACATGCCATGAGGGGTCATGCAGTGATTTTAATCACAACCAAACACTCGAAGGGTGTTGTTTTATGTATAAAAGATTGCACACACACTTTATAATTGGTGAACTCGGTCAGATTTCAGCACCCACTGTAGCCAGTGTTTGTGTATTCTCCACAGAAATGCATGAAATAAAATGGGGTGCAGTGCCTAAGGTCACTTTGCCCAATGTAAAGCATTGGAGTGGAGTGATATCAAATAATTTTCCTCAAGGCCCAAGGAGCTGTGTTTCCTGGAGTGATGGGGCTCCACATAATTAATTTTTTGATCCAGAACTTAACAGTCAACATCATACTAACATTTAATGGCTAAATGCAATCACATCTTTACAGCAATCCACCAATACCTAACCAATACCTTGGTCGTGCTGTGTACTTGTTTTAGCTCTTGTTTATAGGCTGTGCTGGAAGCTGTTTGTTGTCAGTACTGAGTCCATTCTCAGAGGTCAAAGGTGTTTGAGCTGGAAGATGTGAAAAGGCCACATGGCCCAAGCTTACCCTCAAAGCCCCAGCTTATCTTAAAGAGAACCCCATATGCTCCATATCTTCAATTTCTTTCTCTCGAGATGGCAGGGCTGAGACAGGGGTCCATGTTGGGGGGATTATCTCAGCGCTGGCCAGCTGGGTGTAAAATGTATAAATAGCTACAATGGATTGCCACTGAGAATGTGTCCAAGCATTGTTCTTTTCTGAGGCATGGACGGAGATAGAGGCCTATAGTTAGTCATGTGATTAAGAGACAGTTTATAAAGACACAGAGTTCAGCAGCAGGGCTCTAGCCACCTCTTGAAGAATACTCTCAACCTACTGGACATAAAGGCAAGTAAACTGAACACTACGTTTTCTTTGATAAACCATGCTAAAGTCTTTTAATGAGTTTTAATGTTTGAAACATATTTACATTAAAGACTTTAACATACTTTTTTTCTTACTAATCAACTACAATTTAGTCACCGCTGGGAAGAGTTGTGTCATTTTTTGACATAATTAGGAACCCTCAGCTCCTGTTAATATTGTTTTAAAATTTCAAGACAAAGAGACAATTATAAATGGCCTAAAACCCAAAATTATTCTTGTTCTCTTTAACCTACACTAGAAGTAAATAATGATCTCCTTCTCCTATAAAAGTTACCATCGTGGAGATACAAGGCTGTCTTTACAGTTAACTATTCAACCACTGTGAACTGCAATTTGTGCATATGTGTTTATAGAAATAAACTGAATTACCATCAGCTATATTCAAATATTGTCATGGGATATAGCAAGTAAGATATCAAATATAATAATAATATGGAAAGTTGGTGAAGAAAAGCAAACGATTTTTTTTATATGAAACAGGTATTAACCCAAACATGTCAGACACAGAAGAAGTCGAATATGAGTAAGTGCTACCTGATTATTTTAATGAGATTTATTTCTAACATACACATCATAGACTTTTAATATTATTACGACTTGAGTTTAAGACAAAAGACAGAAGGTATAAGTCTCTGTGAGAGCAGATCTGAAGAAGTGTTTTTTTCTGCTTGGTGTGTGATTTTCAGGGAGCAGGAGGGTAAGTTGCTGTGGTATTACTGACCCTATAAATACATGCTGCATGTGTTTACATATTCTTTCAAAGCCAACTGATCAAAATAACCCACTCTACTGACACAAGAAGTCCGATTTTAATGTGCCATGACCAGTCATGAATAATGTTTTCAAACATATTCAGCTAACAAATAAACCATTATTGTATTGGCTTATCTGTCAATCTGTTTACCAATCGGTATGCCTGTCTTTCTTTGAGAAACATTTGAGAGAAATATGCAGCCCACACTGGCTCATTTAAAAAAAAAACACGTCTCCACAGCAACACGGTAATGGATTTCAGCCAATGGAAGGGTAATTCTTGGTCCTGCCACGACAGAGACCTTCACACAACATCAACAATGATAGGGCCGCACCCTCTGAGACACATGTAAGCTACATTCACCTTAACGTCTGTTAAAGTCAGACTTATTTCTAGGCGTGGTACTGTTTTGGCAACGCCTGCATAGCACCAGTGAGGAACTGCTGGAGGTTTCTGGCACTTGAACAAGCAGAGGTGCAGCACATTTCACTAAACCATGTGATACGTGTGTCGCCTGCTCTGTGGTACATCAGTGCTAAACCTTAAGTACCTATAACCTGCCAAAATTCAGATACCAGCATCCAGCTAAAACAGACAGGTCATGGTTATCATATTTCTGGAGATTTTTTTAAAGATTATATAAATGATAAGCCACTTAGATAATAAAGGCTCAAGAAGAAAAATTGTTGGCCCAAACTAACAGAATATAACTAAACTAAAATAACAGGAACAGAAAAATGTATTTTCTGGCTGTTTTTTATGTATCTCATTTTTAGTGTGTATCTGTCTTGCCATCCCCTCCCCTTCCCTCCCCCCATCCCTATTGTCACATATGTGAAAAGCAATAAAAATGAATCACAACAAACAAAAAATAAATAAATAAATAACAGGAAAATAACAGAAAAACAGACAGAAAATAGAGTCCAAACAATCATGCAAGAACAACAGATCTGGAAAATTCCACAAGTGCTTCTGTCCTTTCGCTGTGAGAAGATAACTCAGTGCTATGTATCAGAGAAGTCATTACCATGAAAAGGAAACACACACAAGAGCATTTGCAAAATAAACAAGGAAGCTGCTGTTATTCTCAAAACAATCAGCTGGCCGCCCCAGAGCCAAGATCTCAACATCACTAAATGTATTTGGTATTACTCTATGCGAGAAACAGAAAATGAAACAATTTCCAAAATTGAATCTTAGTGGAGTCCAAAAAACACACGTTGCAGGTGGATTGGTGACTCGAAAGTGTCCGTAGGTGTGAGTGAATGTGTCTGTGTTGCCCTGTGAAGGACTGGCGTCCCCTCCAGGGTGTATTCCTGCCTTGCGCCCGATGATTCCAGGTAGACTCTGGACCCACCGTGACCCTAAATTGGATAAGCGGTTACAGATAATGAATGGATGGATGGATGAATCTTAGTGGTGTGGGAAAATAAATAATTAATAACTTAAATGTAACAAAAAGTAAGCTTCATTAAATATATTTACATATATATATTAAAAATGAATCTTCCCATATGCAGCATTCTCTCGTTCTTGTGTGTCTGAGAATGTGTATGCAGAACAGTGGGAGAGGAAGGTAGAAAATGTAGTTCCTCTCATACACCTTTTCACTTTTCTGCATCAAATGCACAGCCAGTTTACTTAAAATATTCATACAATGAATGTTAAAGAATTTTGCTAAATGCTAAAATATGTAGATTTCATGAATGTATAATTAGGCTCACTACACCATGCGGTGAAACTGCATTCCCCAGTGATGGAACTCCACCCAATACCTTGGGAATCCAGTATTAATCATTCAAGACCTAGATGTTCAAGAGGCTATATGAGATAAAAAAAATAATAAAAATAACTACCTGTTAATCTTTGATGTCAGAGAAAATGCTGAGTGAGGGGGTTAGTACAAACTTTTGACCATATTATTCATACAGTTAGCAGTGTTAGTATGTACAAAACTTTACCAAAGCTGTTCCAGTGGATGGATTTGTGCTCTGCACCACTTTTAGTGCCTTTCCTCATACCTCAGCTGTTTCTAAGCTGTAAGGCTAAATTCCCCATGATGCTACAATGCTAACACCACTAGTTTATCTTTTCTAAAGTCCAAATGTGATTGGAACTCTCGTTCAGCCCTAGTAAATGTTGAGAAAAGCTGCATTGTGTGATGAAAAATAGGCCAAGCAAACTTATGGGCCTCCCAGAAAGGAACTGTTGTTAGCTGCACAATGCTAATCTCCCCCTCTCGTCTCCTGTATTCAGCTGCCTGTGGATGAGCTCAGGTTTCCTCCACAGAGGGAAGCTTTCAGATCTGTGCTTTCAGGCATTCGTGCTCATACTGGTCTAATTGTGTGCTGGTGGAGCAGGAGGAGAATTTTGACTGTTGCTAAGCTGCCAGAACATTCTGTCAAAGGAGAAAGAGTGGCACACCAAGGCACAGCCAAAGCTTATCATGTTCTGTGGCTAAATGATACCCTGCTTTTGCTTGTTCCTTCATGAGAAATGTTTGAGCTGATCCACATACTAACCACTGCATGAAATTGTGGTCCAATACTCTCTTTTTCTCTCTGTGTGGGCATGTGTATGCTGTGATTTAAGTGTGTTGTGAGCTTGATGCGATCATTTCCTCATGAATGACCGACATCTCATGGCGCTTTCTACTTCTTTGCACAGAGGAGATTGATGAGGAGGAGGAGGTGGATGATGAGGAGGAGGAGGTAGAGAATGAGGAGGAGGAGGAGGAAGGTAGAGCTGCTTCAGCTAATGCTAATGATGCTATAACTTTACTAATATCAAACAAATGTGAAACAAATTGTGAAAGACACAGATCAGTGACATTTGATGAGGGCGGAGGTTGTGGGTTCAAGTCCCGCTCAGGGTGACTGTGAGGAGTTTGGTGTGTTCTCCCAGTGTCCGCGTGGGTTTCCTCCGGGTGCTCGGGTTTCTTCCCACGGTCCAAAAACACACGTTGGTAGGTGGATTGGTGACTCAAAAGAGTGTGAGTGTGTGTCGCCCTGTGAATGACTGGCGCCCCCTACAGGGTGTGCCCAGTGATACCTTGTAGGCTCTGGGTCCACTGAGACCCTGAACTGGATAAGCAGTTTCAGACAATGAATAAAGTTTTAAGGTTTTATTTTTAAAAACAGAACTATGTTAATAAGTTTACCTCTCTGAGTAGAATGGCCATCTTCCACATATTCTAGCATGATGCAAATCAATATGACACTTAGTTTGTTCCTCAAAAGCAAAACAGTCTTAGTGAATAATGATCAAACTAAAAATTGACATGAAAAACAAGTGAATTCTATTTCCAAGTGTGTTCCAGAATGTTTCGTGAGAAATTTACTCCATAGAAAAAAAATTATCACCAGTCAAAATTGAACAAAATTTTTCCCTCAGACTTTATAGTGTAATATAAACAGCAAAAAAAATTGTATTATATTATTCATGCCTGGAAATAACCCTTTATTTGCTAGTACAGACCACGCCCATTAAGACTGAAACAGGGTGAACTCAGATGTTTTTGGGGAGGAGTTCAGTGTGGCTGCATTGAGTTCACAGGGTATATATAGGGCTGAGGGGAGAAGTTTAGGCGTGGTCCTGCTTTCAAAATTATCTTAGAGATTACAGGTTTTTTTGTTTTTTTTTAATGATGTGTAATAAAAAAAATACATTAAATTTAATATTCTAAAGATCAACATATAAGTATTACAAAGCTTTTGCAAAACAAACCCCTGGAGAGCTAGCAGTCTCCATTTACAGGGGATCTGTCCAGGGAAAGTGTGTAACCAGCAGCTTGAGAAAAAAAGAAAGTGGTGGCTGGCTTCACGTCTCAAATGAAACCTGTACTGCTCCACGCCCTTGCATCTTGATAGCAGTGTGACTGAGTGCGTCCTACCTAACAGTTGGAACTGACAGTTGGGAATTGACCAACAAACTTATATTTACGTAAGCAAATCCATATATTTTCAAATCCAAAATTTTCAATTAGGTTTTATTACATGGAATATGAAATGTGCTTTCGGGCTGAATGTCATTAATGTATAATGTTCATACTTTAAACTACTTTCTCCTTTGAGCAAGAATTTGACACTTTCACTCAAGCATACTTTCACTGTACTGTTTTACACACTTGCTCACAGCTTGTCATTCAGGCAATGAGGAAACCATTCTTGAATAATTGTTGGAGTGAAACCTCTTTGGAACTCTTTGGAAATGTACTAGTTTACGAAGTTGAAGATCAACCTGAAGATTTAATTACATGTAGAGTGCCAGACGACCTTTCTCATTACATAAAACCACAATCATGCCCTTTGTTGAAGACAATGTTTATCAGACACCTCCATTCATATAGAATGTACTATTCAACATTTAGGTTCCAGCCTGTCAGATGAGTGAAAAATCAAAAAGTGCTCAAATGATGGAGGTATAAAATACGTGACAGCTTTCTGAAACATCTCAGCCCCAAGACAGAAAAATAAAGTAAAAATTAATTCACTGAAATATTGACTAAAATAATGACCTGGGGTCAAAATACTGATTAATTTATTAAAATATATATTTTACAAAGTCTATGAATTCTAGAGTTTGAAAGTAATATTACTGTAAAAAATTAAAGTAACCTTTTGAGAATATATAGCAACATTTTGACATAAAGCGAAGCAGGTAGAGTCGCAGTCACACAGCTCCAGGTACCTGGAAGTTGTGGGTTTGAGTCCCGCTCCGGTTTGGTGTGTTCTGCCTGTGTCTGCATGGGTTTCCTCTGGGTGACTGTCTGTGAGGAGTGTGGTGTGTTCTCCCTGTGTCTGCGTGGGTTTCCTATGGGTGACTGTCTGTGAGGAGTGTGGTGTGTTCTCCCTGTGTCTGCGTGGGTTTCCTCCGGGTGACTGTCTGTGAGGAGTGTGGTGTGTTCTCCCCGTGTCCGCGTGGGTTTCCTTCGAATGCTCCGGTTTCCTCCCACAGTCCAAAAACACACGTTGGTAGGTGGATTGGTGACTCAAAAGCGTCCGTAGGTGTGAGTGTGTGAGTGAATGTGTGAGTGTGTGTTGCCCTGTAAAGAACTGGCGCCCCCTCCAGGGTGTATACCCGCCTTGCGCCCAATGACTCCAGGTAAGTTCTGGACCCACCTCGACCCTGAACTGAATAAGCGCTTACAGACAATGAATGCATGAATTAATTAATTTCGACATAATCATCATTTTTGACACAGAAATGTATTATCTGAGTCTTGATAAACTATTTCCAGACAGAGAGCAGGGGAAATAAACACATACTGTATGCATGTTTTCTTATCGACCTCTGCCAGCTGGTTTTCGTGTTATTTTACATGGTTATTACTTAAAGTTTTTAATCAACACCCTTGAATATAAGGTAAAACACATGCATTCCTGAAATACTATATAAACTATAACTATGGCAACATGCCTTTAGTACACACAATTTATTATTTGCAATGGAATTCATCTTGTTTATGTTTTTGTGTCTTTTTAACAGCCCCTCAGGACACAGGTAAGAAAATTAGTAAACTAAACAATGACAGTAACATCATCATGACATGTTTGTCTATGGCTTTATCCTGTACTGCTCAACAGACACATACCCTTCATATTTGAAAAGTTATTCTTTAGCATTCTGAAAGTTATGTCACACAGAGGAAAATCTTTTAGCCTCACTCTGACCTGCTTAACCTTTCCTCCCCTCACTCAGGTCTGACAATAACATTTTTAAAAGGCATTGTGTTTTGTGGGTATCCATTAGCAAGCACACCTAACCTGTCTATGCTGATGATGAGCACTGTGCCTTGAGGCTCCTCACAACATTGTTCTAGAAATGCATCAGTTTTGTGTCTAGTCTTGTATTAACACAGCTGTGATAATGTTACCTAACCTAATGTGCCCTTTGACCTCCCTCCTTCCACTTCTGCAGCTATAGAGCATGGGGAGGAAGACAGGAAAGGCAAACGACGTACATACATTTCCTTTTTAATTACATTACCTTCCATTTACCCCTCCTATCTTCTATAAGAGTGCACTTTGTAGCTCTGCAATTACAGAGTCCCACAGAAAAAAACCTAGATGTATTCTATAACTCAGTAGTTTCTATCACACAATGAGATCTGCAGCCCAGACATTACACCTGAGAAAAAGAGCCTTTTGTTTCAGCTGAGATCTCGAGTCTCATATTGTGCCAACTTTCCCAAAATCCATCTTCACTTCATCTCATCCGTCTCATGTCTCCTTTTTGTCTCATGCTGTTTCACCTGAGGAATCTCCTGAGCCACTAAGACCAACTTTTTTTTTTGAGTAGTACTGCTCTGGGTCTCTACATACATTTTTAGCCACTCATCAAGTGTCAGGACCCCCATCAAGACCTCCTCTGAGCATCTGAAACACACAGGGGGCTATGATTTAACCTCCCAAAACATGCAGTGAATCAAAATGCAATCAGCACAAAGTAACGGAGGCAAACCACCCTTCATTAATCAATTTATTATTCTATTTCTCTTTTTCCTGGGTCACACAGAGGAGGCAAAACCAAAACCAAAGTGAGTAAAACTGTGATTGTGAGAAACTTAAACATGCACATTGCTGTCCATTGAAAAGCACACATCTCCAAATTAGCTTTATTATAGGAGAAGGAAAACCCCTTCTTTGGAAGTTAATGTAAAAAGAATTAATTCCAAATATTTCTGGAGCAATTATATTAGTCCGTTCATGATGAAATGTTTACACAGTGTGAAGGACGACTGTGTTCAAATGATGTAGTAAACTAAGAATCAACAAAAATAGAGATACATGTTTCTTTGGACAGCAATGATATATATCATAATAATAATAATATATATTAATTTAGAAAGAGAAAATTGATGTATCAATGTTATTCATTTAATTTTCAGAAGCTTTCTACCTCCACTGGTACCTCCCAAAATTCCTGACGGGGAGAAAGTCGACTTTGATGTGAGTACAACCTGTAAATTGTTGAAATGGATGAAGATAGTTTAAAACATAAGGGAGTTATCCTCGTTCTGGACTCTCTATATTAAACTGATTGGAGTTCTACATTATTGTGTAATAGTGAACTTTAAATAATTATGAATTAATCAAAAAGAAGCAACCATATCTTTTAATACAAAATGTTTTTATCTTCTGCATAATTTACCTTGTTTTCAGTTTTTTAAGAAACCTGCTGGGATATATTTTAATCTTTCCATCTTAGAATTTGGCTACATTTTCTGATTTGCACAATCCACTTAGTTCAAGTCCAAGCCCCTTCCTTTCTGCACTAGGTTAATGTTTTGTAAAATGTAGTCTAATGTAATTTTAATATAATATTGATTTTTTTTTTTCATAAGAAACAATGGCAAAGGAGTAGCTGAATTCCTCTCTATTTATACATATGTTAGTGTACTTTACAGTGAAAAATATAACAAAATAATAAACAAACCAAAGAGTTAACAGATATAAAGAACCCTAAAAAGTTAATTAAAAATGACTATAAACCTTGTGTTGGATGGATACATGCTTTAGCACAAATTAACATGAAATTTCTTGATCAAACATAAAAACAAAAATAAAAGAAATCTTAGGGGTGGCAAAGTGCAACAGGTAGTAGTGTTGTTACACAGCTCCAGATTTCAGGAGTTGTGGTTTCAAACCCTGCCTCGGGTCACTGTCTCTGAAATATGTGGTGTACTCTTTGGGGGGGGGGTCCTCTGGATGCTCCGGTGTCATCCCACAATCCAAAAAAACATTTTTAGCTTCACTGGCTATTCAAAATTGCCCACAGGTATGTAGGTATGTGTGTGTGTGTGTGTGTGAGTGTGTGGTGCCCCGTAATGGACTGGTGCCCTGTCCGTGTTCCTGCTGTGCAACCAATGATTCTGGATTGCATGTTGAAGACATTCTAGAAAAAGTATGAATGAGTTAATTAAAACTTATTTCAAGATAGGCTGCAGATGGCTTGATAAGATTGACAGACAGGAGATGGATGGTGTTGGCAGATTGTTGTGAAAAAGTGAAATGTAATGTTGCTGTGACTGACATGTCAGGAGGTGAGGAGCCAGAATGTGGCTCAGTGGTGTCTGAGCTGGGGCTGAGCTGTGCACTGATGTAGGAGTCGACCTTTGACTGCACTACAGGCCTTTACTGGCCTTTCTCATGCAATAACACCTCATACCAGGCGACATTCATTTAAAGTTTTTGCTGGATACTGCCAATTTAATCCATGTTGGAATCGGAATTACCCAGCACTTGAATGCACTCCTGTACGAGTGCCAAACCACAAGTCAATGCAGTCCTTACGGCAATCAAGACTACTACATAACATCTCATGTCATTTTATTATTTGGGGTTTAATCGCAATTACAGTTTAGATCCCATCAGTGTATAACACCCTTACTCCATATGTTGTAAGGCCAATATTCTTTCACAGATACCTGTTGTTAGTATCGACTTCTTGAAATGTTTGACTTTTGTTTATTTTATTCATTTTTACTTTCCCCTTCTGCAACGTGCCATATCTAATCAGAAGTCTCTTCTAAAACATTAATAACTTTTACTTAATGGCTGTTTCAACTGGATATAAAAAATGAAAGGTATTCTCTTTTGCACAGTACAGTGACTTTGGAAAATCTGTATCTGTTGTGAAGGATATCCACCGTAAACGTGTGGAGAAGGACTTCACTGAGCTCCAGTCTCTAATCGAGGCACATTTTGAGAACCGCAAAAAAGAAGAGGAAGAACTCATTGCCCTTACCAGCCGAATTGTGAGTCACATTTAGTGCATTTTGTTTTTTAATGTACTTTGAGAAGACTTAATAGATTTACAACCTGAACGACAGCTTGATAGAACTGATGACACAGAATGAGCATTTTCACACCTTCAGTATCCACTTCCATGACCAAAAGCTATGGCATGGAAAATTCTTTCATTAATGCTGTTTATACTGCTGAGTGTGGCCTGAAAACAAAGTCTTTCATTTTGCAAAAAAAGGAAAAAAGACGCTCAGAAAGAGCAGAGCAGATGAGGATCAGAACAGAAAAAGAACGAGAACGGCAAAACAAGCTGGCGGTGAGTCACTGAGTCAAGACAGTTCTTCAATGGTAAAGTGGGATTCTAATAAACTGATTTGTTTTCATTGTTCAGGAAGAAAAGGCAAGAAAGGAGGAAGAAGAGGCGAAGAAGAAAGCTGATGATGATGCCAAGAAAAAGAAAGTGCTAAACACTTTACAGTTCACCGGATACATGCAAAGGGTAATGTTAAAGAATCGTTAGGTTCACAAAGATACACTCCATAAAAAAAAAAGATGGCTCTAAATGAACCTTGGCTTAGAAATAGAAAACTGGCTTTAAAAAAATAAATAAATAGATAACAATTCTTACTTTGAAATTTGTTTCTTTTTATACCGCCTCTAAAAGCATGGAGAGAATACTCCATACTTGATTAAGTAAAAGTTATACTGAAATAAATGATTTGGCAAAAGCGGTACTGTAGCAACCTGAATATGTTTGTAGTCCGTATTTTTAACGAATTCATTTATTTTATTAATACTTAGGCTATTATGCTAACATTTTTGTTAAAAAAAAAAAAAAATTTAAATGAAAACACCAGAATTTATCATTTAAAACATTTCCAAATTCCACATTACTAAGGTGGCACAGACTGGATGAAGTAGTTTAGGAACCAGTATTTTATACTTTTATTACATTGTTTTATATACATTGTTTTGTAGAATAATGTGGTCTAATGGCTCACATTTCATCTGTACGTTTTCCAGTTCAGATCAATTTAAAATGTCCTACATGAAAGATAATTGTTAAAATTTGTTTCATATTATTGATTACTTTATTACAATCAATGAAATTACAAAACAACTTAAAATATCTTTGAAATGAATACATTTACAATCGCATGTGTTAACATTTGCTAATGCTCTACATTTCTAAGAGATTAAAGTATATTTAGAATTGGGCACAAGCTGATTATATAACCCACACTCTGTCTGCCTTAATCCCTTTTCCGTAAAGTCTGTAGGTGGATTAGCCAGTGATTTATTGATGGAAGTGTGAACCTTGATGCAAGATCCATCAATATAGTTAGTGTCACTTTCAATTTACACAGAAAAGAAATTCAAATGTGTAGAATGTATTATTAAAACAATAATAAAATAAAAAAAATAAATAAACAAAAACAAACAAAAGGTAAATATTTTGTTAAATATGTTTTGTTAAAAACCCTTTTAACTCTTTGGGTTAAATTATTTACATTTTAATTTTACCAAGTATATTTAAATGTAGATTGTTTTTTTTTCACTCAAGGCAATTTTTGACAAAGTAGCATTTGACATCAAACATCAATGTTTGAAACCACAGCTGTTCCTTTCATGGACTTTGTGACAGAGAGCACATTTTAGCACCTTCATTAGTAAGTAGATGAGTGATTAGGCTTCATGTGACATAACGTATACTGTGTTGTCTTTAGACGGACAAGCGAGGAGGACCTAAGAAGCAAACAGAAAGAGAGAAGAAGAGAAAAATCCTGAGTGAGCGCCGCAAAGAGCTTAATATTGGCCACCTGAATGATGAGAAGCTCAGGTAAATACCAGAGAAGCCAAATATAGTAAAGTGAAGTTAAACATGCCATATTTAAAAGGGTACTGTAAAACCACAGTCTGCAGGCCTAAAGGCACAGTGACTTGTTAATCATGTTTATATCAATCCAAACAGAGAGAAAGCCAGTGAACTTTGGAAGTGGTTGTACCAACTGGAGGCTGAGAAATATGAACTGCAGTACAAATACACACATCAGAAATATGAGGTATGCCTTCCAAGAGGATGTGTCTTGTATGTCCCTCTCATGGCTAACATCAAAAAGGTCACGCTCCAAGGCAGGTTCCAGTATGAGGTGCTCTTAGTAACTTCTTTTGTCGAGAGAAAGTGTTTCGCACGACTGCATGTTGACAGAACTATTAAATTATAGCTCACTCCACCTGAGGCAGCCACACCCAGGCCAGACTTGGCATAACCATCTGGTTATACTGTATACCCCATCCTTGGATCCGTTCCCAGTCCTCTGATTGGCATGAGAAGGAAGCAGACAGTGTTGTTGGTGATTCAGAGAAAGCCTCACGTCTCTGGCTTGTTGTCTGTTACAGGTAACTGTCCTGAGGAACAGAGTCAGCGACCATCAGAAGAAGTGAGTAGCTTTGATTCATTCTGCTGTCAACTTGAACTATATACCCCAAGAGTCCAAACAATGAAATTCCCATATTTCACAATGTATTCAACCTTATCAGAATACCTTGGTAAAACATCAACTCTTTGCCAGACTCTGACACTTACTCAAACTGTAGTCATTTAGCCAAGACTTTGAAACCTTTGTTTCATAAACTGAAGCAACTAGGCTAATGCTGCTAAAACCACGATGGATTAATACTAAACTATAAATAAGTCCCCAAAACTTACCCTTTACCCACTGAAACCACATCCAGATTTTTTATTAAGGTGGTGCAGACTAGATAATGTATATTAAACCACTGAAAAATCTAATTCTGAAATGACAAAAAAAAAAGACACTTGTCTAAAATAGCTACTAAAAGTGTTCAGCTGCTATGACACATTTTATGCAACATGACAGTTTTACTGGGCAATAAACAATACTAACAACTCTTTACATCCTAAATGAAGACCTGAATGTATTTTGAGAAGGTGAAGAAGTTTTAACCTAACGATATGTGCCAAAATAATGGCTTTGACCATTTTTGGAAATAGTAAAAAATGTAATATTGCCATTCCCTTCTAACTCTGCTAAGATATACCTTATTAGTTATTGTGCTACAAGGTACCTAAAAAATGGAAGAGACCATCTTGACTTCTCAAAGAGACTAATAGACTTGCTCAAGTGCTTTCTAACATTCAAGTCTGCTGCTACTATGGTTTTTAGCTTAAAATATTTTGGCACATTAAAACAAGTAGGTGAAGCAGTATTCCCAATTTAGGGTATACATTTCCATTACTTTAGCTAAATTAGCTCCTCTTGGCTTGACTGCAAATGAAAATAAGCAAAGCTCAAATAATAAACGTGTCTTAACTGGTTCTACTGTACAAGCTGTTTTTGCACAACTGAATGTCTGTGACCAAACTGGGTGCACTTTAAAGAAACTGAATCCACTAATTATACAGTTAATGCCCTGCAAAGACTGGTAAGATCCTGGCAGTGTGGAGGATCTTCTCGCATCTCTTTGTGTTTACTTCATGCCGGAACGCCCAGTTTGAAGCAGCAGCTGATCCTGTCCTGGATGTTTTGTGTCATGGCCTTTAAATCAGACCTACCGGGACTAGTTACACAAAGGCAGCACCTTTGAAAAGGATAGTACATGGCACCCAGGAAGCACAGATGCCCAATCCAGAAGGATACAATAGAGCAACTAGAACAGCTGCTAAACTACTCTAAGCCATGTGCTAAGTCATGGAGTATAATTATACAACCCAGCACGGTATAAAATAAACCACCACACTGGCATCTAAAGCATCAACAACTGGCATTCAAGCTCTAAATCTGTTGGAGGCCTTAACACAAAAACACAGCACTGCATGAGTCAACCCACAGGTGTGTGTTTAAAAAAATAAATAAAGCCATGGTGTGGAACCTTTGTCATCTTTGATACGCTGGATGGAAACATTCAAGTTGCTCACTGATGGCACAGGAGACTTAATGATTCCACATTACAAATAGCACTGGACTGAAAGGAGACGAGATAATTTACTCTTCTCTTTCCTGTGGGAGGTTGTGTTAAAATCATGGAGAAGGCCTATTTTTATTTTGTTTTCATGCCACAACTGAGGCATTTGACTCATATGGGATCTGTGCTGTCTTGCAAACAAAACATGTGTAATCACCACCATCTGCAAACTCAGGTCTCAAATGACGTCTACAGAACAAACCAGCTGTAAAATAATGACAGATCTCCACTGTTCTTCACCAGTATTTCGTCATTTACGAACAATCTTCTATATTTGTGTGTGTGTTGGTGGTGGTGTGGGACACAGGGCGGGGTCGATGCCATCTTCCTCATTGAGGCAGTTCTAGCAGCTTATTCTAAGCCAACCTTGGATTATTCAAACTTTCTCATTCCTTCCCTCTATTTTTTATTAGACTCTATTTTTTCCTCTTTATCCATTTTCTCACTTCTCCCTCTCTCTCTTGTCTCTGCTTGAGAGTTTCAAACTTCCAGGTGAGGGAGTGAAAATAATGAGGCTACAGCAGCTGTTGTTGACATGTCAGAGGTTAACACTGCGATGTAGTTGATTCAGTGTGGTGATCTCAGACTGACTGGCGGGGGTCCTGGGGGCTCTTAATCAGTGTGGTTGAGAGGGACTTGGACGGTTGTGAACTGAATGCCAATCCTGCTACTGTACTGAGCTGCAGATGGTAAACAGAATTAATGACTAATCCTCCCAATGATGTATAATCAGAGATAAATTATTATGAAGGAATCAAATACAGCAAGATCTAAAATACATCTGATCACGTCTTTTCATTTGGCTGATAAAAATGAAATTCTATTCTTCATGCCTATAAATAAAATATAATACGCTGTGCATATCCCTTATAATTACTTAATAATGTTTCCACAAGAAAACATGACAAATATAGAATGCCCTGGGGCAGCCACACATGAACCTAAGGCAACCATATTTAAAATATAGGCAATGGGAATATAAAGCCTAAGAACTCTGTGGTGAGGGGCATTTGAACTGTGGTCTCTGGAGCGATAGAGCACCCTCTGATATCTTTGGAATATGCTGTAGCAGTTCTAATATCAGGAATTTACTTCATTTAAGAAACGCTCACAAAATGCCCCAACATCTACTCTAAGCAATCCAAGAAAAATAGGAACTCTTACTTCAGTAAAGTGGAAAATATTCCCTAATCATTTCATAAATGTCAACTTGAAGAAATGATCAGGAAGGTTTCTTTCACGCATTTTCCAGTGCTCCTTCCTTCCCAAAAGGCTTCATTGCTCTGCTGCTCTTGCTCTTTCCTGAAAACACTTTTTTAAATCAGGGAACCTGTCAAGATTTCGATCCTTCTTATGTTCATATGCATTTGCTTGAGCACGCTCATTTTTACTTTAAAACCGTTTTTTTTTTTTTAATATCACTGGAAGAACAAAATTCTGTTTAATTAAAAAAGGGTTTCCAATAGTATTAGCAAATAAGCCTTTTTTAAATCTATACGATAAGAGGTTTTTATCTGACTCCCAGATAACCTGGTTGAAAATGTAATGAAAATAAAACCCTTACATTAAAAACAAAAAACTAAAGTAAAATAACATTAACTTTAAAGTTACACTGGTTGGTTTTGTGCTGTATTTTGCTTTCGTAATGTTACTGTTAAACACAGTTCAGAAACGCTGGATGCTGGAAATGTATAGATCAAATGTCTTAAAACATTTTTTATGGACATGCTACACCCTGTAACTCAATACAGTGGGTCACTTGCTCTTTCGCAATAGAGATCTCTGCTTCATGACAAGGGTTCTCAGTTAAAACCCTGAACCTCACCTACATTGTGTTTCATGCGTGATTCAACTTGCCTCTGAACATCTCTATTACTTATACTATTTATTAATTGGAGGATGTGAAAAAACATCTCATCTTTGATCTGGGCATCACCTATCATGGGAAATACGTACAGTAACCTACCCAGTACTGTGCAAAATACTGAGATGTCAAGCCTGGAGTTTATAAAACATATATATTGCACTAGCCTTTTGTATTAATTCTGAAATTACTGAAGTATACAAATGTCTTATCTTATTATTATTGTTATATTGTATATATAACCATATTACTCTCATTGTCTTCAACCCTCGTTGGTTTAAAATATACAAATATTTTAAAAATATTAGCATGCAATACAAAACCTTAAAGAGGCTGGTAACTTCCTCTCATTCTGATTTGCTTTGAATATGTCCACCTGTCTTCCCTAGGTTGCTCTTCTTGAAATCCAACTCTCCTCGTTGCTCCTATTAAATTCTGAATGTTTGGAGAAAGGGATTAGTAATGCTGCCTTAAACAAAATGTACAAATTAATATTTAAATAAATGCATACCGTACCACATACATATTTTGAACCTACTGTAATTTGTTTATATATTTATTGCATCCATTAATTCATAAATGTAAATGATATAACAACTCTCCAAATTTAGTATATCCGTTATTTCCATAGTATATCCAATAGTATATCCATAAATTATTAACTGATTTATGTGTTATTTATCTTCTTTTAGCTCCAAAGGAACCAGGAGCAAGAGAGGACTGAGAAAATAATTTTTAAAAATTATCATTGGATGAGGCAAGAGACACTCAAGCTCCAGACTGACTCACAGAATACTGGCTCTTTTGTTACATTATTATACATTAAACTAATGCAATGAGAACATTTGAATCATTATTTAAAATAACTCTGAAAAGAATGTGTAATAAACTGTGAGATATAATCATTTTCAAACAGTGTCTGTCATTAATAATGTTCATCTAAACAACATTATGGATTTTACAGGTATCACGGTGGATTTGCACAAAGTAAATCCCCTCAGACTTCCAGATTTAACTTTTGTGGTGTTTGAACAATCAATAAAATGAGGATGTTTTCAAAAGTCATTCAGATTTTTTGGTGGTTGACTGAAAAACTCCAGCAGAACTGATGTGTCTGATCCACTCATACCAGCACAAAACTTAAGAAAATATCACCATAACACTAGTTTCAATGCAATGCAGAGAAATAATACTTGCTGTGAGATGTTTAATATGGGGTCTTTACCACTCAAGAACGGGGGTAACAAATTTTGCAGGGCAACAGATGGGCCACACTCTGGGGCTGATAAAAAAGAGAATGAATGCAGAACAAAAGAGGTGGCTTTAATGATATATATCTGATCAGTGTGTTGAATACAGATTACGGGGAAATCACAAATTTGCAACATTCTTAAAAAGGCTGGCCACAGTTACTCAAAATTAGTTAAGCTCCCTAGCATTTGTAGCAATTCACACAATGTAAAAAATAAATTACCACAGAGGAATAACTGACAGCATTCAAATTATTTTTAATTTTTGGCTTTATAAAAACTTTCCCTGTTAATATATTATTAATACCAGATAAATGAATGAGTTCAGGTTATTCTGAAGTATTTTAGCCAGTGGACATTAAAATGGCAGATGCGTAGTTTTAGCAGCTTTTACACTATTAATATCCAACACTAAAGTTTAGGCAAGACTTTACCACACAGGAATCACTACACATATATGTAAGAAAACGGTGCATTCTAACGTTAAAGTCAAGAGTAAAGACCACTATTTTGTCTTAAATTCTCCTTACCCCGTCCAGCATTCACAACACAGCAGGAAAGATAGGGTAGGGTAGGGTGTCACACTAATTAGTGCCCCGCTCAGTGGCGTTACTGTTGCGCAGGTACAAGTGGAGCAGACACAGCAATCCTGCTGGAATTTTTAAACGGTTCACATGGTTAGACCTGGTTACCTCAAAGGTAAGCCTTATAGATGTAAAGTTAGAGACCGTTGCTGCAGTTTGTTTCACTCTTTTGTCCTTCCTTCGTGCTTACAAGACAGTGTTGGACTTTTCTTAGTCCAGTAGACATACGTGTTTAAAACTTACATTAGCACAGCACTATGTCTGTGTCAGAGCAGCATGTACAACAGTAATTGTACTTAAAAGTACACCCCAATACATAATAAATTAGTCAGAGCAATGCTATGTGCTCATACATGAGGTATTTATGAAGATTTTGAACATTGACGGCATTCAATGCTAATCACAATAGGACTTTTCTGCAGAAACATGACAGTTTATATTTTTTCATAATGAATGTAAATGCATGTTGTTTTTGGAATGCTGTGGAAGAATAACATATAAAATATCTACATTAATAACCACATGCAGTCCCACACTCAAGACTCCATAAATCATGATGGAAATTGACAATGTTCTCTGAGCTGTTTTAGTTTGATGAGAGATTTTCAGGTTCTCTGGATGATGGGTGTCAGGGGAAAAGGAAGAGAAATGGGTGGTGTGAACTCACCCATGGGGAATAAATGACAGGGGGTTATTAAAACATGCTGAGTGAAGAAAAGCAGTAGCAGCACTCAGTTTAGTGACCTCAACAAAGCAGCTACTCAAACACAGATCTGAACTCTAGCAGATTAATCTATCTAGAATAAATGCATATAGACCTATGTTTAGTCAACATTTCTTTTAAAAGGAAGGATATTAATTAGTAGTTTGACCCTTTCACAGCCTGTCATTTTCTGGAAAGGATTCAGCTACATGTTGTAACATTTTCCTGGTTTCATGCCTTTGAAGTGAGCTGGAGTGGAGCTTGTGATCAAGAAGTAATCATTCAATCTCATGACAATGTTCAGCCCTAATTAATGTTCATGTGTTGTCGGAGCATTAGTTGTGTATAACAAACTCCACTCCAACTCACCCAAATGTACTGGAAAGTGCTCAGCCACTCAGAGAATTAAGAATGGTGACCTTACCCTCATCTTTGGCTGTCCAGTTTTGTTTCATGATTTTCTAGACATTATAAAAGCTGTGCATGTTCAAAGGAATATGGGCGTCCTTGAGGATTCACCTTACATCAGCTAAATTAACAGGTGTGTATTCCTGAATGTGTAGTCTATAATGACACATTCACATTGTCTTCCTCATGTGATATTAGTGAGTCACTAACATGAGTAACTCATCTCAACTGTGGGAAACCTTCATTGACCAAAGGTACAACTGGGTTGTGCACAATTGTGTGACGGGTTAGCTACAAATACTTCAGAATTATTGTTTATTATGGCCGCACTGATCAACACAACCAAAAAACAGCTTTTTAGAAAACTTTATTTGGCTTCTGCAAAACAAATTACTAGTAACATAAAGAGAAAGCATTTGAAACCACACTTGAAACAGGAAGGCAATGGGAAAGCACAAAGCAAAGATTAAGGGGAGACAAAAATTATAATAACAAAACATGTAATAAAATTAATAACAGCTATGTGCCTTGTGATACCACACCCTAACACTAACCTTAGGATATTATGTTTATGTAAACAAAAGTCTAAAATAGTCAACATGAAGAATTACAATGGAAAAATGCTCCCTTTCCATGGAAGGTTTATAGAATTGAGTTTCTACTGATATAAGACCTCTATCATGATACAGCTGCAATACTTCAAAACAATTATTTATATGTAAAGCTGCTATACAAGATAATGGCAAAACATGGTATCTTTTCATTCTCACCACTTTCATGCAACAAAAAAAAACATTCAGTATGAAATTAGAAAGGCAGTAATAGACAATAGACATTACCCCTCTGTGCAAACCTAGCCCAGCGGCTCTCCACTGTTTAAACTTAGAGAATTTACCACACTGCAGCTTTATTCACAATAATACAGTTAATTTCATTGCATTTATTTTTGTATATTCTGTGAAGTTCTATACAGCAGGAAGTTGCCCCAGACAAGCATTTCATTCAACAACCTGAACAGACCGCAGAGCTGCTAAGGTTTTGTCATTCACAAATGACTTCTTATTCATACCTTGCTGTAAGAGAAAAAAAAATCACATTATTAGATTTTACATATAAGAATAATTTGGAATGTAAACAGAAATAACTGAATCAAGTTTAAACATGTTTATATTTCACTCAAATATAAACATGAAGGTAAAATAAGTTTACATATTTTACGTAGGTTTTTAGTGTAAAATTTCAATTTTCAAATCAGGATACATGTTAAACATAAAAAAATCAATCAACAATATAGCAGCGCATTACTAAAGCAATGTGCAACCATAAATATAAAAGATGCCATAAACTGCACAGATTATTTTAGTTCAAAGTCTTTTTCTACCAATTAAAATATATTCAGCAAATATTTTTCTCGGATGTGCGTACTCTATAGAGGAGGTCACTAATTTACACATGCTACTTGACCAGAGAGATCCAAACCTTTGCACTTTTGTACTGTACACACTATGAGCTGGTATTAGGGACATGGATTAAACCTAATGTTTCACTGTCATCTCTTCAGTTTGGTATTTTGTCCTACATTAAACTTAACCTGAGTCTGGGAAACTGGCCAAATGTGTTTAAGACAGAAGCATTGCATAATAGATAAACAAAACAAACAAACAAACAAACAAACAAAAACATGTTGCACGGTCAAATGCCTAGCATTACATTAAAACCGGAAATATACCAAGGGTGTTCATTTGGAAAGTTGGACATAAGTGACCAATGCAGTTTTTACAAAGGAATGAAGATACAGCTTGAGTGTGATGTATCTTTCCACTCATAAATTATTACAGAGTACTCAGTGTGAAAACACAGCTTGCAAATGGCGAAAAAGCAAAACACCAGAGGCTGTAATTATAGAACCAGTTTCTGGTTGATTGAACAAGTTAGACAAGGTGCTCAAAGCTGAAAGAGGCAAAAAAAAACCGGAGAGCTGTGACCCCCTGCTTCTGACAATCAGAAGCTTTAGATAAGACATTGGCTTTTGTCATGAAAACTAGTGCATTATGATTCCACAACAATTCGACTTCCACTAAAATCCACACACCCAAACACTAGCTTTCTAAACATATAGTTACTTTCTACACATATAGTCATTCATACTAGAGTTCTTCCATTGAACAACAGCACTGTATCCTGTTTTTGACTTATCAACTGATGTACCTTAGTGAGAAATCAGTTTATCTTCAAAGTTTAGGGTTTAGGTACTTTAAATATTACTTTAGCAAATGTATGTTTTGTCAGCTTTTAAGTGAAATATATCTCATTAACTGAGCTGATAACATGTAAAACTGTATTTAAAAAATCATATATATATGTAAACAATGGGTTCACTCACACACTCACTTTCACTAAGCCCCTCCTTTGACGAGACGTGGAGGATTTTAAACTGAAAACACCACTCTTACACACTTATACACGCAACCACACCCACACACAAAGCAATCCACCTTCCACACCCAACTCTGGAAGAACAGACTCTAACATCACCTCTATACACACACACTCACACACACACACAAGTTCATAAAACCCCTGACTTCAAACCCTGCCAGGTAAATATAAACACATACAGTAGAGAAAAAAATGCACCCTCTCTCAAATGAATTAATGCTGGTTTATGAGTCTGTAGGGAATGGTCTCAAGTTTTTCTATGGGATATAAAGTCAAGTAATGTGTGGTTATATAAAAGGCCTATAATTCCCAAAACATATTAACTCCTTGTGAAATCACCTGGACCTGTTGGCCACTTTGGGCACATTTTGTTTGAAATATTTAAGCAGAAAAATGCCAATTAAGTTCATGCACACAAGCTGTGCACCAAATAGTTTGATAGATATTTGAAAGGCATTTTTTCTAAATCAGATCAGTTTTTATTTAGCCTTCTTGCATATGCAACGAATATAAGTATTAATGTTTTTCATGTTTGCATGGGATATTATATTTGAAGCAAATATAATAAGAATATATAAGAGTAAATAATTTAACTTTATTTTTTACAAAAAAAAAAGGACAGCTTCTGTCTTGTTCTGAATTATTTTCAGGTTTTTCACAAAACTAGATGGGCTTTAACTGTCCTCCAGCTCCTAAAATATTTTAATTCTGTAGCTATTTATAATTCCTGGTGTAACTTAATAAGCAGAACTGAATAGTCCATAAGCCTGATATAAACGTAGAAATACAAATCTATGTTTTGCATATTTGTATACTTTGTAAATTTGAAAAGGGGTTGTAAACTCAATATTTAAGATGTAATTCAAAGTCTGTTGGGACAAATATGAATGAATGAAAAATATTTAAAGGGCATTTTTAAGTCATGCAAGGCTTTGTGTGTCAATCAATGATGTGAGATGCCACGCCCTGGGTGTGTTGGTGTGGATTAATCTGTAAAGTGTAGAAATTAAACACTCAGTCATAACATCACCTTTTTGAGGAAACTCTGAAGGTTCTTATCTGCCCAGAGACTTTGGAGGAGGACTCCAGCCGCTGTATTGGCTTTTGGCAAGGCCCTGTCAAAACAATGAAGAAAAAACACATTACAGTCGGTCTCTCACACGGCTCTGAGACTGGCTTAAGTCTGTCTCGTCACCTGGAGCACAATGAGCCACTTACGTGTTTTTACTAATGTCATTCAGTGAGTTGATAAAGGTGTTGTTCAGCATTTTCTTGGACATCTCAGGCTCCACCTTCAGGAGGTTGTTTACAGTGTAACATGCAGTTGCTATGGTGCTGTCAGTTTCAGGTGAAAGATCTGCTCCATTAGTAACACCGGTGCACACTGTCTGAACCAGCTGGGGAAGGGCCTGACGAGCTGCAGACCAAACACAACACAAAGCCACAAAGGTTAGTCAACAATGACAATATACATACAGCAAGATAACAGAATCATGTGCAAAACTTTTGTCACCATGATCAAATGGAATATTTTACTGAAAATTACTCTACAGCGTAGCCCTGTTTACACGCTTGAATACACAACTAAATGTTTTTAGTCCTGATTTTACTTTGTATTTTATTATTTCTAATATGCAAATATCGGTAAACACCCAAAACCTGTGCACAACAAGCTGCAGGAAATGTATTTAATGTTTTTAATTTATTCACGTCTGCCCCCAGAAAAATCAAACAACCATGCATGTTAAGGTATCCAAAATTTTACATATGACTATATCACACAATATGACAGATCGCTAAATAAATACAGCCAAATAAACCAATCAAATTAATAATGAAAAAAAAATCAACAAAATATTAAAAATAAGGCTAATTAAGTCTTATTATTTTGCTAAAGACTGTTCGTCTCATTTCTAGACATATTATTAAAACATTTTTAAATTGCCCTACTGGGACTGAATCGGTTCATGACTTTAATGAAACTGTTCGGCTCTCCTCAGTAAAGACACACATACAACATCATGCAAGTGAATCTGTGCACTAGGAGACTAAACAGAGCTAGTTGCAGCAATCAAATAACATGAGGCTGTAATATCATGGAGATTTGTGTCCCATTAACCAATTTGATGTAACCTTTATTTAGCTAAAAAGAGTACAAAGAAAATAATTTTACCATCTAGATTTAATTTTTAAATACAAATCAAATTTAGGATTTGATGCTTGCAACACACACCAAAAGTATTGGGATACACACACATTATACCTGCAGATTTACGGCATCCCATCATCCCATTCAAAATCCATAGGCATTAATAAGGATTTATTACTGGTGCAGAGATTTATGCTGATAATACCAGAGGAGGTTTTGAGTTATTGAGTCTGCAGAGATTTGGTGACTTTAATGCATTTTGTGCCTTAGAACCTCAATGTAGGTCCGTCAGCATCTTCCATTCATAATATCAGGTGAAATCTCTGTCATTGTAAAGCACTGCTGAAATTTGCATGACCTTCCAGCATGGCATTTGAAGCCATCATGCTGCTTTGAAAAATACAGCTACATGGACTTGGAAGTATTTTGAAGCTCTGTTACATAACATACACTCCTCCTCTGCATCAAGAAAATCTATTATGCCAAAAAGAAAGCCATGAAAAAATACCTCAGATTTGTCTTGGTTCAAGCTCATCTCAGATAGTTTAAAAATGTTGGACAACTGTACTCTGGTCAAATGAGCCTATGTTTCAAAGTCCTTTGGAGGACTTTGACTCCTCCAGACTGTTATCAGCAAAATACGCAAAAGCCCACATTTGCCATTAGTGCCCACTGCATGAGAGACTTTCATATGTGTGACGGGATATGACGGCATTGATGAGAAGGCATAAATATTAGAATTTTAGAGACACGTGCTGCCATAAAGGCAATGCCTCATGGAGAAATCTGTAGTGAACTTACCTATGGCACTTTGCAGCCGGGGGTTCCGGGAAAGGTTTCCGAGGAGTGAGGTGATGCTGCCAGTCAGGCTGGGGTTGGACGACTCCAGGAGAGGAGTGATATACTTTAGACCATTCAACTTCTGGACGATTGTCTGACTCAGAACATCTGACACCTACAGTAGGTTTGCAATCACCATAATGATAATACAATAATAAGCACCACAATAAAAAAGTCCTACAATTGTCATGTTTTTACCACATATGTAAAAGCCTTCTCAAAACACATACACCAGTCAGCCACAGTATATAAACCACTGCCAGGTGAAGTAAATAACATTGATTGTTACAATGACACCTGCCCAGGGTTGGGACATATTTAATGTGTCGAATCAGGAAAAATTGGCAAGCATATCTAAGCAAGCTAAGCAAACTCGACAAGAGCCAAACTATATTGTTCATATTGTTCTGGTCACAGCGTATCTAAAACAGCAGGCCTTGTGGGGTGTTCCTAGTATGGAGTGATCAGTACCTACTAAAACTGGTCCAAGGAAGGACAACCAGTGAACCAGTGACAGGGTCATGGGTACCCAAGGTTTATTGATGCGTAACTCACTATTTAAAAGGTCACACATTATCCTATCCTATCCATACCCATTATAATCCTCCCTAACTGACTCACACACACTCACGTTTTTTTTATAACATTTGTAAATATTATTGTTAAACATTATAGAAAAACAACTATAATCTCTCTAGACATTGTGGGTTATAAATGTAAAATCACAACTGGATCTTAATAATCTACCATTTGCTGAAACTCTCGTTACTGTAATATTGCCCTTGTGTTTGAGACACTCAGACCCTTCTATAGACAACCCATGAGTGTGGACTTCTTGTTTGAGATGTGTGTGTGTGTGAGAGAGAGATAAGTAATTAAGTCATTTGTATGTTCCATTTTAGTAATTATATACTGAAAATGCCAATAATATTGTTACTGTCCAAAGAAAAACATGTATGTTCATGGTTCTTCTATATGTAATATGTAATAGAAATGCTTCTCTGTTCAATAACTTACATTTGAATAACAGAATGCTTTTGTGTTCTGAAAAGTTGTGGGTTTTGGGGAAAGTATGATTTACTTCGACAATTATTTGCATTCATCATGAATCAAGTTAAGTGCCATGGGTGAGGTCTTACAATGCTCTTGTTGGCAGTGAGATTGTGCAGAGCTCCGCAGCAGGCCTCCTGAGTGCCTTCCTTTGTGCTGGAGCCTAGCAGAGACAGGTATGACTGCAGCGTTTGGGAGTGGATCAGCCAATTTTGGCCTTTAGGATTATTGTCTTCTATCACTGGATAGTCAAAGCGGCTCTGCAATGTGCACATATCATAAGAGGTACATGGGAATAAGTGAACTCAAAAAGACAATAAATTAAATACCATAAAATCATACAAAATGAAGCACCCTTGACCCTTGGGCACAGTATTGGTTCAGAAACTAAACTCATCTCTCAGCCTTAGACTAGAAGCACATAAAGCATTCCAAAATAGTAAAGCCATACATAAAATGTTTCATTATAAGCACTGTATTTGTCAGTTATATGTATATTTCAAGGAGCCCAGATTACTAAAACAGAAGACATGCAGGGTATTTTATTTGTTATTCAAACTAAACTGGATATAAAACGCAATGCTTGTACAATGCAGATTTATTGTATGATGGACTAACCTCCTGCTGGGCCTTCCGGCTCTGGCTGCTGAAGCAGCCAATTGGGCCTGTGTCTGTGGTGCTAGACGGGTAGTTAGCAGTGCCTGCTAGGGTGTTCATCTTGCTGAACATTTCTGGACACTCACTCTCCAACTGGTAAGTAAGGTTGTGCAGAATACACACACTGTTCTCCACAGACTTTGGGCAAATAAAAAAACAAAAAAACAAAACAAAAAAAAAAAACAGTAAATAACTGTTAGGCCTGAAAGGGGGGAAACCACATACAAGTTACGAACACTACCTTAGGCCGTGTCTAATGTGAACATTTCTATCATCATATGCTGATTGAAAACTTGAAATAATATTACAAACAAAACATCCTCATCACTGCAATTATTCAACAAGAGTCATTGAACACTCATAGAGCACACATGAGTAAATAAGCTGAACTGGGTGAGGTTTTTGGCTTCGGCAAAGCTTTTCCAAACAAGTCTAGTCACTACAAGTAATAGGAATGAAAAGGGCATACATTTCTTGAAGGTTTGCTTTTAAATATGCAATAGTGGTATGATGATCAGAGTGTCAATTAATCATCTAAATCTTCCCATCATACCCAGGCATGTCCTGAAGGATGTATACATGTGAAGTTTAACATCAACATTTCAATTGATCCCAGATAAGACAGCCCTACCACAAGCTCTATTTAAACACTATAAAGGAAATGTGCAAATTGGCTCAGAAGAGCACCTTATCATCCTGGTTTTCTTCATCCACACAGCCTTTCACATATGTGACCAACGATTCCACAAGACCCTCGGAGCTGCGCATAGCCTTCCTGTTCGCAACTTTACCAGAGCTCAGATTTCTGAGGACAAAGTAATGGAAAAGGCCACAGTTACATAACAATAACACAAAGTTATTCCCTTCTCTTGGCATGCACTTAATGCCTCAGGTGGTTCAAAGTCTAAGGAGCAACATGACACCCACTGATGTTCTTATTCAAGTCCAATTCAAACAGACATTTGGTCTTTATTAAATATAATGTTTGCAAAGCTCATATTTTTAAAGCAGACAAAGAGCAGGAAGACAAAGCCATAGTGTCAGGCGTATAATGATGGGATTGTTCTTGCTAAAGCAAAAATCGCTCTGTTCAATGATATAGCTCAAACTTACAATATCCTCAAGGCTTTGGGAAACTCATTATTGATCACAATGATTTACAATGATAGTGTGGTATATTTACTATCTGACATTAAACACTGCCTTTACTTGACCATTTCTAACCCAGTGACAATGAAAACATAATATGTGGCACTTTGGTTACGGCCCCTGAAATAGCAACGGCCAAATATCCACTCCTCATTATAACAGAGACACATACGTATGCTCTATTATTTTCAGAATTGGTTACTGAGTATTTAGTCTTTACATTAATATTATAGGCGTGCAGTTTAACAGACAGGATAGAATACCTAAAACAAAAAAAAACAATAAAAACACAATAAACTAAAGTCAATTCATTCATCATTATTTTGTCCATAATCATTTGTCCTGGCTTTGCTCACCGAAGGCACCCTGTGGCATTGTAGAAAATCTCAGGGTCCACACTGCTGTTTGAGGTGGCTACAGCTGGTTTCAGGACAGTTTGAGAAATGGCAGGCAGAGCGCTGCGGAGAAGTTCAGACTTCAGATTATTCGCTGAAGAAAGGTTCCACAGAAGACCTGAGATTTGAAACAGGAACACAGCAAGGTCAACCCACCAAAATGCCAAATAAGGGTTGAACTATATTGGAAGAAAATCTCCTATGTTTTAGATTAAATATGGGTTTGACATCAAGACTGATGTGATCAGGGAAAGGAAGACGCGTATCATTGACTAGCACAGACTTGTAGCTGAGGCAATTCACAAAGGAGGAAAATACATCATTTTCAACTTTCCTCCTTTGAATCCGTTAAGGGAATTTATGTTACCTTTAGGCAGAGAAGCTGGTTCAAACCGGATTTGCTCTTTTATTAATATGTTTCTCTTCAAATATATGGCATGAAGTCAGCTTTTTGGCAACTGCTAAAATGCTTTTTATCTGAAAGTATGAAAAACATGCATAAAAGGCATGACCTGACTTAACACGGTTCATTCAATGGTTTTGAACAAGCTCTCGTCTGCTGGTGGAAACTGTCTTAGCAGATGAGAACCAATCTTCTGTCATTCTGTCATTACGAAGATAGCAACTGACTGTGCTTAATCTACCACAAGAGAATCTCTGGCTTTGTTCTTTCATCTTCAGCCAGTGGCTGCAGTTTCCCAGTTTTGGATCGAATGTTCCTGAGATCCTGTTCCTGCAAACTTATGATGTGTATGTTTACCTGTCACATGTTTCTTTGTCTCAGCACAGTCTGTTTCTTGTAGAAGCTGCACGGCCTGGATGATTCCTTCACAACGCTGCACTTCCTCCTTGTTGGCCTGATCTTTGAAGACCAGGTTTCTCAGCGCAGATGCAGCTGTTTTTTGGATCTCAGGGTTGGGGCTGCTCATCAGGGACACCAGAGGAGGGATGCCCTTCAAAGTCAGTACCTGAGAGAGACAGACCAAATGGTTCAATGTGGTTTGTTTTCAGCCATTCATATTTGGGTGGATATAACCGTATGTAACACAGAGTGAGGCAAGATCTGGACGATAGCAACATCATTCCATTCTTAAGAAACAGGGCAGGTGTTGCAAATCAAATATAAGAAGGCTCAAACATTAGGAATTTACAGGAGAACCTGTATGGGAATAGATCACTGGAAATTTGTGACATGGAACATTAGTTTATGCACTTTTGTTGTATAAATGTAAGTTATATTGACTTATTTCAAATTATCCCTCACCTCCTGCTTGGCTTTATCATCTGTAAAGGTGCTGTGCTGAATAAAAGAAGCACCAAGCTGCTGATGAAACTCATCTTGGTTTTGGAGATAGCACACTGCCTCTGGTAATGTGAGATCAGTTGAGCGTGTCTCTCCATTTTTCCTGCCAACAAACCCAGGAAAAAAATCACTTTTTCTAAATTGTTCATTATTTACCTTGCAGACAGAGCCCGATGTGTTGCTATAAATAGTGCAGAGTTTGTTTGTTTGAATAACAAATTAGAAAAATCTTCACACTCACATGTTACTTTCACTCTTACTCCTGACAGCAGCTGATGCCTTGATTTCTGGGTTGGAGTGGGTGGAAGGTGGCCGTCCCCTGATGATCTGACTGGATGTAAACTGATTACCGTTACTGGTTTTAAATATGGTGCCATTCCCTATAATTTGACTGCTGCTGTTGAGTGGGTTGCTGTGTTTCCGCTCCACTCTGCTGGCCTGCCTGCAGGTTTGGCTCCAGCGCGTGTTGACTGTGTTAACAGGGGGAGGGGAGGCCAGCTCCAGACTATGGCTTTTTGTGAAGCATTCTTGCCTACCTCGCTGTGAGCTAACAGCTTGGGGGCTGCTGGGGAGCATGGAGTTGCTCAGGTTCCTCTGAGAACTAGTGGTCCTGGTGCTGGTGGTCCTGTGCATATAGCTTTGACTCTGCTTTCCCTAAAAAATAACAACACAAATAATATTATATACATGAATACTTTTCTTTATATTACTGCTAAATATGGTCACTCTCATAATAAAATACTATTACAATAAACCAATTATAATATCTCCCAAAATAGTAAGTTTAAAGGAGAAGAAAAATACCTTCTTAACGTTCAATGGAAGTCGATGTAAAAATCATTTATTCCAAGTAATTTTTGGAGCAATCCTATTGGCCCATTTGAGGGCATCTAAGTAAATTATTGAAGGTGATCACATGTAACAATCTATACATGCATGCATATGAACTGGAGATTTCTTTTGGTTCATTCATTATTAAAGTGTTCACATAACATGACATTCATTAAAATGGTGTCAAAAATAAAAATAAGAAATTACAGGGACATTATATAGTTGTTAATTGTTACAGTGATATAAGATTAGGATAAATGTCTAATATAAAATCCCAGTATTATAAAATAATAAATGCATTTATTTTATGGTTAAACAAAATCAGTCAGCACAATACACATGTGAAGACATGACTCAAGCCAGGTGTGGTAGAGAATGGGTCACACATGCCACATTCATTCATTCATTATCTGTAACCGCTTATCCAATTCAGGGTCGCAGTGGGTCCAGAGCCTACCTGGAATCATTGGGCGCAAGGCAGGAATACACCCTGGAGGGGGCGCCAGTCCTTCACAGGGCAACACAGACACACACACATTCACTCACACGCTCACACCTATGGACACTTTGGAGTCACCAATCCACCTACCAACGTGTGTTTTTTTTTGGACTGGGGGAGGAAACCGGAGCACCCGGAGGAAACCCACGCGGACACGGGGAGAACACACCAACTCCTCACAGACAGTCACCCGGAGCGGGAATCGAACCCACATCCTCCAGGTCCCTGGAGCTGTGTGACTGCGACACCGTGCCGCCCATCATGCAACATGGGTATGATAAAGTAATAATGACATTCACCATGCCTTCATGCACAGTGCATATGCAGTTCTCAGATAGAGATTGTTTTTCAGCATTCACTTCACAGAGTAAGTGATATGTCATTTAATTCCAATTAGTTTAGACTTTCATTTACAAAGAGGTTAGAAATACACAAAAAGGTGTGTAAAAATCTATCTAAGGTGTGTAACAACCTATTTAGCATTTTCTTTGTAATTTCTATTAAATATTTTTTAAGTGTTGGCACAATAAAACAGCACAGCAAACTTAGACTACATGGCGCAGACAGCTTAATATGTCATTATCACCAGCCAGCTTTGAGCTTTCTATAGCTGAACATGAATATATTTCTTTTAGACATAGTGTAGTTACTGGATGTAGATGTTGTTATTTAAGGACCTACATCGTGCCCCACACAGGGCTTAGAACCTGTTTGATAGAGCTGCAATGTGTGCACTTCCAGGAACAGATTTGTTCACATTACACACAGACGTCACTTACATTTAAGAATGTGAACCGTTAAGAGAGCCATCTTAAATCTGAGCAAAAAATCAGGGTAGTTTAATGAGGCTTGTCGTATGAACAAAGTGTTCATTCATTATCTGTCTAATCCCTAGGCAGTAACACACCCTGGACAGGGCACAAGTCCATTAAGTCCACCCTCCAATAAAACTGAATACAAACATTTTTTTAAATGCATTATTAAATTTTGTATGGTACTCTGATAATGAAAGTTAACTCATAAAAAATAAAAAGGTTTTATGGTGTTTCTAAAACACGGATGTGAAAGCTGACAATCTAATACTTAACGAAACATGATCCCAAATACAACATTAGGGACATGAAGAGCATCTTACAATTCAGTTATGTTCACGGGCCTGCCTATGTAAAGCCTGAAATGCAAGTAATAGTACATTAAAATCAATTCTACATTCCACTGAAAAAATATCAGACAGCACTCTTACTCTGAGAGTGTTAGTGACAGCTGACTTTTTCATTCTGATCTGTCAAGACTGAGACGTTCCGGTTCTGACTTAATTCCTGAGAATGACTTCAGATTAAAACAAGCTGGTTTTAACTTTTTCACTCAAAGGACAATAGCAGGCTCATCCCAGCACTAAGCCACTGACAGAGTCCAGCCTTTTAACACGTGCATTAGAGATGTCTCGGGTGATCAGACAGACTGACACTGGAACAGATAACGGCATTTTTTTCTGGATCCATATCTGTATGTGGCTCGCCCTAAAAGCTGTTTTACTTCACTGTGCCCTCTCTATGCCAGAGCTGTAGAGGGGCATAAATGCTCATTACAACTTGAATCAGTGGAACCTGCTTTAAAAGTTAATAAGTAGTTTAAATGTTCAGCATCAGTAGTGCAGGCTTTAAAGTGGAAAATGTAAACAGCTCAGATCCTAACCTTATTGTTTGTGTTTTGACTGTAGTGAAGCTAGCCTCTTAGTAATATATCCCCACAAGAAATGTACACAGTAGGAATACAGAACAGTATAAAGCCAAAATATAGAAGCATTTTACTCATTAGAAAACAACCTCAGTTTCTAAGAAATCAAAATATGGCCATTAATTGTCCAGAACCCAAGAAAAATTATACATTTTCAGGGCTAAATCAGAGTGTGACACACTACATACTGCATATGCACTGTAAGTGATTATATTGCAGCACCTAGAACTGAATGAGTCCCAATGTCAGCAGATTCTCAGCATTAAACAACTTTAACACATCCCTATCACGCAAAGATAATATGAGTTTACACAGCATGTAGAAATATGCAGTGTTCTATCTCTGATGCAGAAAACATTAAAATATTCACTTTTAAATGATCACATACGGACTGAGTCACTTAACATTCAAATCTAATCAAGCAAAATGAAAGTAAGCCAATTTGAAGCATCAAAGCCTGAAGTCTAACAAGGGAGGAGTTGTTTGCATTTGCTGAAAGCACAGATTTACTTTTCATTGCTTCTTCATAAGTTTTCATTTCATGTTTGTCTGAGAAAGTGATTACGATCTCAGGCTCAACTCAGAGGACAGCTCAAGACTGACACATTCAGAAAGCAGGAATGATTAAACATAGTCACTCATTTAGGACGGTTCCTGCTTTTCTTTCTATTGAGAAAATGTCAGATTGATTAGTTGCCTGTTTCAGAATGTTTTGTTTGACAGACCTGCGTATTTACATATCTCCATTGGCCTGAAAGACGTTTTGGGTTTGTTTTTGTGTTTGTATATATTGTTTTGTCTATATACACATTTGATTACGATCTATGTGTAATTAAATGCATATAAATGTTTATATTTTTATAAAATTCAGAAGATTTGTCCTCTTCATCTGCTAGCTCTCCAGCCTGTTGTGTATTAGGAACCAGCTAATAATCTCTCTCTCTCTCCTGGAGAATTTTGGAGACAACTGGAGACAACGGAGAGAACTCCAAATGTTGAAAAGCATGAACTGAAATGAGGAATGCTTTATTCATGCTCCATAGGTCAGTAATATTTATTTATATTTGTTGTTTGAGATCACTGTCTCCAAACTCTAGAGACGGCTTAATTCATTACCTAAAATGCTACAAAACGAAACTGGAGTTTCCAACAGTGAATAAAAGCTTACAGACAAGCTTAATTTCAGCCAATTACAAACCAGTTATTTTCCCTCAAACATACCTTTCCACCTTAAAAGATGCAAAGCGTAGGACTGTGTTTCCCCATAATCGTAGACGTTCCCTTAAAATGATATTACCGAGAATAAAATGTGGGGCTTTCCTAGTTAAATTCTTAAATTAATGCGTGTTCAGGAAGAGGTTTGAACAAACAACATTGAGCATATGTTCAGACTTGCAGAATGAAACAATATAATTGCTCTTCTTTACACAACAGGTAACCTTTTACATAACATGATATTATTATTGATTAAAGCCAGTGAATGTTTACTCTCATTCTTTAGAAGCATTATGTCTAGGAAATGAATACTGATTTTGTGTAAACATAATCATAAAAGGCTTACTGATTTGGAATGTCCATTAGCCATAGAGACCTCACTCATAAAGGCTGATCCGTTTGTCATACTGGGGATGTACTTGTAGTCATAAAACACACTGTCACTCTGAGAACCTACAGAGAGAAAATGATTACCTCAGTCTCAAAACATTATTTTAAATATATATATATATACATTTTTAATACTATAACAGCTCCCTATAACTAAACTGAAAACTACCAGGGCTTTGAATTCTGTGTAACACTCCAATAAAATTAAAGGCTTTGAATATAGTATTTTAAAATATTTGGCAGGTCAGGCCGAGTTATATGACCTGAACTGGAATGAGTTCATTTAATTTTATTTTACTTAAAATGTGCTGTCTTAAAAGTACATGTATATCTCATTAAAAACATCAGGAGACATGCCATAAATTACTCATATCAAACAACTAGGTCTGGACACTGTTCATATCTGATCTTTAACTGAACAATACAGAAAAAAATGCAGAATCACAGAACTCCCATTAATATATCACCATTTACATATTCACTCAGTTCCACAATCTGATTTCCCATATAAATTTCATTAAGAATATTAAAAATGGCTAAATTTACTTCAGCCATTGAACATGGAAAAGGCCTATATATTCTGTTCACATGTAAACTTATATAGGCAAAAGTAACCCCCATGTAGGATACAAACATGTCACAGACCAAGCTATTTTAATAAACACCTAGAGGAAAGGTTACAGCATATTACATTCATTTTTCAAATTGGAAAAACTTAGTTACAGCTTCTGTAATTTTGAAATTAAATAAGCTGGAGTGACTCCATCAGGGAAACTTTGCCCACTTTACCAGGACATGTCCAAATTGCATTTAAAAACAACTGGAACATAATTAATTTTAAGAAAAATAAGTTAATGTATGCCCAGTGATAACATTATTCATACTAAAGGCATGGGCCTTTTCATAAGCCATATCTGAAATTCTCAAATTATGAGTTTTAGAAACTACAGAAACAAACGTAGATAGGGGGATATTAAGAAGCCTTCGTTAGAAAAGTAAAGTTTATTTTTCCAACATTAAACACAACCTCAGTTACATGTTATGTATAGGCTAATCATTTTTATTTCATTATGTTTTGTTTCCCCTTTTAATTTATTCCAGTAATTTTCCAGTTGTCTGTATTGTGAAATAGTTAAGAAGAGAGAGTCATGCTGAGTGACTTGTAATAAAATGCTGTTTGCTAAAGATCTGAAGATTCTGCATTACTCAGTGATAGTGACGTGACAGGAACCAGACCTCTCACTCTCACAAAATGGGTCCGAATTCGCCCGAGACACTGCTTTGGACAAGGTTTTTCCCTGTGTAAGGGAGAGGAAAGCTATGTGCGGGGAGTCTCTGTGAACCATTTCACAACACAACGCTTTGAATGACTTTCTCTACAACTCATCCATGAATCATTTTGGTGGAATTTTTCTTTGTAGAAAATGAAACTTATTTCAGTCCTAATTAGAGAGTGCTCCTGGTGGGAAAATGAACCTTTGAGTAACAAGGTGTTACCGAGTCGAGGTGCGAACGTCACTTTTAAAAAGTAAAGAGAGTTTGTGTCCATGGATATATTAAGTTTACATGACAGTTAAGCTTGAAAAAAAAGGCCAGTCAGGCAGCTCCGTATTCGAATAACCTGTTCCGCCATTTAAGGTGGACCGAAATATTTTAATAAGCCGACGTTGCCTTCATATTAATTTAGTTTCTCTTTATGACACTTTAAACTAACAGTTTAAGGTGGAAGTGTGTATTCGAACAAGAATTCGACATCAGCTTCTTGTTTAACGCTCCAGTTAAGGTGGAGCGAAGCCAACTTCAGCTTCCTGAGTAACGAACCGCTTCTTAACCGACGCAACTGAAGTTAGCCTCACGCATTTGAAGTAGGAACAGAGGATAAGCCTTCTTCACCTTTTAAGGTGGAACGGGAAATTCGTATAAAAAGGTAGCTTAACTCAATAACGAAGCACAGTTTTCTTTAAAGTTACTTCAGTTTAGTCTAAACTAAGATTGTAGTCTAGTCTAGACCGGACCGCGAGTCTAGTCCGCGAGTCAGGTGTGTGTAAAGGTGACTGACTGGTCGGGGAGATGGCGGCTGTTCCTCCTCCTGCTGCTGTCCTGCTGGAACTGCTGTACTTGCTCTTGGTCCTTTTGATGGTGGAGACCTGCTCGAGGACTCTCTGTTGCGCCGAGCGCCCGTCGTGGTCCGAAGGCAACGCGAGAGATGTTTCCCCCAAATCCGCACCAGAGCGCGCGGTCCTCAGCGGATCCACAGTCATCCTACCGCCCGCAAAGTCGCTTCTCATGGAGCAACAAGAGAAATGTGAATCTATTTGGAATGAAGTGCTTCTGTGGGTCTGAAAGCTATGTGTGTGTATGTGTGTGTGTGTGTGACGCTCCCGTTTTGAGGTAAGCTTAACATGAGCAGTCTGCCAACTCCCATAGACACGCCCTGTTTAATTCCACCCCACCGGTATTCAGGTGTGGAAAAGTTGTACGCCCTGTTTTATTACACCCGACCTGTAGTTTGAAGCAAACCTACACATGTTTTGCACATATAGCTAAATTTAGAGATTTGCTCCCATATAAGAGTACTACTGTCAAATGTAAAGTAGGTTGATAATAAAATATTGCATTGCAGGAGGTTTTCCGTCACTGCAAGATGTAGATACGATGTAGAGCACTGACAAGCACTTGGTAGCCATTTTAAAAATGTGAAACACGAAATGCACTTGTATTGTCATTGTACAGCTATCTCTGCATTTAACCCATCCGTGGCAAGACACACACACCCACCCACACACACACACACACACACACAAGTGCACTTGGGGTCACACACCAGACACATCCCAGTCGAGCCACAGCATGTCTATCATGAATGCAGAGGGAGCAGAATGTGCTGTTCTGCGGGCCCTGCTGGTCCCGGAGCCATAGCAGTGACCTTTAAATCCCAAGCAGGGGAATGACCACAGGGAACATAAAACAACATGATGGTGAGAAAGACAAAGGGGACAAACTAATAGTGACAATTGTACACAAACAGATGCAAACAGCAGCTGTAAACCTGTCAAAGCAACATCAGGGAGAAAGAGAGAGAAAAAGGACCTCATACCATGGGAGCCATTTTTTCTGCATTACACAAACACACACACACAAGGCTCAGCTTGTGCCACTCAACATTTGTGGCATGGAATGCCACTGTATATACACAGGCCTGTATATACTTCCCTTTTTATTGAAATAGAAACAAAACTCCATTTTACAAAATGCCTGTAAAAACTAGATTCAGAATCACTTTATTGGCCACAGTGCTTGCACAGAGGAATTTGTTCTCTGCATTTAACCCATGCTCTGAATTACACACACACTTGTGAACACACATGCCCGGAGTGGTGGGCGGGGAGCAGCAGGGTGTTGGGTGCCTTCAGTCATGACCTGCCGCCTCTGGGGATTGAACCCCAAGCCCAGTTCCCTAACCACTAGGCCACTGCCCCTAGAGGTAATCAGGTCCTGCAGAGCTGCTCCATTCTAGACAACAGTTCACTGCGGTTGTGACAGAAAGCAGACATCAAAATCATTCAGTTAATTAGTTGATTACATTTTTAGTCAAATTGCACATTTCCTGCAAAGGGTTAAACCATCACTTTTACAGATGGACAAAAAACAGAACAAATATGTAAGACACTAATGAAACATAAAATAATGTTATTTCCAATAAGTTCAACTCTGCAAATAAACAGAATCATTCCAATAAAATTACAGAAAAGTGCCCAAAGGTATTTCCACCATAAAGGATATTTCCCTTATTTGCATAATCAGTTTAGAAAATCTAAATATATTTCACCAGGTGCTGCCAATCTACCAAACTACAAGTTTTTTGAACAGTGTGAGGAAACCCACGTCCCTGGCAGTAACCCATGCAGACACAATTTCATTATGAGGATCACACTCAGGACTCCAGGACACGGTATCAATACTCCCTGTCACACCAACATGCTGCAACATGAGGGGAACACTGACTAATTATATAAAGTCATTTTAACAATTCAAAGCTATAATAATGACTAGAGTGTTATTATTATTATTTTGTTGTTGTTGTTGTTGTTGAGTTAACTTAAGGTCAGATTCAGGATTGTCCAGTAAGTAGTCTGGCGAACTGAGAACTGAAAAAAAGCAGTGGGAAAGAAGAAGGCAGGGCTTGTCGGAAAATGGGTGGGTTTTAAAGACATTTTCCAGTGCGCAACAAGACACACATTCAGACACAACAAATTAAAATATAAACTGTAACTGATTCACTGAACCTATGACCTCTGCATTTCAAGTGGATTTCCTTATCTAGGAAGGAGTCTTCAAAGGTTTACTAAAGAACTTTACTTTACTTTACATGGATCTTAAAAGGCTTCTATGTAGGTCATAATTAAATGGCTTTTACACCCAACCAATGCATTATATGTAAAACAGAGAGTCATTTCTATACAACCATAATCTGTAGGAGTCCTTTTGTAACATTTACTGCACTGTTTGGGAAAAGAGGCCAGTGTTTTCAGTGCACAATAATTATGACTATATTGAGTACAGGACATTTTAGATTCAGCTTTAGAGTATGAAGGGTTAATGTCTCTTTTCTCATGTTACAAAAAAGTGTATGTTTCTCCTGGAGCTGCCCAGGGCAGAAAACTGTGAAGATTCAGCATAAATCCCAGGACAAAACACTCTCAGAGCTCAGCTCTCAGAAAGAAGCCTGCACCACACCCACAATAATGTGTAGAGGCAGGTCCCACACACACACACACACACACACACCCTTTTGTTTCCATGCAATGTGGGGTCATTATATGGGCTTCCATTTAATTTGATGGAATTTACCCTAGCTTTATCCATATGTATTAGTCAAATTTAACTATGACCCAATCCTAACCCCAAACATGTCCTTATCTTCCTGTTTAACAGTTTAATGACGTTTGTTCTGTATACACACACACACACAAACAGAGGGAAAGACAGAGATACAAAAAATGTTAGAACATGTAATTAATATCCAGAATCCCTGCATTCAAAGAAATTAAGATCTGTGAGAATACAGAGGTTACTCCCAACTTAAAATGACATAACTGCGGTAATTACACACTATACACTGTAAATGATCTTTTAACAAACCTAGCGTTAACAATGTTTGTGGTTATAAATTTAAAAAGATACATGTTGAAAATTTTAATTTGAATTACAGAAAAGTTTTAAGGTTTTCAATTCTAAGTTAATTGGACTAGTTATATACAGCTGTCAGTGCACAAAACAAATTGGTGAACCTCATCATTCACTACATCCGTTCACATACATTTGACGTAAGTAAGTAAACTTTATTTATAAACTCTTTACCAACCTACGTTGACCAAAGTGCTGTACGTACAAATGACTAGTAACTACACATGAATACACAGGTTAAAACAAAAAGATCAATAGAGATCAGATAAATAACATATATCAAATATAATAAAAAAAAAATAACATATATAAGTAACAAGAAATAAAACACAGATAAGAAACAGATAAGAGATAAATCACACGACCATAAAACACCTCATGTTGCCACAGTCTCTCACGGTTCAAAACAAGTTTGTATAAGTGAGTTTTTAGACATGATGTAAAAACCGAGATAGAGGTAGATTGGCGAATACTGGAGTGTAGACTAATCCAAACCTTTGAGCACACACCGAAAATGTCTGATCACCTTTGAGTTTAGGAGGAGCTCCGACAAATTCTGCGATGAAGATTTCAGAGAGTGATTATGGATGTGAGCAGATCTGCAATATAAGAAGGGGCTAGACCATTTAGTTCTTTAAAAATAACTACAAACACTTTAAACTCTATCCTGTATTGAACTGATAGCCAATGAACGAGGTGAGGACGGGTGTAATATGTTCCCCTTTTTTTGGTTCTAGTCAGTAATCTGCGTGCAGCATTCTGGACTAATTGTACACATCGCTATAGAGACTGGCTAATCCCAGTGTATAAAGAATTACAGTAGTCTAATGACTTTCTCGATGTCAGAAAAACTGAGAAAGGGCTTCAGTTTTGCCGTGTTTCTGAGCTGGAAGTTACCTTTAAGGTGGCAGGTATCTCCCATTTTATTAAGTTAAAATATAAGTGTTGTTAAAATAAAGATATAAACAAGTAACTTCACACGGACAGGTACAACAATAAAGCTTATTAAAATTAATAATAATAATAATAATAGCGTTACAACAATTTACATAAACAAAAATATATAAATAAATCAAGAAACTACAAATACCTACAAATATTATAACTAAAGTGTATTATTTAAAAGCACTATTCGAGGTAACTGAAAATGCAGATACACTAAAATAAGTGGTTAATTAATATTAGCTGCCTTAAAACTTTAATTAATTTATAATATCACAATATTAAATCTAGACTAATGTTTCCTATCAGAACATGATACAATACATACACATTAATAACTCTAAATGCATAAAGTAATTAACATACTTCTTATAATAATTATCATCATCATCATCAACAACAATTTACTTAATTGTACCCAGCATTAACAAAAACAACTTCAAAACGTCCTGTGTTGATTTCATACATTGCCTTCAATTATATTGAGTAGCCTCCAGTCACACCACAACCCTGAACAGCCCTGATTACAGAAAATGTATGAATAAATTAATTAGTCATGGGGGAGAGCGAGAGAGAGAGACAGACAGAGAAAGAGAGAGAAAATTAATACTAAAGTACTAAATTAATAATAAAGTCAAACAAGACATTTTAATTCATGTAAAGTTTATTATTTTCTCTGGGATTTTTACATTTATTTTTATATTAATTATCATTATTATGGAGGAAATTAATATTATTCAGACATTAATTAATTTTAAATTGTAGCAGGTTTGGTCCTCCATAGTCCATAGCTTTGTATGTCCCTGTAAACGGTTTGTCTATATGTTATAGGTTTGCACTGCCTCCCTGTGGTGAGCCAGTCAAACTACAAGCAGACATTACATGCTCTCACAATATAATTATCTTAATTAATTCCTTTTATAAAAAGTTAAAGAAAACTGCACAGAAATAAAAATAAAAATCTTTAGATGATGACAAAAACATGCTGCATTACCAACAACACTATCAAATAATACATTTATGAAACGTTTAGGAAGAAGCAGCGCATTCTCTCAACTTTTCCATTCGTTATTGCTGTTACACTTAAGGGCAACGTCCATGAGTGTGGAGAAATGCTGTTCTTATGGAAGCAAATATGTCTCATCAGACTTTGAAATATTACCACCTTTGAATTTGTGGCAATGAATTTTTTTGCACTGAAATTATGCATCTGAATATAATTGCTCTTGAATAGAACTCGTGATTTTTCAAGAACACGTTTTCACTGTTAATATTCAAGGTTAATAAATTCAGATAAAAAATTCTAACAATAAATTTCGAAGTTGCTCAAATTCTGTAGACGAAATTCAGATACCAAAATACGAGCTACAAAAAAATTCAGAGCTCACATCCGGGACACCATGGATGAGCAATCGATTCATTTGGATTTTCTCATTCACCTTAAATGCTGCAGTAGTTTCATTCTGTCGCCGCTAGGGGGCGAAATACGAACACAACTTCCACACCGTGGAAAAACTACACGTTTAGCTTCCTTCCGCGGATATTATCTCTTTATTTTCAAAGTGTCTCAAAAATCTGAAAGTCTCGCTAAAGACACAATATAACAGACTATTGATATCCTGAAGATGAAGAAATTTTACTGTGGAGATGTTTTGTAATGGCCCTGTGAACACAGCATGTGATACGACAGGAATGTGGAAACATGAACTGTGGAGTATATGGCATTTTTATTTTTTAATTGTCAGATTATCAAGAATCTGAAACTGATTTTACAGAAGGTGTAGCACAAATATAATATCCCAAAGTGCAGAGTTTAATTCATAAAGTTGTGTTTGTTTAAACACTGAATGTTGGTGTGTATTCACAATGTCTGGTTATTTCTAATATTAATATAGATATTTTTGTAGAAATTTGTTTTTGTAGATTATTTATTTGTTGTAACAATGCTTCTTGGCAATAAATTTTATACCTTTGAAAGGCCTGTTCATTTCCCTATTCAGTGGTGCCACATTAGTAATGAACATTTGTGGGATGAGCAGTAGAGCTGAGTGTGTGGGTTGCATCCATGAAAAAATTTGGCAAAGCCAATTACATTATACAACCTATGTTTATAAGTAATCTCTTCAGTTTTATTTGTATAAGCTCCATTTATTAGTGATGTTCAAATGAAAGTCAAATGTACATATGTTTAAATATGTTTAAAAAGACAAAGGCTTTCATGGTGTGTTAATTTTCCCATTTTCACTGTATCCCCACAGTTCATGTTTCCATGAACGCCCGTCGCTGCCGTTGTATGCTTAGCTGAACCTATGTGCTTTTAGGTCCTTTACACCTTTATTTGCTACACAAAACATGGGAATTTCTTTTTTAATTCATCCGAGAACTTAAATTTACATTTAGGCCTAGCTGCTCGAGTTGAGGGTGTGTACTTGAGCTTTGTCTGAGGTAAACAAGGACTACTGACGTGCAGACTGACCAATTAAATGTTTACAGAGAAGGTTATCGAACAATAACGGTAGCTCTACAGTCAGACCGTCCAATCAGAAGATTTTATGCTACTTCACCACGCCCCCTTCTCACTCAAGCGAACCAATTGGAGTAGGGGAGGGCGGGACTAGTTTGTGAACGAAACGCTTCTCGAAGTTCTATGTTAGCTCTAGAAAAACAAAATCCCGGACATTTTTAAGTCTAAAAAAGAGGACATGTCCGGGTAAAATGGGACTTCTGGTCACCCTACTTTATAGGGGTTTTTGATTAAAATTGTGAACGTCACATTTAATGAATACGATCACAGGTGTAACAAACTTGGTACGTTTATATATCGGATCATTGCAGATGAATCTGTAATGTGTATGTCAAAAAAAAAAGTTATGTCAAAAAAAATAGATAAATCTCTAACTGTGACAATTTGCACATTGCTCCTGTTCCATAAACACAAGCCTGAAAACAGCGGTGGTTTAACAGAGCCAACAAGACGGACAAGTTTTTCATTTGCAAAATGCATAATTTATTCATTCAAGGAAAGTGCCTCTGATCTGGTAAAATAGTACCAGGACTAACGTGTGAATGAGTGAGTGAATATGGAACATGAACATTACAGGACACTTCTAGTGAGTGGAAAGTGCCACACAACTGTAGATATGACTGGCTATTATTCTTATTCTCATCCTCAAATACTGCCAAACCTGTTCCTTTACACTATATTCATAATATTTATGTAACTATACAGTTAATAATGTAGAAGTAGCAGAAAGTGTTGTTAAAAAGGAGTGCAAGACTATAGTAACCAGTGCAAAAGAAAGGGTATTACAGGAAATACAGGGTACATTTCTCACAGTTCTGTTAGTATCATTCAAGTAAAAACACAACATTTAAGACAGTTAAATAAAATTCTGGAAGAAAACACCTCATATGAGAAAAACAAACTAATGTAAAGAAACCAAGCAGTCAACCCCTTTCAGAATCACCTGCCCAGCAGGTTTCACATCAGTCTGAGTTTGAAATAGATTTCAGCCTTATAAAATAGTTTCTTAACTAGGCCTGTTACAATACATGCATAATGCCACATTCTTACTCACAGGTAATGCATGTCAGTATAAAAACAATAGTAAACGTTTTTGTATAATCTCAAATATAATCTGTAGTTCCACTTGAAATATTAATGTATTGCTACAGGCCGTTCTACAAGAAATGAAGGTATAAATGTAATAAGTTAATAAGGAGAATAATTCATACTGGTCCATTCTTCTAAAGCTGCATAGAAGTCTACAGTACGTTAGCTTACACAGTCTTATTGCTTTTCCGTTGTGTCTTCATCAACATCATTGTTCTCCCTTTGTGATGGAGCAAAGTGATTGGTCCAACCAAATTCCTGAGACAGAATGTATTCCATCTATGAGGAGCGCATTGGTCTGCCATCTCAGCATAGTCCTGAACTACAGCTAAGTGCTTACATATAAAAAAAAAAGAGTCAGACCTCCACAACGTGTCCGTTATGGCTGAATGATTGGAGAAAATATGTAATTGTGATTTTTCTGACCAGTATTGTGATTGTGATTTTAATTATTTTGTATAAAAGAAAAGTTCAGGACTGAATTTATTACCAAGAAAACCAAGATCTAGTTTGAAGTTTGAGTGCTGTATGAGTGCCAGTCATGCAGCTGTCGTTGCTGCCATGTACACAACACCATCTTTGGCTGCTCTGATTTGTCTTTTTTTTTTTTATATAGAAGCCATTTAAGACTTGATAAAACATTGTTTTTGTTAATGTAGGAGAAGTTATAAGAACATAACGTTTCAGTGTTTTATGTGGCTGGCAAACTGTTTTTAAAATGCTGACATCTGTTGCATGCACATGATTGTTAGTTTTCATACTGTTTTTGAGTTTCCATGAGTGTCTGAAATACAGCTTATGATAGAGTGGTTTTCATGTGCTCAGTGTATTTTTACCATTCTTTGATTTAGATTTTCATTCAGTTATAGTGTCTCAGAATGTACTGCAATCAAAGCAACAGCAAATTTGATAATAAATTAATTAACTCTATGGATATGCAAATTCAAGATACTTCACAAAAGTAAAATGTGAAAAAAATTAATTATAATGACTGAAATAGAGTTTAAAGCTATAAAAAAATCATTTTTTTCTGACAGGACTCTGCCAGTTTTCATAGACAGAGGTGCCGCCTTGGAAAGAGCCAATGACAGCAAGCTGTAAAGTTTCTTTCAGCTTTGTAAAGATTTTATTTTCTACAGTAAATTATTCTCTATCTACAGTTCAAAAACAGATAAACTTGGCTAGAAAATTGTTTTCCAGCTTTATGGTGTGAGATATATTTTGTCAAATACACACTCTGAAAACGTTTTTAACCGTATGACATAAAATATTTATGCAGTATGACCCCCCTTCACTGGATTGACCTGATGAGTGTACTGGAATTTTTGTATCCTTAAAGTGGACGGAGATACTTTTAAAGACTCTAAAAATATCCTGAAATGTGTGGATTAGGTCTCAGTCAGTAAGCTCTGGAGAGAGGTATCACACACGATAATATACAAATTACGTGTGTGGGTGTGTGTGTGTGTGTGAAATGCGTGAAACAGACAAATTAGATTAGTCTTAAATATCAAATCTACTATAAAGGATTACTGCATCCTGCATTAAGAAATAAACTATCCCAATGATCTGCCAATGTGGTTCAACAGACTTCACAGCTGTCAGATTTTGGGGTTCAGTCATCATGGCCGTCGGGTTCCCTTAGGGAATGGCCCTCAGACACACCCTTGTGGAACTCCTTTAGACGTTCTTGTAGACTCCCTACAGCAAGCCTCATCTGGTCTTCAGTTCCTTGTAGAGCCTTTACCTCCATGCCATAAAAGATGTAAAGCAGGAGGGTAGAAAAAAGGATGGCAAAGCAAAGTGCCCCCAGGAGGTAGAAGGAAGCTTTGGGGAAGGGCTGTTCCGTTCCCAGGGAGAACCACGGGACGACAGCAATGGCCAACTCCAGCAGCAGCAGAGCCAAGCCCATGATTCCTGTACGAGCGGCGGTGTAGCGCATACGCTCAGCACAGTGCAGACCTACCTTCACTTCAGTACGAGCTTCAGTAACTATGTTCACCAGCTCAGAAAGTTTACCTGAGAAACAACAAAAGAAAAGAAAAACAACTATATTTTGGGCTGTTGAAGTTGTGTACACTTGACATTTTTGCTGATTATGAAGTCATTATACAATCAAGACATATCTTGTTTGATTTTCATACACAATATGCATTCACATATTGATTGGATCTAATATTCATTCATAATTGGCTGTAACAACTTATCCAGTTCAGGGCCGCTGTGGGTCCAGAGAGTACACAAAATCACTGGGCGCAAGTCAATCATATCATCTCACACACACACCCTTCATCTACTAATGTGTGTTTGTGGAATACCTGCAGTGTAATCCTTTTCTTGGTTTGATTCTCCTTTTCCCTCGTTTGCAGGAAAAAGCACAAGCTTAGTGGTCAGAACTTCATGATCAGAGTAAGGGAAAGGCTGACCAGGGATAGTGCCCTTAGTAGTGGACAGAGACTCACAACTCACATCGACCTTTTCTGAGCCCTGTTGATAAAACATAACATACAGTCTGTTTATCTGGAGTCTTCAGTGGAGGTTTACCACCAAGAGAAAGGAGGAAAGACAGCTTGCTGAAATACGAGGTGATTGACCTTGTAGAAGACGTAGTCTATACGAATACCTCCTCCAAATGGAACAAGCTCTTGTTTAAGTGTGAAGGGGTTGTCTGTGATGTGTGTGAAGCCCTGTTCACATCCCTGGAAACAGATCACAAGTACATCACCGGTCTGGTAGAGTAAACAGCTTGACCGATAAAACACAGCATCATCTCAGCATACTTTCTGTACTCACATCGAAGTAGGCCGTCTCATTGAAGCAGTCTTTGAGTCCAGTGTAGCTCTGCAGCAGTCTGATACCCAGATCAGTGGGATGCATGTTTAAATCCCCTCCTAATACTACTACATCTGCTCCAGCGCTGGTGTGCCTGAATGGAAGAACGTTATATTTACTGATCATTTTAATCAATAGATGCAGCAGTTTTCATATTGATCATATTTCATCCTGTAAAAACATAAACACTGTAGACTGAAATACTAAGATATTAAGCTCTAAGAGGCTTCATTTAATATTTTTCTGGGAGAGTAAAAGCTTATTGTTTGAGATATACAGGGTGAGTCAAAAGTTGCAGGACACCATTTTATTTCAGAAACTAAACTAAAAATGCCACCATATTGAATCAAGTGGAGTTTTTTCCCCGTGAGAAGCATATCAAGGACCAGAATTGTCTCAGAAATTGATACCTCTTGTGGTTCAAAAGTTATCAACACAGTAAATTCAGACCCTAAATGCTCCAGACAATGCAACAGAAAACAGTGTTCCATTCTTATTGAAGATGGTGCTGAGCATTTAGGGTCTGGCTGAGCCTGTAACAAAAAAAATTTAATTAAATTAAAAACTGTATCTTCGTACCGTATAAAGTTTTGGAGCTCCCATGCTTGCACCACTCTATGAGGAAGATAAGAGTCCTGCTCTCTGCAATACTCTGCATGCAGCTGTTGAGGCAAATTTACATGGCTTAATCACTCACACATATTATCCTTCTTAAATTCTGCACATAATGAAGTCACAATAAATAAGCTGGCTTTGGTAAATTGAATAAGAACGTGTAACTGGACCTTTATGAATATTTAAATGAAGCTTGATGCTGCCATTATAGTTGCATGCAATGTAATGGTTTCTGAGCAAATGCACAAACAACCACAATGCAATACACAAAAAGGACTTGCACAATTTTTTTTTACAAGTGCAAGAAGTCTATATTATCAAAAATTGAGATTCCAAACCTGGAGAACTTTTAAACAATGAAACAATACAACAACCGCACTGATTAATCACATAATCAAAAAACAGACTGAATTGTCCAAGTGTTAGGTGCATTTACATGAGTGACGAAGACATGAACCACAAGTCCACTGATGTTAAGCAGTATTTTCCCAACAGCTTTTCCCCCAAACCAGTCTCCATGATGAGCCTGACAAAAGAGAATACATTTTGCAAAAAACATACCACACTCCTGATTGGGGGGAAAAAAATAAATAAATAAATAAAAATAAAACACAGCTGGTCAACTTTAACAAAAACAAAAATGGCAAAAAGATTTAAACTGATCAACGGGAGCTTGTACTCCTTAAATTAAAAAAACAAAACAGGATCAATAAAATGATAATTTGACATAAACCTTCTACTTACCATGTAAGGATAACCATTTAGGGTGTATTTGTAAAAAAAGGCATCATGGATTCTGTGCTTGGAAAAGGCTGCCAGTCCACTTCCAAAAAATCCACTGAGGAGATGAACAAAAACATAACTATGCATTGATGTGCCTATTTATTAGATATTGTTGCTACTCTATGTCATTAACATGCTGAGAAAAGTACATTACCCAAATAATATTTGATCAACATTTGTCCTAGTGTTTCTGTGTATTTTCTAAAGTGTAGGTACAACGTAAACATTGTACGTTTTACATAGTAAAGTGGCAACAATTATACTCTTCTAGATTCATTGGTATAAGATGACAAACCTTGGTTTGTAATAAACTATTTCTTGAGGTTCAAGGTTTGGATTAGGTGACTACACTAGCCTCTTATCTTTAGAACAGTATGTCTCTGCTCTTATGGGCGTAGAACAGTAAAACTGTTATAAATAACATTACCTCTCACAAACGTGTAGGTAGTAATAAAGTGGTCTTTTCACACATTAGAAATGAAATCAGAGAAATCCTGACCTTTTAAAATAATGTGAATAAGGATGGGTGCCGACAAGTTTCTTTTTCAAAAAGAGGAAGTCTTTCTCACTCCAAACCTGCAAGGATCAGAAAAGGCAAAATAAAACCTTGTGTTACTTGTTTTGTCTATCCAATAATGTGACTGTTCTGCTTCTTTTCATGTAAATCAAGTAAGTCAGCATTTATTTACTAACCACAATGCTCCCACTGAACTAGCTTAACCCCAAACAGGCAATCTCTTCAGTTAGAGGAGCTTTGCTCAGCACCTCTAATCACATGGCATTAACTTGTGACTTGTGAACGTCTGATTCAATCTTTTTAATCCTGTGGAGGCAGGAGAGTGGCCCCTACAATATTCTGTTCCTCCCATATTAGTGCTTGTGAATAAATGTCTCAACACAATGATCCATGTTAAACTGTTGAAATGGCCAGGTCCTGAACACACTACAGGAATGTTAATGGAAGCTAAATGCCCACTAATAAAACAGTCTAAAAAAGCACCAAGTATTTCAACCCTATCATTAGGGGGAAGAGAACTTTCAACACTGCATAGTGTCAACAACACAGTTTCAGAACTTGTTGGGTAAAGACAGATGGATAACGTGCCACGGTCATTCCACAAATGAGAGCTATCTAAAGGTTGGAGCCATACCCAAGTTGCAGATCAAGAGCTAATGTGAGAAACATAAATAGTTTATCACTGTTTCTACAGATACATGTTTAAACTGCGTTACCTAGGAGATAATATGACTCATCTCCAGAAACATTCCCTTCCATGGCAATAAAAACAACACTGGGTAAGATTTGGGTTTTGCTGCTTCTGGACTCCCAACTACAGTTTAATACATACATACTTTCATTTCATTTTACAGCACTATCTTGAAATCAAAGTGGAGTGTGGGTTACAACTATTACATGTCAGTAAAACATCACAATCATATTGAAGCTGTACTTTTACAGTAAAAATACTACCCAGTGTTGCTTTGAGTATATAGCTATTTTTGCTATAACGCCTGACCAATGCAAACATTTCTAGATGCTGATATTACAGAGCTAAAATCCTGATATATTAATACTGAAATAGTACTGTCATTAAGAATATAATACAATGTATGAAGTTAAGAAAACGGGTAGAAAGTAATTTCCCTACTATGCCTCTACTCCCTTCTCCTGGCCCCAAACAAAGAGTGGGTTGGTGCACAAATGGGTGGTGATAAGCACAAAGGAGCTACAAAGAGGACAACTCCAGGCTGTAGTCAAAATAAGCTAAAAGTCACTAACAGATTTCACAGTCACAGTCATTCATTCATTGTCTGTAAGCTCTTATCCAGCTCAGGGTCGTGGTCGGCCCAGAACCTGCACGGAATCACTGGGCGCAAGGTGGGAACACACCCTCGAGGGGCGCCAGTCCTTCACAGGGTGACACACACTCACACCTATAGACACTTTTTGTTCAGGTCGCCAATCCATCTACCAACATTTGTTTTTTGACTGTGGGAGGAAACCGGAGCACCCGGACCCGGAGGAAACCCACACGGACACGGGGAGAACACACAAAACAGTCACCAGGAGCGGGAATCGAACCCACAACCTCCAGGTCCCTGGAGCTGTGTGACTGCGACACTAACCTGCTGCACCACCAGTAAGTAAATTGTCTTTGATTTTTTTTTTTTTTTGTGGTTTTAGGCTTTGTACTGGATTACAGAGCTGAATAACTAGCCAATTACTTAGCACTGCACTATAATTTAGTTAAGAACAACTGTCACAGAAAATCATCATGCTTTCAGAACAAGATATAATTAGCTTCTGTTACAACCGCTGAGCACGTTTACTTCCTCAGGGGTAAACTCTGTCCACAGTAAAAAACTACATAATCACCAGCCACAAACAGGAAGCCCTGGAGAATTTAGACCTACCTCAGCACACAAGGAATCACTGAGCACAGACACGGTCACTCATCCACCCACACCTATGGACACTTGTGAATAAACAATAATCATAATATTTTCTAATGTTTTATTTGTGTAGGTTTTATTACAATACAGTGTAGGTTGTACTGTGTCCTTAGTTGTATAAAACCCAGTGTTAACCAGTTTGAGGTGTCTGTATGCGTTTGTCTCACCTCCTGCAGTAACACTACATCATGCTGCTCCTTGCACAGCAGGTCTGCAATCATGGCATATCGCTGAGCACAGTGCTTACTAAGATAGCGGATTCCCCTGAAACCACACACACACACACATTGCACAAAGCAGCTGACTAAAACTCAAACAAGCATACAACAATTAAATTAAACTGCATCAAATAAAACAATTGAAATATGTTTGGATTGTTTTACTGTAGGTCATGATTTGAAAGGCTACATGACATCTGATATAAACCTTTATAAAACTCATTACAACAAGTGTCAGTTTTCATAAAAACCTTCTAGGACAGAGGTCATCAAATTTGGACCTTGAATCCAGGTTCAAGGGCAGGATTTTAAAATAGCCGTCTGGTATGACAACTGCTAATAAAGCCCCCAGGATTTGCCTTCCAAAGCTTGCCACAGGAAGTGAGTGGAATTGCTACAAGAAGTCCATTTGAGAGTAGCTCTCCATTCACTCCCATTCATTTCGGGGGATTTTTAAACCATTAACAAAAGGTATTTCAGAGCCGTTTCTGATTACAAAACAGCCCAGGTTCTCTTCTGCAGAGAATGGACTTTCTGCCATTTGATCCACAAACTTAAACTCTTCATAGTTTAGATATTAACGTTTTTCCACTTTAATGCTAAAGATGAAGTGATAAAGCTGTTACACAAAAGACTGTGCTGTAATGTTTGAAAAACCCAGCACTGCTCAACGGTTTGACAGACTTGTGAAAGTGAAAAATATAGTCTCTTAATCGTGGTGAAAAATGTATATTTATTTTACACAGCTGTAAAACAGCTGTTCTTGAAGCAATAAAATTGATTATATGACGCCTGATGCTGTTATTTTATGATTTCTTGTAAGGTTGTATTCCCATATTCTTTGATTGACTTGTAATCATGCCTTCTTGAGAGACATTCAAAAATTCAAATACATCTGGTTCTTCACTCAAGTTTTTTTTTTTTTTTTATAATATAATTGTAAGTAATATTTCATTTAATCTAAACTTATCATACACGCTGTTTATTTGTAAAAGAGTAGAGTCAATGTCTGGCTCAAGAAAACATTATATAAGAAAGTTAAATGCAGCAAGAATGAAGAAAACGCCATTGCTGGAATAAGCCAGAAATATGAAGATGATTATTATTTAGGTTTTAAACTACAGGGTGGGCCATTTACATGGATAAACCTTAATTAAATGGGAATGGTTGACGATATTAACTCCCCGTTTGTGGCACATTAGTATATGGGAGGTGGGAAACTTTTCAAGATGGGTGGTGACCATGGTGGCCATTTTGAAGTCGGCCGTTATGGATCCAACTTATGTTTTTTTTTTCCCAATGGGAAGAGGGTCATGTGACACAAACTTATTGGGAATTTCCAAACTTATTGGGAATGGTGTGCTTGGTTTTAACGTAACCTTATTCTTCCATGAGTTATTTACAAGTTTCTGACCACTTATAAAATGTGTTCAAAGTGCTGCCCATTGTGTTGGATTGTCAATGCAATCCTCTTCTCCCACTCTTCACGCACTGATAGCAACACCGCAGGAGAAATGCTAGCACAGGCTTCCAGTATCCGTAGTTTCAGGTGCTGCACATCTTGACGGTATGGTGTGGTATATGGGGTACAAAGATAGTAGGGCCATTCTTCATCAGTGGAAACCTCTGCCACTGGATATGTGAAATTGCTACATGATGATGTGTTTTCCTCTTTATGCACTGAAACTGGTTTTTTCAGCAAGACGGTGCACCACCACATTATGGGTGTCAGGTCCGAGCATTCCTAGATGAACAGTTTCCTGGAAAGTGGATTGGTTGTTGTGGGCCAGTTGAATGGCTCCCAAAGTCTCCTAATCTCACCCCCTTAGACTTTTATCTGTGGGGTCATCTGAAGGCAATTGTCTATGCTGTGAAGATATGAGATGTGCAGGACCTGAAACTACGGATACTGGAAGCCTGTGCTAGCATTTCTCCTGCGGTGTTGCTATCAGTGTGTGAAGAGTGGGAGAAGAGGGTTGCATTGACAATCCAACACAATGGGCAGCACTTTGAACACATTTTATAAGTGGTCAGAAACTTGTAAATAACTCATGAAAGAATAAGGTTAAAATACCAAGCACACCATTGTTTTTCTTGTGAAATTCCCAATAAATTTGATGAGCTACATGACCCTCTTCCCATTGAAAAAACAGAAGTTGGATTGAAAACAGCCGACTTCAAAATGGCCACCATAGTCACCACCCATCTTGAAAATTTTCCCTCCTCCCATATACTAATGTGCCACAAACAGGAAGTTAACATCACCAACCATTCCCATTTTATTAATGGCCCACCCTGTATAGCTTACTTTATCACATAAGCATAGAATTTTAGAAGGCATATTATACAGACAGTTTATAACTAGAATGGGGGGGGGGCGTTATCAGCACATCTCCTACAGATAGTACTGTTGTCTGAACGGCACACTGGTGATTTGCGTCACGTGTGCACAATCTCTCACTTTCCCTATATTCACTGCGTGAGAAGCCGATGAGGAAGTGACGCGACTACCCACAGGTTTCCCCACTGAAAACAGCGGGGTTCACTGGGTCCAGTTTATACTGTCAATGCTGCTAATGCACCTGATAGCCCAGGTACAGTGTTGTACAGTTAGTTAGTTTGTATGTAATGCCATATCTACTCATAGGGCCACGTTCATGGCAAAAAAGGTAGCAAAACGTAACTGATTTACTAATAACAGTTTTATTTTAGATATGTTGAGGCTACCATCAATTTAAGTTCATCATATGCATTGCTCAAGTTTCATTACAGACCGAAATTTCAGGGGTGCTGATGCTTTCACATTGTTGAATAATTTCTTTTATGGACTTTGCAGTTAGGGTCTGTTGCCTATCGTGGCCAAAATTAATGTAGTACATTAAATGTTTTCAGTGCTGTACAGACTGAACATTGTAAAAATTCCAGCCTAGAACCTGGATCAAAGGCCCAGATCGACAAACTCTATGGTAGTAGTAGGGTGAACCTGCCTACAGCAGCCTGTATGAGATGCTTCTTGAAGTTTTTTGCAGTTGTAATGTAGCCTTATGTACAATGGTCTACAGTGAAGTGGTTCCTTACTTTGTGTTTCAGCGTATCAAAATACACCATTGCCTTCCATTCTGCATACTACTGCAATACACTTGATAGTGGCTGGGTTTAAATTATTCACCAAGCAGCCCAGAAAGGCTTGGAGACAAAGGTGAAGAAAGAAAGCAGCTGATTAAACAGCCGTTAAAAGGGTTTTATTATGTTTACTGATAATTTTCTGTGCTGTCACAGAGATGTCTTAATTTATATGGGTTTAAAGGGGTGTTTGCGTTTGTGTGTGTGTGTGTGTGTGTGTGTGTGTGTGTGTGCGCGCTCACCAGCAGTTGAGGGAGAAGATCCGTAACCTTTCAGGCATGTTGACTTACACAGTGTTGAGAGGGATGTGAAGGGAAGAATATGTGTCGTTCTCCAGCAAATACTGCACCAGCATAAAAAGAAGTGTCAGCAAGTGAAAATAAATGCCTAGTCATTCTCATATATCACCAAGAGCTTGAAAAGAAGCAATATATCTTGCAAACAGATAAAAACTACATTTACAACCAGACAAAAGTGTCTCTGGCTCCTCAAGCATGGAGGTAAGTTAGTGCAAAAGCTCCATTTACCCTTAACTGACTACAGCCATGATGTCAATTTATTGTCATTTTTCTAGAGAATATTTTATAATCATCATAATTAATTTTGTTAGTTTAATAAGCCATACACATTACATCACAGATTTTCATGCATCGTTTATTCTGAAATGAAGGGAATTAATAGGGAATGTACCGCTTTTCATTTTTAACCCCTCAAGGCCACATATTCATATTTTCATTTGCCCTCACCTACTTTGCCTAGCCACTACAGACAGTGTAGATAGTCTGTAGCCAATTTAACATGGAAATCTCCAAAGAAGTCAGTTCAAGGGGATGCATGTTTGCATTTGTTGCTGAGGGTGAATGTGTTCCTTTTGAAAAACCCACTCCTCCTTGCTCCCTCCTCCCTTTGTACAGTGAGTGGCCACTTGTGTGATGTATGTGCTACCCACATCCAAGTGGTGAGATGAAGTGGACATGGGAAAGTGAAAAACAGAATTGAAATGCAGGGCATGTCTCAGTGTCACATTTCATATGCTTTTCTGTACCAGTTAAACAAGCTGCGTGTGCACGGTGTAAAGTCGGTGTATAAGGCCGGACAATAATTCAATATCAATAAATATCGCAATATAAAATGTTTCAATAACAATTAAATGCTTTTTATACACATTTTCAATATTTTAATACATATTATTTACAGCACCTGTCACTGACTGAAAGGTCATTACAGGGCACTGTCATCCGTTCATTGCACTCTATTTTAAAGTTAGTTTAAAAATATTAATATTAACAAAGACCACATTTTTTTTGATGGTCATGTCATGTTGCTTTCAGTTCTTGGCAGTTTTCTGTGGCTTTTATTGTTCATATCGTTATCAGAATTATGGCGTATTGACCGAAATAAAGAAATATATTGTGATATAAATTTTGCCCAATAGCGTCCAGATATATGTCCATAATAAATACACCTTAAAGCAGGTGAATTTACTAAATATATATATATCTGCAAACTTTCAGACATATAGGCTACAAATAACCAACTGAATCTGAAGTGTTATGGTAGCAACTACTATTTAAAGTAAAAACATGAAACACCTGCTCTATTCAGAACACCAAACACAGGACACTGGGGCACAACAAAGGAACCATACAAACCCCCTCCTTGCCAAGGTGAAAGTTAACACCAGAATGTTACTGCTGAAGAATTTAAAGTGGAATAAAAAATCTGAACAAAAAGTCAGTTTTAGTCTCATGCTCTCCACATCTATTCTAGTTGTCTGTGAGATAAGAGTCATACATCATTCATTTACAGCACTGTGCAAACGGCAGATACTAACCTTTTGTTTTATGTAAACTCCAGTCAAAACGGAAAATTCTCTATTGACTAAACATCTGCTTAGTAAATCTATACATTTGTATTAATTCCAGACCTGTGGATCATTTACCACTCGACTGCAGCTCAAAAGCCACATGCAGAAAGTTGATGGGATTGATTCCAGTTTTATGACATAACAAAGCCAGACTGTCTGCAGTCATTAGTCTGAGACTGACATTTTTTTGTTAAACAACACTACACTCATGTTACCATGGTTAAACACTTGAGTTCACTGGAGGCCATTAAGCAACAGTAATTATGTGACTCTTAACAACTGAGCAAGACTTTGTAGACCTTCAGATAAAGAGTACAGCATTTTCAACTTTGACAAACTGGAGAAAATTAAGCTCCACACTACACTTCAGTTCTGAAAAAAAAAAATAATAATAATAATTCACAGGTGTGTTTTTGTACACCACTGCAATGTGAACAGACAACTCAAAAAACATATGGTTTTATTTTTAAATTAAAAAGAAGGAGGAGGAGGTGTTTTAAGAAAGATGGGCTGGCCACCCCAGACTTCAGAACTCTTATCATTGAATGATTGTGGGATGACTTGAATTGTAAGAATCAGAAACTGCAAACGACTAAGACTGAACTTTGAAAGCATTGGGAAATTTACAAACCCGAGGAAGGCAATAATACTGAAAAGCTATAACTAACGGAGTATGCTCCAATCGACAACACAAAGACCTCCATGATTCTATCAGCTCCACTCACCATAGGAGCACTTTGAAGTTCTACTACCAACTGTTGTCCAGATACATACTGTTAGCCCCCTTTCACACTTTTCTTCAATGATCCGGACCAACACGGGACCACCACAGAGCAAAATGCTGGTTTTTAATGCTTGAGTCCAGAGAACGCTGCTAGCTGGAGATATATATCCGGTTGCTGTGCTATTCTCAGTCCAGCAGTGACGCTGAGGGGTTTAGAAACTCCAACAGCACTGCTGTGTCTGATCCACTCGTAGCAGCACAACACACACCACCTCCGCCTCAGTTTGACTGCAGCGCTGAAAATGATCCATCAGCTGCGCTGTGGTGGTCCAGCTGTATTAGAGTCATTTTGTAATTACAAATTTTAGAAGTGCAGAATGGACAATGAGTGTAGAACCAAGGATGTCGTTCTAATACTTTTGTTGATCAACATATATACACATTTAAAATGATTTAAATTACACTAGAATAAATAAGAAAATAAATTATACGTGGTCTTCGACATATGCTCAGCGCTGTAGCTCGGATTACAGTTGGCTGTGGCTGAATAACAAATAAAGTTAGGCACAAAATGAGCGTTAAAACATCGGGTTTACATATTTAGTTACACAAGTTTCCATTTTTCAGAAGACAACTTCTGGTCATATCCGTTCGAATAAAGTTTAACCCCTCTAAATAAATAAATAAACAAATGTAGCTGTATAAAACTGCGCCATCTCGAAAGGCAGCCGGTAAGTTAAAGCGCCTGCTAATTTTTCAATAACAGACTTAATAATAATAATGTATCAGATCGTCAGGTCTCTCTCAGTGCTCAAACTAAAGTAAAACTTCAGTTAGTTAACCTTAAAAACCCTCCACTTACCGTTGGTTTATCAGGTAGAGCGACCACTTCCTGTAAATATCGAACGTTTATCTGCATCTAATACTGAGTTTTTGGGCTTCTTTGTCGGGTTAAACTGTGCTAACCAGCCCAATAACTCGCCGTCTGCGATAAAATGTTTTTTTATTCATCGGCTCGCTCAGTTTCCTCTTCTCCAGAAGCTGCGTGACGCCACACGGAGGGCCGTATTCAGTAGGGTGCGCTCCAATTCGCCCGATGTAGTGCACTACACGGACTACCGCTATCTTAATAGGGATTGTGACGTCACTGTACGCGATCTAGTACCCTGCCCGGCTTATTTATTTACTCCCTGCTTTTACCCACACAATGCAGCTTTTCGTTCAAACTATAAAACAAGATAAACACTGATGCCGGTGTTATGTATTATGAACAAAACTTTGTGCTCTTTTATTCTGCACTTATTTATTTTAAAATAAATACTAGATGATCTTCCACCAAAGAACAAAGAAGACAAAGAACATTTTGTTGATTTTAAGAATTACAATGACTTATTTATTCAGTATAACAGATTAAAGCACGTGAAGTTTAAGGAGGCTATGCGCAGCTATAAGAAGATTTATAAACATAAATGCCACAAAATGTCTCCCCACCAGTTCTCTTTATATATTTCAGGCAAAGACAAACACTCATGAAATAAAACAAATTCAGCAGTCCTCCACTCTCTGTGAGATATAATACGTGTCTAAATGTTGCTGAGCCAAGGCTCTGGCCAAACACATCCCCAGAAACACACAGACATTTTCCTGTCTTATTTCCTATTATTCAGCCACTGTTCATACTGAAGAATCTATTGTTCTTTGGTTCCAGCTGGGACCTAATTTTTCTGGTTCGTGAATCAGTTTATGTCGATGGAATGTTTGGGTGGGTGGGTGATTTGGGGTAAGTAGGTTCAGTGGAAAAATTACCCTGCAAATTGAGGATAAAAGCTCTGAAATATTGTTATGAGACATGAACTTTGCTCTCAGGATGTGGGGACGAACACAGCATGAACACAACTTGGTTCCCAGATTCACCAAAACTGGGCTTCTCAGAAAAGTTGGGGAACCGTGTAGGAGCTGGGATTATTAGTTAGAGACTCTTACAGACAAGCTTTGAATTTCTGTCCTCCATCCCTTATAACCTTAAAGCTACTGCCCCAGCAGCAGAAGCAACAGTGTCCCTTGTCTTTACTTGGGTTTCATATTTCATTATGAAATATGTTGAGCTAGCTATTATAGCACAAGTATTCTTCTTGAATTAGCCTCCCCAGGCTTTGCATGCAGAGTAAATTGGCAAGGAGATGATGGCTTAGATTTTTACCTGTGCAAACAGATGACACTAAGGGAATTCTCTTTATCTAAATAACTAAATATTGTACTGAATGGTGCAGCTCAAACTCTGCTGGTGTTTACAATCCTCCAAATTACTGTGCTGATTTTACTGGTGACTTTTCAGAACTGCTATCTCAAGTTCAAGTTCAAGAAGTTTATTGTCATTTCAGCAGTATACAGTGTTTACAGTACACAGTGAAACGAAATAGTGTTCCTCCAGGACCAAGGTGCTACATAAGACAATACACAACATTAAAGTGTGACTAGTGTAAAGCTAGTGCAACATAAAACAGTGCATACACATTAAAGTGCAAAAGATATGGCTAAGAAAATACAAAACAATGTCCCTACAGTACAATACAATACAAGACAAGGCAAAAATCATAAGTACGGAGGGGGTGAGGGAGAGAGACACTGCAATTTAAAGTGTATTTGTGCTGTAAACGGTAACTGGATGTAAACATGATGTAAACCGGATATGTGAAAACAGTACACTCATTTACAGTCCAACAGACCAGTGTTTGTGTGAAGTGTGTGTGTGTGTGTGTGCTTCTTTCCGTCCAGTCTCAGTCTCTAGGTGTTTAGGAGTCTGATAGCATGTGGGAAGAAGCTGTTACGGAGTCTGGATGTGAGGGCTCGAATGCGTCGATACCTTTTTCCAGATGGCAGTAGGTTGAAGAGTGTGTGTGAAGGGTGTGTGTGATCTCCCACAATGCTGAGTGCATTGCGGGTGCAGTGAGTGGTGTAGATGTCTGTGATGGAGGGAAGAGACACACCGATAATCTTCTCGCACACCGATAATCTTCTCTTATCTGATATCTACACTGACTTTAACCATTGTTTGTTATGTCTCCAGTCTCCAGTCAAAGCCACTTGTTAAAACCTTGTCCTTGGCAACAAACGCACAAGTCACATTTAGAGGAAATTCTGTGGCGTGTATGATCAGAAACTTAAATACTAAGAATACCAAAGGTATTGATGGGCTGGGGCCTGTGGAAATTAAAGGAATCTCTGGGCTAGGAGAAATCTTCAGCAAGAAACACCAGAGCCGTAAAACACAGAAGTGCAGGAAAGCCAAACATAAATGGATCAAATCACTGTCCAAAGGCACCAAGAATTTTACAGACACAGCCTTCAAAATTGTAATCTTGAAAGAAAAAATCTAGACAATTATTCTTTTCAGATATCATAAATAAAACTTAATTATCTCATGAAAAAAAAAATCATTATCTCTAACCCTACTCCTGAACCATCTACATCACTGTGGACAGTTTAAGTCTGTTTTTTTTCTCCCTCTCCTCCCTTAAAACAGAGCAGCGCCAGGGTACTGTAGGTAGTGTCACTGTCAAATAGCTCCCAGGGTTTTGGGTTCAAACTCTGACTTGTGTCACAGTCTGTGAGGAGTTTAATGTTCTCCCCTTTTCTGTGTGGGTTTGTTCCAGGTACTCCAGTTTCTTTCTGCTGTCTGGCTACTCACAATAGGTGTGTGTGTGTGTGTGATTGAATGTATTTATGTGATAACAGATGGACTAGTGCCATGTCCCATGTGTATTCCTGCCTTGCAATGACTGAGCTTGAGTTTTATCTGTTTAGCATTCAAGTAAAAAAGTGGTTACAGGAAATTATTGAACACAAACAATTAAATACAAGTGATTATAGGCATCCACTTGTAAAGTTTTCCAACGTACTTCTAGTGCTGACTAGTATGGATCACACATTATATAAAGACATGAGGACATAGGAGTGGTCTATCAGATGGCAGCATGATGATATTGCGGTCATGCTAAGTGACCAGTACAACAGTGTACAGAACTTAGATGCTGTTGTTTTCTGGTGAACAGCTTTAAGTGTTTATTTCTGGCTGATATTTCATATGATAGTAAAAGATTGTGTATGTGAAAGATGTGTAACATATTTTGACATTTAAAGTATGATTTCTTCTAATGGACACCAGTATTTTACAACCCAGTCTCACACCTATTTGTGATATAGTCACATATATAGGGGACTGCAATTCGTGACATAGTCGCATATTTTTCACATTTTATGCGACAATATCACGATTATAAGTGAATGAGCAATTACCAAACAAACCGTCATATCCGTGCGCCGTGTTATGCGACAGTAACACGAAAACTCCTCCTCATTAAGACGTCATTACCATCCGTTAATACCGAGGTCTTATTTTTATTTACGAAAAATATATGCTAACGTTACTAGTTCATTATTTGCTAAAATATCGAAGCAAATAATGGCTAGAGAAATTTTCAGTATTACCCTTTTGACAGTTAGTCAAAATAACGTTATGTGAAAGTAAGGTTCTCGTTAGAGATAAAGCTAAAGTAGTACACAAATAATAAGCATTGTTTAGGAGAAATATTATAATAAAATACTTTATGTCTTTGCTGGAATAAGAACCTGCAAACTTTCAGAATGCATATTAGCTTTAGCGCCCACTGCTGGTCCTCCGGGTATTTACAGACAGGGGAAAGCTGAAGAGCCCTAATTTCATGGATATTTTTTATAGCATGTAGTCTAACAGTACTCAGCTGGAGTTTGATAATGAAGTACTGCAGCATCATTCACTGTATAAAAGCCAGAAAAAAATGAGAAAAGCACTTAAACAGAGAGAGAGAGAGAGAGAGAGAGAAAAAAAAGACATCCACCAGTGTTTTATGAAGAAAAATGTCCCAAGGGGAACCAAGACATTTTATTGGTATTACTATACATATTGTTTAGATTATATTGTACAAACCCCTCACATTGTAGATATTATAATATAAATGACTTCAATGCACAGTTGGTAACCAAGGCCACAGTGAACCGTTACTGGGTAAGGAGGGAGGCAAAAACAAACAAAAAAAAAAAAAATAAACAACAACTCCAACACCATTTAGATTATTATATAAAATCTCAACAGTAACACACAATTTTCAGTTAATGCATACAGCAAAAACTGAAAGTCAAAGAGCAAACATAAAATTAATAATTATAATAAAAAACAAAGCCTGTAAAAAAAGTACAATTGAGGAAAGTGTCATCGAAGTTCACAGACAACACAGTTTATAGGCTAAAGTTGTACCAGTTCAGTTGATAAAGCAAAGTGACAGCTTGAACCTCAGTCTGTCATTGTCAGTTTCCAACAGAGTACCGTGTAACTTTAGTCATGAATGAATTTCTGGACAATTTATAGTTCAAAATCTTGATTCGTCTAAAGCATTTGCCAAACCATTCACAATTAATCAACTGAATCAAATATCAAACATTGCTGGTATCACAGGAAAACACTGTCCCTGTGAAATTTTTGTTTTGCCTTTCTTAATTTGATCCAAAATCAGATACATCTTCTATACAGAAGTCTGAAACATATTTACATACAATTTGGTGTAACCTAAGTACAGAGATCAAGCTTTACTGAGGTACCAGGTTTTCTTAAAACACCAGCAATACTGTACCCTTAAATAAAAAAAAATACAATAAAAAAAAAAACAAGTTAACATTCATATACAATACTTTCCGCAAAATGTGGAACAGCTTTCACACAAGCAGATCTGCCTCTAGTAATCAGTGGCTGCAACATTTTTGGAGTAGGGAGAAACAATAATACAGTCACTGGGAACAGATTTAAAATGGTCATTCAATTTAATTTGATTGCTGTTAAAATTCAAGTTTTTGTTACATTGTCAAGTGCACCGTTTTTGAGAAAATCAACATTCTTCAGTAGTAGTATACTGCCTGAAAACTATCCATGATCCCATTATTGTAGTGTAACTAACCTAATATTAGCTCCAATTAGGTGCATAATGGCAGCAATGGGCAGTGAATTAAATGAACACGAAAGTAATTCCAAGTTCAACAAGTTGGCTTTATAATTATACATTACACCCAAAATGCGATGCACATGCAAAAAGCGACACCACAAACCTTTACAGACGGGTGGGAATGACAGATCAATGAGGATTAAATCATTAACTGTCTCTTTTCGATGCTCTGGGGAAAGTTAAACCGAACAAATGTAGTGTTCTTAGTGCTCCATGTAAAATGAAGTTGAGCTGTTCAATGTCTTGAACTTTGAGGATGGCACAAGAGCTTATTATCTGAGGGAGATTTGCTTTTTAATAATGATGAATCTCTTAAAAGGATCCAAAAGCACCAGAGAATACACAAAAGGCAAGCTTTTCCACTGTCAAAAAAACAACAAACAAAAAAGAGCAACATTACAGAGGTATAGTACCACTACTATCTGTAAAGTACTGGCTGATAGGCAGCCGCTGGGTAGCCGTTTTCTCTGTGTTAGAGGGCAGTTTAATGCAAAAGTATACATGCTGATGGTCATGTTTATTAAATCTCTCCTTGTGCCACTGTCTGTTTGTGAGAAGCACATTTGAGCACCTGCTCCTGCTCAGATGCACTTGTTGCAAACAGAATAAAGAAGTGAGCTTTGAGGGGGTAAAAGGCTTAAAGGCTTAGTCATGCTCTAGTATCAAAACATTAGCACATATTTATATCAACTCATGTCAAGAGGTAGTCAAAAAAAGGCACTTTAGAATGTCAATCCACGTTGAGTTCTTTGGAGAGAGGCACTTGCCACATTCACGAACCTAATAGTCATTGGGTGGCCATGAAAGCCTTCCTGTTTCTGACACCTCCATGCTGGATAAGGACAGATCAATGCAAATGCACTGCAGGTTCTCGTTCTGTACATGGTCAAATGTTGAGTATGTCATACTAACAGCTGTGTGTGCTAGTTTGGCTTCAAACTGTTTGTCATTCACTCAAGAGTGGCATAAAGAGGATGGGAATTAAAGATGGTTAAAGCTTGAGGATGTCAGAAACCACTGCAGTGTACAGCTGTATGCAAAAGTTTGGAAACCCCAGGTCCAGTGACATGTTTATTTATTTTTTTTCCCCCCAATTTCTATGTGGAAAATAAGTGAATATATGTTCCACGGTGAAATTAGATTTTTTTTCTAGAAATATTAATGCACATGTTTTATCATTTGCTGAATTGAACACACTGGGAAAAATAAAAAGTGCCCTAGCCTAACTCTGTTTAATAGTTTTCCCTCAATATGTTCACTGTAGCTAATAAAAATGAATAACTAAATGTGATGAAGTGTATTCTGTGTAGAAGTTGACAGCTTAAATTGATTCAGAAAAAAAGAACAAAACAAGTCATTAGACCAAGGGTGCCCAAACTTTCAAGCATTACTGTATTTACAGCAGACCTGTCCTTTGCAAAAAATTTCCTTAACCCTCTTCTTGAGGCCCTGGTCCTTACTTCTATTTCGCATTGTGCACCTGCTACAGACACACATTGTCTTCCATTATTAAAAACCTTGCTTCCTTCCTGTCAATGCATTCCACATTCACAGTCCCTCAGTGAAGACAAATACAAAAGAAAAAAAAGGCATAAAAACATTTAGAATTTCTACGCAACAAATACCTATGTGTGACCCATTTTGTTTTTAAGGCATTTAAATATGTAATAAAAAAGAGATTGTCCGTTAACAGAGCAATACTACATTTATGATTTTCCACTCCTCAGTCTTCTGTCCACTTACTGTAAACCCGGGTCAGTATAGAAACAATCACGTCCACCCTCTTCAACCTGCTGCGGTATTGCTCTGACGTCTGGACAGTCTGTGGTGGCATTGCACAAAGTGACAGTGTCCACTGGCAAAGCCTGTCCTCACAGGGGTGGCTAGTCTTTAATGAGCCGGTACACATGATACTGTGCCCCATGTTCGCTTGTGGACACTTCAAATACAAACGCTATGCACAGCAGAGTTTCCTGTGTTTCCCTGTTGGTCACCACCTGAAACAAAAAACACCACAGGATTGGTACATGCAGGATGTTAGAATGTTACAAGAAAAGAAAGACATACCATTTGTGATAGATTTCCTCGAAAACATGTCTAACCACTCTAAAGTATCTTTGTTTTTTGTTTTGTTGCTTTTTTGCATCAACCAATAAAAAAATTTCCAACCAACAGGATGCTGTCCTGCGAGCAGCATCCAGTGACCACTGATGAAGGACTACAGGACGACTAACACAAACCGTACAGCAACAGATGAGCCATTTCTGAATTGATATCTAAAATGTGGAACAACATGGTAGGTTTGTCTGTGGTCAGTGAGTGGGACAGTGTTTAAAAACTACAGCAGCTCTGCTGTGTCTGATGCACTCCTAGCGCAACACACAAAAGCCAAACATACACTGTGCAATTTTGGCCCTTTTTTAAGCCCAATTTGGTCATTGCTGACATTTCAGACTCAGATTAGCTTAACTGCCCAAAGGACCTCCAAGTACGCAGTCAGACGTCCGAATGAATTTCTGACACGTTCCAAATTTTGGTCTATTTTTTCACGATTTGACCCCATTTCTGGATATTAGTCACAATACACAGAGTGAGCTGAAAATGCTTGGAGACCACTACACATACTCACAGTCCCATCACAGCTTACCTCCAATTCTCTCTGCAAAGTGGACAAATGTTACTGCCTAAGTCTTCCCAGACACTCCCAAGCCTCACCTCAGCTTGTTTTCAAGAAATTTCAGCATGGCACAAGTTAGAAAATTCATTCACTTTGTCTTACACAAGGCGGCATATTCTGCTGAACTGAGTGTTTGTATGTAGACAAACTCTCCCGAGGGGCTGTTTTACCCGCAATGTGTGAGTGCTCATGCTGTGGCATATCAGTCAGACAGACTGCTTTAACACAGTGTGAGAATATCAATCGCAGGCTTTGTCTATACAGGGCAAACGATTCAAACATGCAGTATGAATGCTCACCAACAAACCAAATTTCCAAAATTGCACCCGCTATAATGCTTCTCTGCCTCTTACCTGTAAAATAGTGAAGTTCTCTAAGACACTGTTCATCATGTATTTCTCCGGCAGGTGTTTGAGCTTGTGGATGAAGTTAATCATGTATTCACACATAGGTGAGCGATGGATCCTGTACACACACTTCCCACCCTCTACTCGAGCATACTCAGTCTGAAATAAATAAAATATATGTAAATAAAAACCTCTAGTTATTTGAAAGTACTAAACAGCCATGGCTGTGTAAGCTGTCGCTAAAATAATTTAGTTGTCCAACACTGGAAGAAAGAAGAGCTGCTAGACCCAAATGAGAATTTTTTTTTTTCAGAATATGTAAAATTTAAACACAAACAAGCACTCTTTTATTCATTGACCAGAAAAATAACCCTCTGTCCTGCTTTCAGCACAGTGTTTTAAAATATGTATGAGTATCCCCTGCACAGAGCTACAACCCGAAATATACTCACTTGGCTGCTCATTTAAAACAAGCAATCATTCATATTCTCCAATGATTTTACTTTTTTTGTGAGCTGTGACTAACCTCCACTTTCTCCACAACCTGTTTGCCAAAGGAGCAGACTTTAGTGGAGACTGTGATGGTCATATTCTCAGTGCTGCAGTACTGGCTGCTGACGCCATAGAAGGATCCAGGTCCATCCTGCATATCACTGCTGTTCAGATCCGCCTGTGTCACAGGCCAAAGAAAAAATCTAATTTAGTTTCAGATGCATAAATATGTCCTAGTTTTTTGTTTTATTTATTATTTGCCTAATACTCCAGACAAAGTGAGTCACTAGTGATTCTACCCATTAGCAAGACCTCCACTGTAACACATCTTTTGAACTTAATAATACGAATGGTATTTTTTTTTATTAAGGTAGAAGTTGACAAGATCTCACTTTCTTATGTCAAAGTCCCCCTACGAAAACTTGGTCCAGCAACTTATTTGCTTTAGCTTTCAAGTGAAGAAAATGTCAGCGATTATATGTACTACATATATATTTTTTTAAATAGAAAAAAAGACCAGAAATAAGCAGGTATCTCAACAGATCAGATGCCATTATCCATTTATGAACTATTTAATATGGTAACATGAGCATATTTAGCATGTATGTATGCTTCCTCTCCTCCATCCCACCAATCATAAATAAATAAACCAATCACACAACATGACAAGCGCTTACATATACAGAAGAAACTCAGTACGTTAAGAAGAGTAACCCTTCTAAACAAAGACCATCTGATAAACTGACTGCCAAGTGACTTTCTGAAATTCACTGACCCAGAATTTGACTAGGAAGAAGGCATTCTGAGGGCCCTTTTCATACAGCTCCTTCAGGCCTCCTTTCTTTTCAGGAAATTTGTCATAGATCTGCCGGATATCCACTGCCTCCAGTAGGGGGTCACTGTATGAGGGGTTGGTCTGTCCAATGTGCACAAACAGATGTTTGCTGTACTGTTAAAGGAAAAATACAAGGAGAAATTCAAACACCAGATATATCTCAAGTGACATGAAGGGGATTATTGTATAAAACTATGACTTTAAGACTTCCTTGTAAAATCTTAACTTAGAAGTGTGTTTTTTTCCAAAATCCTTATAGTTTGAGAAATGAGACACTAGTTTGTGCAGTATGTAGTCACTCACAGTGTCCGCATCTCGAGGAACCTCCATGAAGGCAGAGTACTCCAGCATGCGGAGCTTGGAAGAGGCGATAGTGCGATCCTGCCACACAGGCACTGCTGTGGCTGTGGGTGGGAGGGGAGGGGCCAGGGGCTCATAGGCTGGACAGACAACACAGAAAACCCCATACAAATATACCAATCTAGTTATTTTTTAATTATACAACATACAGGGAACAAAACAAAACGAACCTGATATGGGTGGCGGAACAGGTCCGGATAAGTTTGAGTAGGTTTGTGCAAATGGCTTGATGCTGCAACAACAGTGTTCATGTACCGTTAGACATGACTTGTAGATTACTAACTGAAAGGTTCATCTTGTAAATGATGATGAATTCAACTTCCTACATTAGTTTCAATGGCAGCATGACATACGGGTACATCTCAATAAATTACAATCTAACTGAGATCTTATTGAAAATATTGAATTTTTAATTTGATGCATCTGTACATTCGTGACATTTCAGCAGAGAGGGTAAAAGGGGTTTAATCAATTATTTAAAATATATGCTTAATTATAGCGTTTTGATGTGAGACACCTGATTCAGAATCTTTCTCATTTAGCATTGGCCACTTTGGTGCATTATGTTAATTTGTGTTGTTATAACCTAACAAACATATTAAATTCAAATGTACACAGCTGCAAATGGCAGAGCTCTCCCAGGCTGTGACTGCAGAACTGAGAAAATGAACATAGATTGAGTTCTGGCAGACTGCTATGTAAACATCTGCATACAAATGCCTGTGCATGTTCACAGATACCCAGACGTTCAAACTTGGCTTTTAGAATGCACTAGTATCAGGCACATGAAACGAAAACAAAACTCACTCCTGAGAGGGTCCAGGTTGTCCTGGAATTGGAGACGGCCAAAACTACAAAAAAAAAAAACAAAGAATGTAAAGCATGTAGATTCTGGAGGTTGGCACATGTGAGTGTGAATTTGCTCAGATCTAGACCTACTCTGGCGCCTGGGGCTAAAGAGGGTGGTGGGTAAGGAGGTTGGGGCAGTGGGGGAAGCTGGCTCTTGATCAGGTTTGGAGACACTATCTGGGCTGAGGAGAGTGCTGCCATGTTCTGAAGAGCCTTGTCTTTGGATGCCTGATCCTGAAGTGGAACACGAGACACTGGTTAGAAACATATTTCATACTCAAACACATTTTCTCACACACATGCTACAGTTCAGGCCACAGTGGAGTAAAACTAATATTTCAGCAAATAAGACTTTCATCATCTCTGCACATTAACAAATGAAGCAATTCTCAACCCAGATGCCAGAGAAGGAAATCAGAGAGCACATAATGGATGAAAATTCAGTGCAAGTCAGCACCTACCCCAAACGCTGCCCTAGAACTAGACTTGTCACGATAGACATTTTTGTGCCTGGTACATTGTCCCAGAAATTATTGTGATAATTGTTTTATTGTTATTTTGGGACCATTTTATGTCACTGCCATAATGATGATACAGAAGCAAATTCATGTTTACTTAGAATAAACACACTCATTTAAATGTCCATATATTGTTCAATAAGTCGATAATGTAATTATTGTGACAGGCTAACACAGAACTGATTATTTTGCAAATAATTACGAAGAGTTTAATATTTAATCTATTTGGCAGTGGGGTGAATTTAGTTTATAGTGCTCCTCATGATTTCCACAAGAGATGAAAGAGGCAACAGGCAGCAACAGTTAGAGGCTGATAGGCAAGGTGGCACCGGAGCACACAAGGTGATACCAGTCACAGACACAACACAGCAGCAAGTCAGGAAGTGACAGTAACATGGAACAAATTGCTTCAGTTCCTGTTTCTATCCTGAATTAACATCAGATGAAAATAATCTAAAATCTACTGGAAATTATAGCGATTTCAGGCAAACCCTGCTTCCAAAACCAGATACTAAAATATATTCTCCCGAAAACGTACACTATTTATAGTGCACTACTTGGAAGTGTCCTTCAAATCAAAATTATATTTCAAAGTGAAACCAAGTCTGGGAAAAACGAGGCAGTGGTTGTGTAAGACATGATGGTGCTGAACAGGTCTCCTGTACACTGTGGTTTTTTTTTCTTTATTCTTTATCATTTCATTCCTAAGTGACTTTATAGGAGTATGAAGATTCCTTCTTTATTTTCAATGGAAGTCATTGTAAAAGGATTTTATTCCAAGTAATTTTAGAGCACAATTTGAAGAACAGCTGCTGGGTTCAGATAATGTAGTAAACTAAATATGTACAAAAATGAAAATACATGTTTCTGTTTGGACAGTGACGATATGTAGTATGTGGTTTTGGATACAGCCCTAGTGTTCTTAAATCAGGGCACAGCTAAAGCAGGTTGGCATTTTCTCGAATAACATTTTACACCTTCCTACTTTTCATGTGGCTGGGGTCTGTGACTACATTCTAGATGAGTTTATTCCAGCTTGTAATTTAACAGCTGGTCACCATCATTAGCATGTCTCAGACTAGAAGAATTCTCTAAATGCAACTCAATGCAAGACATTCTGAGTATCTGATTTTACAAAATGCCCACAAACTGTATTTACTGGTGCATTCAACAGATGACCAGGACGTGACAGTTATCTGAAGCAGGTAATGCGTGTGGGTAAAATGTCCAGGAATATGACACCTAAACATAACACAAAGGCTCATGGGAAATGTATAAATGTAGCAGGATAAGGGATGGGAGGTGTGTAAGCAGGAAGCTGGGAATTAGCTGTGCGCGGTGCGGCAAAGCGAAGCAAAACGCAAAATCTAAATCCACACTTACCAAGTTCATGGCCTGAATCAAAGGAAAGAAAATCCATTAATAACAAAGCTCTAGAAAACTGTGTGTTAGCTTATCTCTCTATCATTTTGGATAGTTTCTCTCTCACATGTCATAATATAAATTTACATAGAACCCAAACAGTCCATTTATCAAAGGTTTGGGACTGGTTTCCCAAAAGTGTCATTATACGAATGTATTACAAGTGTTCTGTAGTATGGAGGTGACTCTGAAGTTTAAAAAGTGAGGTCATTTTTTTATTTTTTACATTTGCACTATAATGATAACTTAAATAAGCATGATTCTTCAAATGAATAACACACTCTTTAAAACTAAGATTTTTAAGATGTATGTACACACACACACACACATACTTACTTACTTTTGGGAAACCAGGCTCCTATCATATAATATGTGTGCGCAATTATTTGTATGTAATGTTTTTATTTCTGGAATTAAAATTAGAAGCTGAAGAGTGTGCGAAACCTATGGATTTTTGAAGTTAAATTAGCTACACTACTAGTTTTTATACTGGGATAAACCGGATATTTCCTACTTCTAAAAAGTTCAAAAACAGGAATTATATACCAACAGTCAAAATGTATTTAGTTAGAGAATCGTTAGAGAAGATATTTAATAATGGACATAATATATTATTATGTTTATGTAACTCAGGAGGAATCATATAATATCCTTTCAGTGTTTATCTGCTTAAGGAAAGTTACTAAAGGGTTCCACAGTTATGAACTTACTGTACAGGTTTCTAAAGACTTACAGGAAGTGCTGAATCATACAGACATTCTTTCTTAAACTGTCAAAGGTTGCTTAAGTAGACAATATGTCCAAATGTTTGTAGACATATCTTCTAATGAGTAATTTAAATATTCACTCATTTTAACACAGACATTTAACTGTCCACTAACAATTTTCATAATCTCCAGAGAAAAACACTGAGAAACAAGTAGAATGGGATGCTCTAGACCAGTTGCATATGACCCTAGGTCACAATGCCCAATGCCAGCTAGGGGGGGTATTAATCTCCTAGTATTATGCTGCAAAGCACTGGGGTTGTGGTTTTTTTTTTTGGAAGTTTTTTGAGATCCAAATTTTTTGTGTCCAAAGCGAACCATCAAACATCGGCCCCTGACCGCACTAATGCCTAATATTAATTTGAGAATAAATAAAACTGTTGCCCATAAAGTGTAGGTTTCGAGTCTTTTTACTTTTCCCCCCTAATTATACATGCCAGTGAAAATATCATCATTTGTTTCAAAACCACTTTTGTTGTTCGTTCTGAACACAATGAACTGAAGAGGTGGGATGAATATGGGAGGGGTCTGGATGAAAGGGGGAAAAGATTGAAGAAACAGGGAGCCTCAGGAAAGCCTACAGGCAAAGAGCATGGCGCCATCATGCACTTTCAGCCTTCTCTGCTACAAAGCAAGACACGCACACGCACACACACACACAGTGCTGAGCACTGAACTGCACTCCAACCATCCATGACTACGCTACAGCAACATCATAGCAGCCTCCATTTAAAACAAGCAGCCTTTTGTTTAAGGAGGTCTCTTCCGTCATTCAGCTCTTTTTTAGAGTTTTGGTTAGCCAGTGACTCCATGGAACTCGCAGTTCCATGCTCCAAAGTGGTTTCCGATTGGTAAGCGCAAAGCCAAACGCTGCACAAGCCCCGCCCCGCCCGCAAGAAAGCGCATACCTTCAGCTTTGACTGTATTTCGCGAGATTTTCTCCGGGCAAGAACCTGCAAATGGCTAGAAACCTGCAGAAGAGGAAGAGGGGGAAAGAGAAAAGAGGGGAGAGGAGGGAAAGAAAGAGAGAGAAAAGAGAAGCCGTAACCAAGGAGGAAAGAGACGCTCATTCACATGCTAGCCGAGGGGGCCAGCAGGAGACACCTACCTTTATACCCGCTTGGAACTCGCGGACTTTCTTCCGTGCTAACACCTGTATGTGACTAGATACCTGAAGGAGTTTGAGAGGGTTTTAAAACAAACACACACACACAGGTGCACTCTTCTACCATAAAAATGCACATAACTGTAGTCTAAATCATGCAAACGAAGTGACAAAACTATGTGATGGTCTATTACAAATATTTGTAATAGTTTTGTAATCAAAAATTCATTGCAATCATAAAGGGCCAAAGAGATCCAACTTGTTTACTAATTTCTACAGATTAACAGTGTTACAAATATACTACTGACACTAAGGAACAGTTTTTCAAAACCATCAGAAAACACACTACAGACCAAATTATTATATTGATTATAGCTTTAAGTTACAAATATGCCAACATATTTTATAGCATAATTATGACTTAAATTTGTCCTAAAAACAGCTGTTTCTTACTTTCAAATGTAGCACATTGGCCCATTAAAGATCAAGCTCTGCTATTTATATTTGTATCAGAAACATGGCGGTATGAGACACAGGTTAAAACAAAATACTGGAGAAAAAAGCTCATAAGCCAGTTTTTCAGTAAATAAATAAAAATTGGTTATTAAAATTAATGAATAAATTAAAAGTCAAGATGATGAATCCAAACAGATCCTAACTGAACAAACTGGCTAAGAATGCTGAACCCCCACTTGTAGTTCATCACTATATGAAATTTATTCATTTATTCATTGTCTGTAAGCGTTTATCCAGTTCAGGGTCGCGGTGGGTCCGGACCCTACCCGGAATCGCTGGGCGCAAGGCGGGAGCACACCCTGGGGGATGCTCTTTTTTTATAAAATTTAAAAACTGAAATCATATCAGTATGTGAAGTACTATTTAACTAAACCTTCAGCCTGTTGATTAATAAAGCAACTCTTATTTTTTACCAATTTACTGCTGATATGTTTACCTCTGATACGGATGAACAAACTTCACTGGTTGAGCCCTTCAGTCACGCATTTCAAGTAAAATAAGATGTGAGTGAAAAATACAGGGGAAAAATACCTGTTTCCTTGTGCGAGTTTTTCCGGTCCTCAGCTTGATGTACCTGGCAATGAGCTCATTACGTCCTGTGGAAATAGAAATGAACAGGTTTTAAAGTCTTTCCTTTTCATTACCACAAGGTGGCACTCAAAGAAAGCAGAAGGGTGGAAAACAGAAACACATGAACCCTTGCAGCCTCAGTGAGATGACTTACTACAAATAGAAAATTAATAAAGGCTAGCTGTCAACGTTAAAGTGATAGCTTTGCTCCCTAATGTTGGGCAAGAGCTGAATTTAAAATGGGACTTTCCATGCGGTTGCTAAGGTGCTACGGCAATGAAAAGGCAGAAAGAGCCGCCTTGAAAACAACACTGCTCTACCTTTATGTAACATCAGCTTACAAAAGATGCATCTCTTCTACCTACATGACATTCCTCTGCAGACTGCTTTTATGCTTCTATTTTGGGCCTAACTACCCCCTATCTTTGTCAGTCGCACCACGTGAGCTATAGTTTCTCTTTTCCCGGACAGGAAGCAGTCTACATAGATAGATGTCCAGGCAAAATGTGCAATTTATATCATTGTTAAGCCAAAAAAATAGAATGAGATTCTGACATTTTGGCCAGAGATTTGAGGTAGATAATCTGAAAAAGATTATTCTGCTTATGAGTCACTCTGCTGCTGTCCCTTAGATTTTACAACTCAAACGCTGATTAAACAGATGTGCAGATGTGTGTGCTACAGTATGCTCTCAACTAGGCCATGATTATTAAATAACTTGATTTATAAATGACGACAGTGCATACTTTTACTTCAGTAAAAACAGAGTGCGTCTGATCATGTGTATGTTTGCACGGTAGAGTAAAGCCTTCTGTGAAATGCGATTCTGCAGTTAACTCTTCCATGGCAGCGCACACACACACACACACACGAGTAGCATGCAGCCAAATTGGATCCCTGAGAGCAGTTGGGGATTTGGTGCCTTGCTCAAGGGCACACATCAGCTGTGAACGCTGAAGGAGGGGCATTAAAATACACACAAATACAACTTTCTGCAAAAACTCATATTTAAACTCTATTTTATTTTATATTTCTATATACTGTCTTCTGTACAGTTTGTTTTCAATTGTGCAAATGTTGCCTATGACTTTCCAAAACTGTAATATCCTCTGGAAGACATACATTTTTGTCTATGTCCATATTTTTCTGTGGCATTAAAAATGTTACTTAATGAATGATCAATATTTAGGGGAAGGATCTGTTAATGCTAAATAAAAATGTATGTATATATATATTATAGATATATTGTGATATATCTGCTTTTCACATATTCAACTGATGGCTGTGTTTAGAAACATGGAGATGGTCAATCCATTCCCCTCTTTCATAAGCTCTCTATGATATCGCTGAGCTATTTCTGTGAGCTCAGAGATTACAGACTGTTCACTCAGGGGAAATCAGAAACCGAACATCCGCAGGTGGCCTCACACCTGGACCACCCCCGTCCCCAATCATACTGAACACACTCAAAGTCAGGAAACCTCTCCTTTGGAAAAGACGCTTACATGCAAACACATCTCCGGAGATTGCCCATCATCAATCAACACTGAATCAAGCAAATGACTGCAGGATTATTTCCTTCAAAAATCTTGGTATTTAATATACATTTTTTAAATATATAATTCTTATTTATAATTCTTACTTTTGGCATTTGGAGAAGAAAAATTAAATACTGCCATTTTGCCAACATTCCTACACTCCAAGTTGCCATGTAAAAACATTCTAATGTCACATACCTTTTTTAAACCATTTAAATACTTACATTTTTCCAAAATTCGTGTACAGTCTAATTATTTAAATATAAACAAAGCCAAGCCTATAATCGCAATTTCAGCTGCTGCCCAAAGTGTAATATGGAATCTACATGATATAAAAAATGTTTTTCCTTTCAGTATCCTGCGTACACCTCTCTGCCATTATTGTTTTAAATTATTAAAAACAATCATCAATCACTGGGCTTTAAAATGTTCCTAAAAAGTTACGTATTTAAGCTGCATGTTATCATTTGACATAAAAACCTGAAACTCTTCAAACGTCTGTTTCCTATCAGCACCACTGTGAATAATTTCTCCATGTTTGTCTAGAATGGAGCATTTCACATCAAACCACTCTCAGCGACTTTGTTTACATCTTAATCATTCAATGATGCACAAGGTTTTGGGAAGAAAAAAAAAAAAAAAAAAACGGGGGAATTTCCTTGAACTTGTTTGTACTAAAATGCTTGCTAATACAGATGCATGAACAGTGTCTGCTTTCAAAGGCTTTGCTTCCCTTTGCTCCATCAGTGACCATAAAAGTCAAGCAGCACAGCCCTGAGTAGGAGAGAGAGAGAGAGAGATAGAGAGTGAGAGAGAGAGAGAGAGATGCAATGTGTTCACCCTTCACAGCCATATGCTGCCCCCCTCTTCCCTTCCCCCTACAGACACACCCACATAGGCCTCTGTCTCTGCCTGCCTCTCTTGCCTTCTCTCTCTGCTCTCCCTCTCCCTCTCTGCCTCTGCATTCCTCACATTCCTTAGAGCCTGTCACATCTGCCCCATACAACCTGATTGGATGAGGCCAGACTTACAGCATGCGTAGAAAAAGAAAGACACAGAAAGATATACACAGACAGATGATATAGAGGGGGGGTCTGTAGAAGAGAGAAAGAACTTCACTGTTTCTGCCAACAAATGGCAGCTGGAGTTGTCCCTCCTCAGCCCGCCCCACTTTGCCACGCTCGCTAACGGACGCTCGCACCTGCCATGGACGTCCTGCAGCAGCACTCAGTGATATACCGTCCCCCTTCCCCCATATTCCCTCTCCCTCTGTCTGTTGCTGTTCAACTGTTGCCCTCAATCTCTCTCAAACTCAAAGGGTTCTGGAAATGAACACAATCCACTCCACTAGGTTGAGCACATGTCACAACTGCGTACGACAGGCTCATGTTAAAGATAACTGCAGCTGTGGGAATTGGTGCAAGACTGAGATAGGAAAGTGAGAAAGGAAGAGTATCATATTAACTTTATCATTTATTCACTAAGAAGTAGGGGTAAAAATAAAGAAAAAAATGTAGTCAGGTGATGGATAAAGTGAAACTCTCTTAAACAACTGCTTTTTAAAAGTTTTTTAAAAGCACTGGGGCTGAAGGTGTTTTGTTTATATATGCTTTTAACAAAGTTTGAAAAAGAAAAACATTTTCTAAACCAGTTATTCATTCCTTTCTCAACTAAATCATCCATTTAGTCAGTATGCAACACTACTCTTTCTGTAAGAAAAGACTATACAGTCCAATTTCTAGACTTGTATATTCCAGCAAATTTCTCTCACTATATTTACAAATAATACTGCCCAATTCAAATATTTGTGTCATTAGGAAAAGAAATAAGAAAATTTTACAAGTCAACTTGCCCACAAAAAAAATGTTTTGTAGCATTAGTGTTCTGAGGGCTGCACGAAGAATGAGCTCAGAACTGTTTTATGTTAAAATCCGCAGTGAAAATGAAATGGTCATAAGAAGAAATGGTGTATTATCAACATACTCTCAGCGTATTCTATCTGCTCATGTAAATCACTGCATCTCTTTAATTGTTTGCAATCTATCCCCGATTGCTTAATGCTCACTCTGCTCCATTTGGAGAAGGTTTGGGCAGATTCTTAACCATTTCTGTGCCAGAACATGCCCAGATCACTAACAGCATGCCCCACGGAAATCTCCACCTCTCTCTGTTTCCTTTCCTCTCTGCCCCTAACCTTACACCACACTGGCTATCAAACACGTCTGACAATAAATCATAGCTTTCCCAGCACCCAACTGGAGGACCTGTATCTGGACGTGTTGACTCCACCCTTCACATGACATTTGGTCCCACTCAACCTGTTCCTCATTGGAGAAACGTTGCAGAAACCATGTCCAAGTCAAACTATGCCCTACAGGCCCAGCCTTAATCACACCCACCCACCCTTCTCTCAGCACAGCCACAATAGAGAGGGTCCATCACTGTCTCTCTGGCCTGGCAAGGTGTGCAAAGCTAAATGATTTATCTGCAACTTCCTCTTCATCAGAAAAGAACACACGTCTCAATAGAAGAACCAGAATGGCAGCATTTCTGTCAGCCAAATGCACCATGAGTCACTCCATGAAGCAGAGGAGAAGGGAAAGCAAGGCCTTTAGAAACAGAATAATTTCCTCCTCAAATCAAACAAACCTCTCAACTGAAAAACAAGAGAACTGGCTCTGGCATAGGATCTGGCATAAACAAAAGTTAATTTTCACTGTAGCCCAAAGAACTCAGTCAATCCAGGCACATGTGGTGTTGAAAATCTTATTCTTTAGTTTTGGAAATTAAAATATGAGGCTAATGCAAATACATTCCACACTAATGAACACTGTATGAACCGCATATTATAAAGACCATCAAATATGTTATATATTTTCACATGACACCGGATTACTAATTACATTTTATGTGGTTTCCACTGTTTGACAGTGCAACAGTCGTCAAATAACTAACTTAAAAATTAAATTTTTCAAAACAAATAAAATAAAATAAAGAAAGAAAGAAATTTAGCCCATGTTTTATTAATAAGCTTTGGCCATATTTTTGCTGACTGGCCACAAATTGATTTAAAAAAATTACAAAAAACAAAAACAAAAACCCCAAACAAACAAACAAAAAATAAACCCTGCAAAAATGTGATTTTTCACGTATTTCCATTAGGAGTCCCAAGCATGTCAATACAGACAGCAGCTCTGAAAAAGGCGATGGCCAACACTGTAAATGAGAAGCAGCCTTCACATGCCTGACACAAGCAGGAATACCATGGCAGAAGTGGAGCATTCCCCGAGCCTAACGTCAGTGCTGGTATTAAGAATGCTTAGGTCATCCCACTCGTGAGAGGACTTCTTCAGTGGCAAGGCCTTTAGCCTGGGCAGCAAGGCCCCAGATGACTGGTTGTAAGAGGAGAAGGTGTTTACAGCTATGGAAAAGAGCAGGCACTCTGAGACAGCCACAGGGGGTCCTGACTGCTCTCAGGCCAAAGAAGGAGGAGCTAGTGCATAGGTCACACGCTGACCGGCTAACAATATGAATATGAACATAAACAGAATTTTATTTATGTTTAAGGGCAATTTTAAGTCCAACCAAATCATTTACTTCAAAACTATCACGATGAATCAACTGTGGTCTACCAAGACAGTAAACCACAAAACTGGAAAATTCCTTAGCAGCCGATCGTTAGTTTTCTGATTACTCATTACTATTTATACAAGGTTCACAAGTGACCACAGATTAACGGCAATAGCTCTTCTACTCTTGTGAAAGAGAATTCACACAAACATCTGCAAGGGAGTGAATAAGTCACTATAAGACAATCAGTACTGCGCCACCAGTAGCACATAAAAATCAAGGATCTAAGATTTACTAGCAGACAAATATGCACTATAGTCCTGTGGTTGGAACAAAAGTTCCCAGGAAAACATGCTGGGGTCAATATGACCCCCACAACTGGAAACTTGGAGTAGAGTCATAAATCAAAAAGTTAAGTTAGAACTTGTGGATTTATAGACCACAGACAGCCAGGGCTGTTTGCACACAACTGCACACACAAAAAGCAGAGTGGTCACTCCTTGGCATGTCCTAAGACAATCCATCCAAAGGAAGTGGACTGTAGCTGCTCCAGACATATTTCATGGTTTTATGGTGTCGTCTGGTTTAAGCTTGCTGTATAGGTCACTGTCATAGGTGACAATATCCTGCAGCTGAGACTCGTGCTTTCAGAAAATAAAAAGCAGTGTAAATGTCTGCTTTGTGGAAGGATTTTAAAGTAGAAGTTGAAAAGTAAGTGCTGTTTCAGGTATGTTTTTAACTGTGTTTGAAGCGCAGGACTTTCTCTTACTCCGGCACGCAAAATGTGTGCATGCCACTGTAACACTTCTAGTCTTTCTTCTAACTGCTAGACCAAATATAGCCAGGAGCACACAGAAAATACACCCACAAGATTATTCACTTATGAGTCGTGACCAGGTGAAGCAAATAAGTTTAAAAAAAAACTGCCACAGCTACTGTGTAGGAAATGAATAATTTACAGAAAATTAATATGAATGAATGTGTATTGACGATAGTTAAAATATTTATTTTTGCATTAGCAGTTCATAAAAAGTGTCCACCATTTTTCACATATCAAAAATAAATGAATAAATTACTGGTGGCCACATCGTCAAGGAACTCAATTAAACCAGATCAATTTATTTAATATTACACGAATATAACAAAAAGTAAGCCACAAGTGCCACATTCTGCTCATACTGAAAATTACTGTTTTCACTGTTATATGATATGACGATATGGTTATCCATAATTATTTCAGATTTTCTGTGAGTCACTGCAATTTAGCTTTCCACAAGAAAATCCTAAAGACATGGACTGCAAAACACAGCCTAGATAATTCAGTTACCCTTGGACAGAGGTCACATCGACTCTGAAAATTAGGAGTCACACTAAAAATAGCAAGACAACTTCAAGGATGTCATCTGGCCATGTCATTTCTAGACAGCCCTTAAGGGAATCCCTCCAGGTTACAGATATAACACAGACTAGTGAGATCCAAAATATAAACAGGTCCAGTAATCCTGAAAAAATGCTAACAATGAGATATCTACAATGTCATTAATAGGTGCCATCTTCTTCTGCTAGCAGCGGTGTAGCAATGTGTCCTTCACAGCTATCAGGCAGGCAGTAAATATGTTTATATTTAACAGTGAGGAACAAACAGGGCCAGGGTGACGTAACCTCAGCCCAAGAGGGAGACAACGTCCCCCTACACAGCTCTGCATCTCATTAACTGCACACAAGTTTTTTTTTTCTTTTCACTTCTGCTCTAATTAAAATGATAGTTCTGACCAAATGAATCATTTTAGATCAGCGCTGTTTTTAATAAGTCTTCAGTGACTTCATTCTTTAATTCTACTCCTCTCATAGCTCATCTTCAGCAACATATACGCTACCATTCAAAAACCTGAAAGCACTTGTCCAAACTAATTTAATTCATTTTCAAATGTTCTGCAGATTTTGAACAATTTGGATTCATCTAAACTCTGGACTCTTAAACTTAGTAATATTTTACTTTTTTTTTTTTTTTTTGCTAATTTGTTTTAAAATAATTGACCATGTCCTGAATTATACAGCTTTGAAATATAAACACAGCCAAAATATTATGGTTAAATATTCACTTGTATTCAAGGATACGTTTCTGTATCTATGTATAACTCTCAAGGTATGCATGTATGCACATAAATAGGTATTATCTATGCATGCATCTACCAATCCATAAATGGCCTGCCAACCTGATTGGAACAGCTATTATCTCTTCTGCAACAGAACATGATGTTGATTTTAGATCAGTGAAGATGAAAACCAGCAACTGAATATTCCAGTCAGTACAAAAGGCAAAACTGTGTTTCACACCAAGCCACACTCTTGGATGTCATAAAAGACACAGTGAAGAGCATGGAAGCTCCAATACCCAAACAAATAGCTTATAGCATTCATAAAACAACATTTAACCTAAGAGGCTTAAAAACTGAAGAACTAGAAGTTGTGAACAGTCTGGCAGCAGCTGCTACGAAACCCAAACACACAAAAATCAGAGAAAAGTAGGGAGGTATTTAAAAGGACGGTCCAGTGGTATGTTAGGGACAGTCTTGGGCAGTGGGTTTAGTTTGGGGTTCTGTGAGGACAGCAGGGAGAGAGGGACCAGTGCTGGGGTTTGTAACACACGTTTTCCCATCAGCACATTACACTGCCTTCTGGTCTGCTTCACATCTCTCAGCCTGAGCCGTTAATTCAAACCAGCACTGAGGCCTGTTTGTCTGAGTTTCTCTTAGAGAAAAGTGGAGATATCTGAAGAGAAGTGGAATGGAGAATGAGAGAAACAGAGAGAAAGGGATATAGAAGAGAGTGGAGAATAAGAATGACAAGACAAGTTTTCTGACAAGAAAAACTGAACTTTGAAAAGTTGATGAGACTTCTGTACATTTTGAGAACACTGTTTCTGTTACAGTTTTAAAGAAAGCCTACTTGGAAGTTGAAACACAATTTAAGTTGTAAATAACTGTTTGGAGTCATATCCAATAAATCATCATCACTTCTCCCTAAACACACTATTTACACATTTCTACAGTAGCAAATGTGACACTAAACTTCTCCTCAGTGCTGGATGGGTTCTGTATTTAAATAAACTTAGAGGGATATGTCTGTATCGCTCTTCATTGACCGCGGGTTACAAACTGCTATATGTTCAGCAGACGTTTCATAAATTTGTAAACTGTGGTTGATTTGCTGTAAATGCTTCACTTTTTTAGATTTTCTCCTGAGAGTGTGGCTCATAGTAATAGCTCTGTAGTGTTACAGTCTGTAACCACTTATCCAGTTCAGGGTCATGGTGGGTCAAAAGCCTACATGGAGTCTACCTATTCAAGGCAGAAACATACCTTGGACAGGGCACCATTCATCACAGACCATCACACACTCACTCCTATAGACACTTTCGCATGGCCAATCCATCTACCAATGTGTGTTTGTGGACTGTGGAAGGAAACTGAAGCACCCAGAGGAAACCCACGCAGACACAGGGAGAACACATCAAGTTACTTACAGACCATCTACCAGAAATTTGGAGTTGCGAAAGTGACACTGCTTTTTTTGCAATGGTACCACCCTATAGACGGATATATTGTACATGTTTTTTTATCTATTATTTTCTTATGCTTTTAAAGGAAATGACATCATAATCACTAAGCTATGAATTAAGCTTATATACATCTTCTTGTGTTCCACTGCTATTCTTTTGTACTGCAGACCCGATAAAATAAGTGTAATATGGTCTGTTGCTATATAGTGTACCGCTGTACACCTACAACAGCGTATTCAACATTCTTCCTGATGGTAATTAGAATGTCTTTTCTTTAAAACAAAATGTTTGTTATCCCCTAAAAAGGGGTCACACTATGGAAAAGTTGAAGAAAACCTGGTCTATTATGATAATAATTAATAATACACTGCAACGGCAAGGTGTCAACTATTATAAAAGAAGGTCTGTCTATAAAGTCAGATCTGTCCAGAATGATCATCAGTTGTTCTAAATCACTCAAAAAGCTTGATCATATCAAAGAGCTTGAAAATATCAAACTGCCTTAAATTTTTAGAAAATAAAATAGAGGCTCAAATTATTAAATTAATTAATTAATTCGATTCATTGTCTATGACCACTTATCGAGTTCAAAGTTGTGGCAGGTCCAGAACCTACCCGAAAGGTTGGATCATGGGAGGAAACCTAAATGAACATGGGGTGAACATACTAAACTCTGCACAGACAGTCAACCGGACCCTGCAGCGCCACTGTACCGCCCACATCTTATTAAATAATTACTATAGTTACAAAAAAAAAAATAAAAACACCATTTACTGTTAAAATACTTAACCCAATAATAATTATTAACCCAATTATTGAATAAAATATTAATAAAATGTTTTTTTTATTTAAATGTAAGATTTTAACACGCCACTGTTCCTAACAAGATGTTTACACTCTGTTGAGTTACATGTTGAAACTCTCCTATCTTAGTTCATGCAGCAAATTTGATATTCTGATAAAATATGAGCAATGTTTGCAAAATAGAACCTCTTCTCCTTCTCTCCAGGTCCAGCTGCTGACTACTCTCAGGGCTGAGTTATAAAAGCAGAGGTGTGATTTTAGAAGAAAAGCAGAGGTGTGTGTAATTATTCCTCCTCATGCAACTAAGTGTTAGCAAGAAACAACACATTAGCACACAGCACTTCTCTACACCTGCACTCACTAATGTACAAACATAATAAGAGTGTGCGTGAGAGAGAGAGAGAGAGAGAGAGAGAGAGAGAGAGAGAGAGAGAGAGAGAGAGAGAGAGAGAGAGGAGAGAAGGAAAGAGGAGGGGGGTGGTTGGAGGGAGGCAGAAGCAGGAAGAGTGAGAGGCAGAAAGAGAAGCAGAGATTCTGTGGAAGAACAAGCTGTGATTGAGCAAGACAAACAGAGCTGGTTTTGCCACTTTTTTCCATCCCAGAGAAAGAGACAGAGAAAGAGAGAGAGACAGGGGTGGGGGAAAGAGAGAGAGAGAGAAGTGAGATATAGTGTGTGTATGTGTGTGTGAGAGAGAGAGAGAAGTGAGATAGAGAAAGAAAGAAAGAAAGAAAGAAAGAAAAAGAGTTGAATATAAAATCTACACTCATTTAGAAATAATACTAGGTGAAGATGAGACGAACTTCAAACAAACCCAGGAATACACACAAGTAAAAAAGAAAGTGAGATTTTGGTGATTGTGGTGTGTGCCCTACAGGAGAAACCAGTCTGACTCTGGCCTTCAGAACTTCTCTTATGGCTGAGGACATGTACAGGCCTGTTTTGTACAGCACAATGAAAAACACAACTACTGGCTATGATCTCTGTGTGTGTGTGTGTGTGTGTGTGTGTGAGAGAGAGAGAGAGAGAGAGAGAGGGACCTGTGTGGAAAAAGGTGAGGGTCTCTTTTTTTTTTGTACACATTTTATTATTATTATTATTTTATTATTGTTGTTTTTATTACGATTAAAATTGCTTTTTGTCTCCTATAACCTCATAACCTCACTGAGGCTATTATTGAGGATGGTTTTACTCCTCTGCAGCTGATTTCAAAGCTCTGACTAAATCCTGTGAGGCAGTCAGTTAAGCTCTAAAACCTTTGATAGATTTCCTTTGGAGAATGGAAAACCCATGAAATAGTCACAAAGAGAGTGGTCCAGAACTCTGAATGAGAGCACGTCAGGAAAATAAATGTGATTATCGGATAAAATTTTGAAATAAACCACAAAACGTTAAGTGAATTAAACAGAAACATATTAGAAATAACATGACGATACTGTCACTGCCCAATGAAAACATCTCCACCTTTTCCATTTTTAGAATTAACTTGTAATTAAATGTTTTTATACTGACTTGCATTGAAAGTTTGCTACTTGCTATTTTGGAGATACATATTTTTCATACATTCTACACTGTTTATAGATTTCTATTTAAATATATGTGGATCTGGGTCATTGTTAAAACTGTGATTAGATTATTTATTCTGATTGCTCTTATTAAAGCTGGAGTTCAGAGATTTGTCAGATACTTTTACACAAATATCGTTCATTGAGCTAATAAACAATATGAGCAAATACAGAACAAAGATAAAATTATTTGTTTTTAAAACACTGCAGTAAATTTTTTAAAAGTATTTCACTAGTGAACTATAACTCTGAGGCCTGCACTGCTGAAAGAACAAAAATTATTTCTTTAAATTTGTTTCGGTTGGGTTATATTGTCTTTACTTTCAGTATTTGCTCCTGGCCTCCTCCACACCAAAAATGAGAAACCTATTCCTAAAATCAATGTAACACTGTTCTTCAAAACATTCTTAATAAGCAACTCTATAAAAACCAATTAACCCACAGAAACTTTATAGCATGTCAGTTCTGTGCTACTGCACATATTACACATATTTAGTAGGAAAATAAAAGGAAAATTAATAGTCATAAATGACAGATTTTCTTATTTGGAAGAAAGTTGAATACAGAATTAAGTGATATTTAAATTCAGATCCAGACTGGATCTCTGTGGAGATCAAAACAAATCATTGACTAAAACATTTTAACTAGTTAATGGTAGTATGATTTTGGAGTAAATAATGTATATAAAATACATTTTTGACACTGTCTTGTGTTTTGCATGTGAAAATGTGTAATGTGAATTTTCTTTTCAGATTTCTTATTTTTGTCGTGTAGGACTTAACAACTGCCCCTTAGGAATGTGAAGCCCAGGGGGAGGCCGCAGAGAAACAGTAAGTGTATTGATACGAAAACTTACCACAATGTTATGTTATTCATTTTTATAAACGCTGGTGGAAAGTAATTTTAATAAAATCTGGGTTGAAAATAGTGAACCATAATTAAACCTTAATTTAGCCAAGAGAGAACAAAGCTTTATTTAGCTACTGTGTGTTACAATGATTTGTTTTGAGCGTGACTGATATGATTTTGTGTGAGAACAGGTGCAAGTGACACTTTGTGAAGTATTGTTCTTGGGTAAAAAAATAACAGGGGTATGTGAATGTGTGTGGTACCAATGCAAGTGTGTGTGTGTGTGTGTGTGTGTGTGTGTGTCTGGTAGCAGTAGGACAGCGTGTGCAATGTACTGGTCATCCACAGCCCATGTGAGCTCCCTGTTCCCTCACCTCACTTATGAGTTATAAACAACCATGTGTAAAAGGTCACAACCCTTCTTTAATTTTCCATCGTTCTCTTTACTTGGAAACTCCCAAAAACCACAAATCACATTTTTTTTCTCTGCAGTAAACACTTACACTCACACCAGCACCCAAAGACCACACGTCCATAAACACCGCAAAATGCTTTAGTAGTTTAGTATGAAAAAAAAAAATGGTACAGGCCATTTTTTAATTTTAATTGTAAGTCAACCTGATCAACAGAATGGTGAGGAGTTACAGTTGCAGACTCAGTCACGTTATACACCTCCCCTCTAGTTTTGTTAGAGCAAAGTATATACTTACCTAATCTTAAATACTGGCATAACATTCACACTTCACAGTTATTAAAATTCAACCATATTTCTTTGCATTGCTTGCCTTCAAAATGTTCTCGTCTTTTTGTGAGTGTAATAAATACCTGAATTGTGATTTGTGATGTGTATCCATACTCATTCCAAAGAGGTACATCATCATCACAAGTAAACTTTCCCTCACTTACTGGCTTTATATTTTTGGCCTTAATGGAGAGTTTGAAAAGTGTAGCCCATTGCCAAAACACCATGCTCACTCCCTAGCAGTGCCTATTGGACGCAGATTTAAAACAAACAGAAATAATGCCTTGTTTGGCCGATCTCACTCACCGTACATCTTGCCCTCGTCTGAGAGGATGATTTTGCGGCGTCCACAGGGTGGGTATATGGCCAGAGCCTCCTGGAAGCTCTGCTCAATGTCTGGACTCCACACTCCCTCGGCGTCTCCGTCCATGGTCTTGTCCAGCTCATCGCCCCCATCCTCCAGCCCCGGCTGCGGGCTCCCGTTCGCACTCCACTCGTTCGACGCAATGATGCCGGCTCTTACCGGGCCCTGCCACGAGCCCTCACACTACACAGAACTGCAGAAACAGAGACAGAGAGAAAGAAAGAGAAAGAGAGAGATATAAATGACATCCATCAGTTAAAGGTTTTAAACTGCAAAATCTTAACATGCATCAATTTTATGACAAAATTCATCATCAACTGGAAAGTGCCCGTTTTTGGCCATTTTTTCCCTATCCATCCATTATCTGTAAGCGCTTATCCAGTTCAGGGTCACGGTGGGTCCAGAGCCTACCTGGAATCATTGGGCACAAGGCAGGAATACACCCTGGAGGGGGCATTTTAAATAATCTTTAATAATTTTTTTTAATTTTATATTTAGCTGCCCAAGTATTCAGTGCATTGTCAGACATCACACCAAAATACATAGTGAGGAACTGTGATCGACACATCACTTAACAGTAAATCAGACAAAGAGAAAATGACATTAGATAAAATACAACAACCTGATGCAACACATCAAAGACCACACACAGACCATGAAAAATCAACAATCTAACAACCACACACATGTCTTTTAAGATCAGGAATGCATACATCTTCTTAAATTACAGCTATGTACAACAATACATCCAAAACGGCATCAGTTTAAATTCAGGGCATGTCAGACGTCTATGAATTTGTAAGCATTACAATCCATTTTGAATTGACTCATAAACGGGAGTGTATAAACAACCCAAATCCTGACTGCTCTTACGACTTCCTCAGTACTAACGTCCTCCAAATGACAAACGAATTTCTGACATTATATAAAACCCCATTTTAAAAGGCCTCAATAATCAGGCCAGGCCTGCAAGAATGCCTGTGGTCGGGAAAGAGCGGTCCAATGTGGCTGTCGAAACGTCTGAAACTGGTTAAGAGATCTTAAGTGTTTTTCAGGCTGCCTCTCTTTGCGTGGTATTGTTCCCGAGGATTCAGTCCCAGGAGTGACTATTATACCCACATAATTCATTCTTTTATTTCACTTTCTGCTGATGTTGACTAAAATACGCTGCTTGGGTAAATATGGCTGACTCGGCACGTGACCTTCCTGGGGGATACTCAAAACGCTCTGGTTACGGCCATGCTGAAAGAATAAGCTTTGCTTGGCAGGCAGAGAGAGAGAACGAGCAAAACAACCCCAAAGCTGAGAGTCCGCCTGGAACGGGAGAAGTCTAATTGCAGACGCAGGCTATGATGCAGTCTAAAATTATGGAGCGATTAATTAGCAATTCAATGAGTTCATTCCAGACCATTTCCCTGATGTATAATTTGACAGCCGATACCAGAAGTCACTGTATGTTAAAATGTATGTATGCAAGACTGACTGTATTGGAGTAAAAAAGGTCAAACGAAGGTGAAGGATTAAAAGATGTCTTTGATCTTATCATTATTTGGGGTTTGGGAGGGGCCAGGTCTAAAGTTTGATGATCAAAGCCATGAGAAAATGAGTTGGGCTTAATGACCAATGGGATGACCAAAGCAGCGCAGATGTGTGGGGGCAGAGGAGAGTTTAACGAGAGGTAAAATTGAGCTTCATGTTCCCGAGGGACGGCCCAAATTTGGCCTGGTGGAGTAAAGGAGTTAACCTGAGCCCTTTTGCCCTGCAAAAAAAAGTTGGGGCTAAAACCTTCAGGCTGAGTTCTAGTTGAATTTAAGCAGAGCGACCTTTCAGTAGCTTGGTGTGTGTGTGTGTATGTCTATACGTCTATGCACACAGAGCAAAGTCAAACACTGCAGCCCCTGACCCTTAAAGAAATTATATAGGCCACTCTCAATATGCTAATGTACTGTATAAGAAGCTAAACATTTTCATTGTTAAATCAAAATATTAAATATATAAAAAAAGCTAAATGTACAGGAGAAAACATTCTTAGCATTAAATGGAAGTAACTGGAACAATTTTTTTTTTTCAATTTCTACCTGTCAATACATAATGACCCTCAAATAAGTGTAACATAATTTTCACATTTGAAATTTGAATAAATAAATTGGTTCAAAATTTTATATTACCACAATATTTGGAAAATAAATGAAAAAACTCTTTTCTATGAGCATACTGTTCGAAAACTACTGCAGTACTTTAAACAGCATTAACATTTTATGATCAGTGGACCAACAGCAATGATCTGAAACCACCTAGCGCAAAAAAAAAAAAATCTCTAACATGATCACTGAAAGTTTAAAAATTTGATATCCCTTATTTCCCAGGATAGTTACCACTTTGTTCTGATAGACATGTTAAATACCAGTGTCACATGACTCTCACGTGACCTGTTTGTCAAAGCCTACACTGGCGCAGGCTAAGGATTAGACAACTTCTGGTATAAACTTTGATTAAATTATCATGTTATTAGATATTGCTTTCTATTTACCTGTTGGCTTTGAACTGAAAGGCTGTAAATTACATGTTTAAATAAAATAACTGCATTGTACATTATACTAAATAATCCCTAGCACATGATACACAAAGCTAATTATTTCTGTAGTGCTCTCTGTTACTCAGCCATGGCCAGATATTCTTCTCAATAACCTCTGTAGTGTATTTGTGTCAGGGAGGGGGAAGGACAGTGGGGGGGGGGTGCATGTAGAAGAGAAGCTGCTCTATTGGAGAGTTGGGCTTAAATTCCAGACATCTCCTTATTAAGGAAGCACGGCTTGAGCTCTCTCTCTCTCTGAGCACCCTCCCTCTCTGCCCTCTCTCTCCCTTTCTGTCTCTCTCCCTCTGAGCACCCTCCCTCTCTGCCCTCTTCCCCACCCCAGCCCAGTCGCCCCACGCTCCCAAGCACTCTGCCCAAATAAGGAGAGGAGAACATGGGATGAGGGGAGGGTAGTACACAGAGGAAAGAAGAGTGAGTGAGTGAGCGTGTGAGTGTGTGTGTGTTGAGTAGGGGGGTGTTGTGAAGGAAGAGGAGGGGAAGGGTGGACTGACCAATTTAGGCTTCCACTTTGGGGTCTGGAAAACAGTAGGATTGTGCTGTCGCATTGCTACAGCTTACACACACAATGTATCTGGAAGAAGAGCTCAAGCTTCAGCTTGAGGTAAGTTCTACTTCCACTGGGATCTGGACTGGAGTCAGGAAAAAAGCATGACTTTCGGGCACTGCTGCATCATGATAGTGGCCAGCATCCCAGGGGAGTGTAACGAAACACACCGTTGCAAAACACCATGACGAAATGCCTCAACAAAGGGAATCAGCTTTTTGGCAGCTTTCTGTGTCACATATGTTTTCCCCTATTTATATGCCGCTCTCCTGAAGAAACATTTTAAACCATTAGCCCAAACTGCTTGGGATTTGCTTAAGAGTTGAGGGCCAGCGAGGGTAGAGATCTATCTTCCTTAAGGTCAGACAGAGATGACTTTTGACATCTGTCTAAAATCAAAAGTGCTTTCATCAAATCATCTGTTCCTCGAGGCTCAACAGACCTTTGGCACTACATGGCACAGAAAGAGCACCGTGATGTGAGGGACTATTCCAAAGTGCATATCAAGAACCAACAACACTGTCATTATTTATTTGTTATCAATTTAAAGGGTAAGCTCAATCATATTTCATTATATATCAATTGCTCTATAAAAAGCTACTCCGCTCCCACAGAACTAAATTTCAAAATCCATATTACACACAACTCAGTTGATGTAAACACAAGCATTCCTCATAAAGACATTGTGATTGTAGTTGTCCATGAAAAGGCATTTGAAGAGGCTAAAGCCTGTGTTTGTAGTTGTAACTGCCCAAAATTATGAAACATGAAAGAGGCAACAAATAGAAGCACAGTAGGAGAACAAAGGAGGCCTTTTTAAAACTATTTTGTGTCTTTATATATTATACTACATTACTGGTACAATATTATGCGATTCTATTGTCACTTTTACATTTGTGCAATGATGGTCAGAACTTTGTTTTGTTTAAAAAATTATCTTTTTTTAAGTATTTGAAAAGTGAACTTCTACTTTAAGACACAGTGGAGGCAGTGAGGAAAACAGAAGAACTTATCTTCAGAAGGGTGCTGATTTTAATTTGAAATTTTGTAAAATTTGTAAAATCATTTTTAGATTTGTTTAAAGACTTTAACGTAAAAAAATTAAACCTAAATGTTGAAAATAACATTATAATTCGCTATACTGCCCATGTCTAACACAAGCACAGGCTTAATTTTGCTGGTGGACAGCTAGGATATTACAACTCTTTAAAAAATGATATGGTAAAACACTGACTTCATGAAGAGCCGTCTGCAATGTGTAACCTCCCACATTATTCCACACGCAGACAAAGACACACAGCAAACAGAGCCCTTACTCAGTCTATAATGCTGAAGAATTCCCATGTGCAGCAGGAATGTAAATAACACTGAAAGTTATGCAGCACACGCACTCATTCAAAAAGCCATTCAGAGAGCACAGCTCTCACAGCTCATTCACTGAGAGTATTGTCAACTACCAAGTCTAAACTAAGGCTCATATGGGCGCAGACATTGTCTACCGGTTAGAGGCGCTGGCTTGGTACTGTAAGGTTGCCGGTTCAATCCCCACAACAAAAAGGATCTTTTGGGGTGGGGTGGGGTGTGAAAGAGCATTGCTGTCCCTTCCGTCAACTTTCATGGCTGAGGTGCCCTAGAGCAAAGTAACTTACCGCCCAAATTCTCTCTGTTAATAAACTTATAAATAAACTGCCTAGCGTCATGGTCCAGCAGCATGGTCCTCTTTTAGTTCTTGATCAGTCCTGTGGTGGCGATTCCCTCGTGTAAACACCAGGATGTGTCCATCTTCCCACAACAGCCAACCCTTAGTCACAGGTCTTTCCGGGAAGGATTTGGGGGGAGTGATGGCCAGTGGAGGCTCAGTCTGGGGGCTTTCTGTATGACCCACAAACAGCGGGGTGAGATGTGTGTGACTCATAACCCAGATGATGAGGATTGCTGGGGATTTCACTTTTAGGGTGAGGAAAGAGTGAGCGACCAAACCATGATTTGAGCTTGTCTCAATATATAATAAACACACACACACACATAGATTATATTTTCTAACTCAAAACAGTATTAGTAATTGTTGTGTGTATGACCTAAGACCCCATACATTAAGGGTTACTGTGGGATAATGAATTTCAACTTAAAGTGATCAAATCAAACAGAAAGAGTTCAAATATAAACTACCACTAAATTTATTTATTTTTGCAGGCTATGGCCCTCTGTGACACCAGAGAATAAACAAGGAGAAGGAACATAAAGTCCATTTGTACATTAATCGATTTAAACCCATAGCTATCAATAACTTGTAATATTCTCCAAAAAAAGGACACAAACAGAACAGACTAATCTTTCAAACAATTAAACCACTCGAACATCAGTGAAGGACATGAAATGAAAGAGCTCCAGCTGTAAGTGTAACTTGTCGCAGGTCGGTTTGTTTTTCATGTCTCCACTGTTCTCAATAAGTCATATTATTAAATTTCAGGGAGTCCTCTCACAGTCAACAGGGTAAGGGGACTTTCCAGTGCAAACAGACGATTCCACTCATCATGTGAACTCAGGGCCCATCTGTGAGCTAGTCCTCCCTGGCGGCCATTTTTTGGCGGGAAACAGTTGAAGGAAGGATCCTGTCCAGGAGGGAGGTCTTCACACCCTTCTGCCAGTGAAAGAGGGACGGTGTGTGTGTGCGTGTGTGTGTGTATGTGTGTACACATATATGTGTTTGGGGGGTGGGATTGGGAGTGATGCTAGGACTGGCAGGCAGCCAAGCTGGTGACCAAAACCTGCCTTTTGTTTTCATGGCCGTTCACCTCTTTGACGAGGTGAGGAAGCCAAAACACAGTGAGAGGATAGGAGTTATGGGAGAGTGGGAACCATTTATAACAGCCTGGGCCAGGGTGACTGCTCGATCAAGTCACAGCTAGCCCAGACTGGACTGCCTGGGGCTATTAAACAAAACGGTAACATACTGTTGGAGCACGTGATGGACGCCTCAATAGCTTAAATCTCTATTGTACAACTGGAACTGATATATGGACTTGTCTCAAAGGATTCCCCGATTTTTCTGCTGAAGGCTAGTCAGAATGGGAGTCTTTGGAAACTGCTGCAGCTGGAACACTTGTTGGCAATAGCCACCCCAGGGAGTATGGCCCCAGGGTAGCCCCTATAACACACCCTTCTTTCACTCATGCAAGTGTGCAAGTGCGCACACACACACACACATACACACACACACTTACACTTGAGAGAACAACAGGGCTGGACAAGTGTAGCAGCAGCTGCTGGCTCAGGTCGGATTACAGATAAAGACGTTCTGGGCCGAAGGCTGAGCAGACTCACTCTCCATAAAGAAGTGCTCCAAACAAATCCACACAATGCCCAATGCTCAAACCCAATATTACTCACCAGCTCAAATGAGAACTAAGGGCTGATCATTTCTACAATCTATTTGTCCAAAGACTAATAACTAATCAAATCACTATAATCTATACCACTGCAACATTAACATTTTTATTATTTTAATGTGAAACCACATCAAAGAAAAATGTCCTACATTTTCTGTACTGGTGTTTCAATATATTGTAATGCTTATTGACTATTATCATTACATTACTCCAATTTTGCCTTTATGGATGTCAGTTTCTCAATATACAGAAGAGGTTCAGAACTAAGACTTTTAAATAATCAAAAAGGTTATCAGCAACTAACTAAAATACTACTTTTTCAGTATTAGTGTTTATGGCTTTCCTACAGCTTTTATTTTTTTTCTAAGAAATCTGCTGGGACATTTCCTTTGACTTTCCTCTTCCTTATGCCTTGTCCTTATGTCTAAACATCTCATCAGAAAATGTCGTGAAATAAGAATAACATACATTCCATCACCATTTTGACTGAATATGAAATAATCAATGAGTGGTCTCTGAATTTGGCAAAGCACTGTATATCGACTAAAGCACTAACATGTGGCCGCTTCTACTTGAGTGCTCAGACCTCTCCTTAAAGCAGCAATCACAGTGTACTAGTCATTAAACACTTGAGCTGTTTGATGAAAAAGCAGCTCAAGTGGCCCATCATACAGTTACTGTTTCATGTCATATTAAGAAGCCATTTGATGGCAACAAGTGAACAAACAGAGCTAAATCTGCTGTTGGAAGCGTCCGGGTCCATCAGGTTTGTCACTAAAGGGATGCAGTGTGTCAGAAGCTGAAGGCCACACACCAGGACCATAAAAGCTTTGGGTGGTATGGCCATTGAGGAACAGGGAGGTCTGTCACAACTCTTAGAGCCCGATTACGCTAGCTTTTATCACTCACTTAAATGTGTATCTCTAAGTTACAGTGCCTATAAATCCACTCAGAAAACACAGACAGGCTGGTTCTTCAGTTCCTTGATGAAAAGACTCTTCTAATTCACATCTGGGTTATCTAATACATTGATATGTATTGCTTTTCAGTGCTAGAAAAAGGTCTTGGAGTGTGGAAGTCAGGCTTTCTGAAGTGCTCAGATTGCTGTGCTGTTTCTTACTACACACTTCTGGAGCCCTACTAGGATTACGTAATGAAGCCTGTGCTTCACTGGGACGGAGATGAAGAGGTCTCACCAAAACACCTCTTCAGCACCCCTCCAAGACTGTTAGCAGTGTGTCTGAGTTTCACCCCCCCCCCCAACCCGACTCCATTGCCTGTGGTTAGTTCTAATAAATTCCCCCCAGCTCCTCCAATAGCTTCCTCCTACTTCCGCTTTGGCTCGACACTCAGGAAGCAATCAGAGAGAGAGAGAGAGAGAGAGAGAGAGAGAGAGAGATGGAAATTAAAGAAATTAAGGAAAGAAAGACAAAGAGAAAGAAAGAAAGCGGGTGGAGTTAGGTATTAAAGAACAGAAATGTTGTGGAACAGAGGAAGACACTAAACACATCTTTTTACGTGAGGAGCTGCAGATCTAGTTGAGCTGCTCTGTGAGTTACTCAACACAAAACCCTTTCTCTTTCCTTTCATCTTCAAAGCTGAATATACGTTTGTGAGTCTCTGGTGGATTACTGCTTTCCTGACTTTTTATTTTCAGGTTGTGAGGAAGAGGAGGAGGAGGAGGAGGAGGAGGATGAAGAAAAGGTGGATGAGGAGGAGGAGGATGGACCTTCTGGTTTGCGAGGCTGCTCCCCTCTCCCTCACAGCAGCTGTGATCCAGCCGGCAAAGGAAAGACTGACACACAGGCGGCTGAGTGGGCCAGAAGACTACCCCCCCACTAAAGCCTGATTCAGCACTTTCCTCGGAAAAACTCCAGGCAAATCGGCACAGCAGTGCTCACTGCCTGACTTGGTCATTTAGTGGCTAGAACAGGGGCTGCTGCCAAACCCCATGAAACCTGAAAGACACGCACAGAGAGTGAACTGCACCGGGGCAAGCGCATAGAGAAGCAAGGCTTCTTTTTTTTCAGATTGTACGAGTGAGCACAAGAGTAAATGGGAGGAAGAGGGAGAGGGAGAGAGAGGACAGAGGAGAGTGTGTGTGTGAGAGAAAGATTAAGAGACCCTTTCTAGATCATGATCTAGAAGCAATTCCACACACATCACAAATTTTCTTTACAACTGGATTTCATAAAAGGGAATTTTAAAATTGTAGAGAATTTCATGAAATCAAATATTTTCTACCCTGGTGTTGATAAGAACTAAGTGCCATTCATTCATTATCTGTAACTGCTTATCCATGTCCAGAGCCTAAATGAATTCATTGGGCGCAATGCGGGAATACACCCTGGAGGGGGCGCCAGTCCTTTAGAGGGAAACACACACACTCACACATTTAGACCTATGGACACTTTGAGTCGCCAATCCACCTACCAACGTGTGTTTTTGGACCGTGGGAGGAAACCCACGCGGACACGGGGAGAACACACCAACTCCTACTAAGTGTCAAAATATTATTATTATTATCCTACTATTAGTCAAAATATAGCCAATGGTTTTACTATTCAAAATGAGTTTACATTAATTTTAAATTGATTTCTTTAATATTAATTAATTTATTTGTAAAACAGGTGACATTACCCTCTGAATAAAATGAAGGCTCCAGATTCAGCTTGACTGTTTTGGGCGGTGATTTACAAAACAGATGATAAGAGAACTCATACTCCCTCCGCAAGCAGAGAAGAACTCTAAATATACACCGAACAGCCATAACATTATAATCCACCTGTCTAATAGTGTGCAGGTGTTCCTTGTGTCACCAAAACAGCTCAAACACATCTAGGCATGGCTTTCAAACGACCTCTGAATGTGTTGTGGGTATCCCACAGATACTCCATCAGGTTGAAATCTGGGGAGTTTGGAGGACAAGTCAACAATTGAACTCTTTATCATGTTCCCCAAACCATTCTTGAGCAATGTTTGTGGTGTGTCCAGGCTCACTGTCCTGCTGAAAGAGCATAATGCTACACCGAGAACACTACTACCATGTAGGGGTTTACATGGTCTGCAACAATGTTAAGGTAGATGCTATAAATCATATTTGAAATACCATCCACATGGACTCCAAGGCCCAAGGGTTCCCAGCAAACACTACCCAGAGATGCACACACACCACACCCTGGGGTGTATCGTCCATGCCTCCTTCTTACACTGTTCCATGGTCTACTTTTGATGCTTATGTTTCCATTTTAAACACTTTTATCAGCAGACAAGTGTCAGCATGGGCACAGGCTGCAATTCATTGCATGTTCTGAGATTTTTCTATCAGAGCCAGCATTAACGTTATCCAGAATTTGTTCTACAGCATTTCTTCTATGGGATCAGACAACACTGGGTTAGCCTTCATTACCCACACATGTTAAGGAGCCCATACTCCTGTCACTAGTTCACTACTTGTCCTTCCTTGAACCACTATTGGTAGGTATTCACCACTGCAAACTGGGAACACCCCAGAAGATCTGCGGTTTTGTAGATGATCAGACGCAGTTTTCTAGCCATCACAATTGGGCCTTTGTGAAAGTCACCCAGATCCTTACACATGCCCATTCTGGCTGGTTCCAACACCAACATCAACAATTAACTGTTCACTTGCTGCCAAATATATATATATATATATATATATATATATATATATATATATATGTATGCCAACCCTTGACAGGTGCCACTGTAAGGAGCTAATCAATGTCATTCACTTCAGGTTAGTGGTTGTAATGTTGTGGCTGACAAATGTAAGTTGAACAGCCTTCATAAAACAAAGCAAAACATCTAAAATCAATGCACCCAGAGTTTAGATTTTGTATATGTATTAGACAGTCAATTCTCTGCAGTCAGATGTGCTGCAGTTATATTCTGTTTCATTTTGCAAAGCATTCTCACAGTCCAAACAGACTGAAGGCAGAATAAAGAACCTATGGCGAGTTCTTGGCTGTTGAACATGGTTAGTCTGCAGCTCAGGTGCATGCATGTGTGAAGCTCTACCGGTTTGCGAAATCCAGCGAAGTACATCGCAGCAAACAGTTGGTTTCAAGAACAACTGGAAAGTTCAGCGACTTTAGACAGACAGAAACAAAGGCCACACTGTTCTAGCCAATGGCCTGCCCCTCCCCTTGAGTTGAAAGGCCAAAGAGAAGCAAAGAGAAGAAAAATCTTATCTGCCAGTGCCTCGCACAGGCAATGTATGTAAACAAGTGCCGGGAGAGAGTGCATTAATTTTCATCTTAAATATAAACACACTTTCATAGACAGCCGCTCCATCATAATTAATACAGCATGGCAACATGTCATGTGTGTTTTGGCTGTGGTGCTGCTTCTGCCTCATTTAAAGAGCCTGTGGAAAAAAGCCTCAGATTTAAAAGGGAAAAGTTGTATTTGGGAAATTGAATACAGTATGAAATGTTTCCTTTTGCAAATATTTGTGCGGCTTGACCCGGGTATAGGCCGCTGTATTGCAGTGTCTTTGAAACAGACGTTGCTAAACACAATTGAGCGCTAGTGATTAGTGACTTGGAGAAGAAATCCCATATCTTCTTTGCCCTCTGCTTCTCCCTCTCTGTCTCTCTCTTTATCGTTCACAAACTGCAAGATATTTGCTCAGGCCTGTGTTGACAGAGGGGTAAGTGGCCACCATTTGGAGGGCCACTTCTGAGGCGGGTGCTAAAACGCGGCTGTAGGCTGCACAAATGGAGAGGGGCTCATTAGAAGCTGGGTCTCTTACACAGAGCAGTGAAGGAGCTGTCAAGCAGCCAGCAACATAAACACACACATACAGCACAAACAGTCTGCTCCAGCCAGTCCCATTTGCTCTTAAATCCAGGAGGCATTCTCGCTATGAAAAGGATTTGACTTCTCCACAATAATAACCATAACGTCAGCGCTATAATTTCATCTCAAGTCTAGAAACGAAAAAAAAAAGAGGATGGTGCTTTTAAGTCACAGATAAGCTGAACAAGACTTGTAAAGCCAAAACAAACAAATCATCAAAACTCTGCTGTTGACTTATAAAACAGCAAAGCCTCATTTAGCACAGGGAAGCCAAAAGGCATGCAGCAAGCCGTGTTAAATCGCAAAGGCAACTTAAGGTAAACTTCAAGGACTAAGAAAGCAATCTGGACACCTGCAGCTGATAAAAAAAGAAAAGAAATGCAGCAAAGACAAAATCACAACAGCGTTTAAACACAAAACACATGTTTAAAAAAATTATGAGCAGAATGTCTTCACTTAAGTCTCAGCCCTACGCTGTAATCATACAAATAAAGTCTCAATTTCCCTCCTATTCCATCAACACTTCAACAATCAGTGCAGCTTTATACATAAAACAATTATGTTTACAGTAATAGCACAAAGTAAACGTCTTTAGTCTTGAATAACAACAGGAAGTCAATAAGTCTCTGCTCTTCAAGAAATAAAATCATCACAGCCTTTCCACTACAAACTGAGCAGGAACAAGTTAATGAACTTCTACTTTGAAAAGCAAAGAGGCCGACAAACTGACAATTATTATTATTTTGTGACAAACTGAAGGCTTGCCTGATGGTCAGAGCATGCAAGGGAGTGCAATGCGTGTCTGATGAAAGGCCAGCAACAGTAATGTGGCACAAATACCAAAACAAACTAGCCAGCACAGCAGAATGCTAATGTTAATCCACCCCAGATTTACTCTTGCCTTGAATATCTAATATTAGAAGCCTTGTGCTTCACCATTCACAAGGCTTGAGTTACATTATCTCTGTGTTTCTTTCATTTGCTTTGAATTGAGGAGTCAAATGAAATGTCCTATGTGGACCTGAGTTTATGACAACTGGGTCCATATAAATGTCTATAATTTTAACGTCCCAGAAAATCTCTCTTTCAGTTTTCCTTCTTTCATTAGTAAATTATTATGAATATCTTGCATATCTACCTACAAAAAACAATTACCTGTGACATTTTAACAGTCACAAATCTTTTGTAAGAAAGAGAAACAGGGTTTGTGAATGAAGGCAAATTATAAGACAGATCTAACTATGCAGAAGAACCAGAAGAAGCAGTCTGGGCTGGACCATCTGGAATAAACCTGCAGTACAGCATTCTGTTCCTCCATCAAACTTGCCAACGGTTGAGGCACAGAGCTCAAGAAGGAACACAGATTTATACAAGCAAAGAAACAGAAACAAAACAACAGGATGCAACAAGGAACACCGCCGAGTTAGATAACTAAATCCATTAAATTCAAATTAATCTGTGACAATTAAAAAGTACACAAGAGTAAAAATGAATAGACAACTTAATAGAAAAAAAGTTGCACTGACACTGCTGCTTTAAAACCACAATTATGTGACAGAAACTAAAACACAAGTGAAACAAATAACACTAAAACCTTGGTGTGTACTGCTGTGCCAATAGGTAGCGCAGTAATAGCTACCAATTACAAAATACTGATTTCTAAATATAATTTAATCAGTAAAAAAAGAGAGATAAAATTACAGTCCTATCAATAAAAATAACAAATGTAAAAACATCAATTATTTCAGGAAATATATCAGTATAAATTAGAGACGCATATTGAGTCCTGGCAGATTCAGATACCCAATTATTATTATTTTTTTAATAGAAATACAAACCTGCTGATAAATAAATTCACTGAATACTTATATTTCTTTCTTAATCACAGTGAATTAAAATGATATAAGTTATCCAAAGAAATATAAGACAACGCTTCAACTGCTGCTGCTAAATTAATACAATGCTATTATAAAAATCTCTGCACATCTACTATTGAATTCAGTAATTATGAGATCAAATAACAATTTGAAATATTGATTCTATTCCCTAAAAAAATAAATGAATAATATTGATTATATTTAAATCACATCTAATTTTTTTTAAATTCTATTTGTAACATTATGCCCTATTTAAACAAATGAAAAAATTATTTGTTTATTGTCATTTCCATACAGAACAAAACCTAGTATTTCCACCATTGTTGCTTTTATTTGTCATAGTTTTAAAACATCAGCTGCTATTTAAATTTTGCAGAACTTGCATAATGAAGAGACATAGTCCAAACCTGTTTGGATCGTATTACTTTTAAATCAACTTTGACTGAATGTTAAAAACTTATTGGGGATTCAAATTAGATCATATCAGTATCAGCAGAAAATTACTTACAAAAATGATCGGCTGATACTGATATGACTGTGATACTCTAACATTATGGAGCAGCTCTATTAGAAATCTGACAACACTTTAAAGAAATCCCTCTCTTGGCGGGAACATGCAAAGTTCACATTGTCCAATGGCAGTGGGGATTGAACAGTGGGCAGAGAGCTTGTGTAGATATTATTGGCCTGCTCTGTCACTTCAGCTCACTCTAATAGAAACACAGACACTGAGACAATAGCCTGGGGCTTTAAGTGGGAAACTGCCACAGGAATGGACACAAGAGGGGAGAAAGTCACATCAGCCTTCGTCAATAGCTTCTTAAAGGGAAAAATCTCATTTGTGTGTGTTGATGTAAATAATCCTACAGATGAATGAGACTATGATGGCATGATTCAAAAGGGTTACTGTAACAAGTCTAAGATTCATAGCATTACTTCCAGAGTATATTATGAGTCAGAACTCAGTGTTTCAGATACTGAGTCAGTATCATAGGCTTTAAAGAGGTAGACTAAAATTATTAAGACATTTCCTATACAAAAGTACATAAACAAAGCTTCTACAAAAGGTATAGACTTTAAAAAAGCAACCTGCATTTACACTGAAGGCATGTGTTTTATTTAATTTACTGGTTTTATAAGGATTGTGGGTGTTGAAGTAAAATTCATCCCTCAGGTAAAAACTCTCAGTATCTCTCAAAGCTGTTTTGAGAGTTGTCAGCTAGGGGACAAGCTAATAAATAGTAGCAGAAAAAAATAGAAATGCGAGCCTCTTTCTTACCTGTAAATTTAGCTACAGTGTTGTGGAAGCAGTATCTTCTTTACCGAGTCCTCTCTTTCTCACTTTTCTCCTCTTCTTGACAGTCCTACAAAAGAGTACAAGTTCTTCTCTCAGCTTCCAAAACAAGCTCAAGGGGAAAGAAGGCACTGGTTTCAACATGAACTGACCAAAACCCCCTGAAAGCCATAAAACCAATGAAAACCATGACATTCTGCTTTGTTCAACTCTCTCCCTCAGGCTCAGGTTAATGCTAACTGAACTCCAGCACTGAGGAGAAGCAAACCAAGGGTCTGGAGCTAAGAGGCTACAAAGTAATTAGAATTTGAATTCAGCGTTAAAACTATGCCGCAAAAAAGTTCTCGTCTTCTTCTTCAAGCACAGACACGCACAAATACAAGGCTAATCCATTCGCATTTCTCTCCACTGTCCATCTCACCCCACGCAAGGAGCTCCTTGGAAAAAATGCCAAATATGACAAAGATCCGAAAACTTCGCGGCGTGAAAAACTCCAGCAAAGACCCGGAGACAAAAGCGAGCCCCACTCCACACCACCACAAACACTCACCTTCACTACTCTGAGGGAAAACCCGTCCAGAACTTCAGCACAAATCAACCAGATATCTTTAATTCCGAAGCCGGCCCTTGTTTTCGTCCCGAGCCTCTTATTGTTTTCAGTAATATTTCTCCCCGGTTTGACAGTAAAGGAGGAATGCGAAGTATGGGTTTGGTATGAAATTCACGCACTTCACTGGAAAACGAAGGAGGAGGAGGAGGGAGAGAGGGAGGGAGAGAGGGCAGAAGAGAGAGAGAGAGGGAGAGAGAGAGCGGGCGGGCGGAAGAAAGGTGGGGCTTTCTTCAACGTCAATCAACAAAGTTGGGGGCAGAGACTTCTAAAAACTCCTCCCTCCATTTCAATCAGTTTGGAAACTACACCAGCACTCTACTGTACATTCAGCAAGAACTTTAAGAAACGGACTCACAGCAAAAAGAAAAATGATAATACATTACATTTCAAATTACACGAAAAAAAATCCAGTAATTTTAGTAACTACTGTTGAATTCTAATGTACTTTCAGGCAAACACTTAATAGGTTTTTAGAATTTAAAGCTGCACTAAGAAAGATTTATTGGTTGCTAAGAGACAAGAGGACAAATATCTGCTAGAAGGGAGTTTCCTTCTGCTACTAGTCCCCCTTTAAACCTGGAATATTCACTGTCAGAAAATTTGTCACATAATTGTACCTTATTCTATAGTCTTTTTAGATTTTAAAATTGTGTTGATTTCATACGCCACATTTCATCTCAACACCTTTTATTATGTTTTTTATTTGACACATTCTATAATAAAAACTTAAATATAAATATTCCCCTCTCATTCTGAAGATGAGAATTTAATGAAAACACAACTGGACTTTTAAACACTGTTGTACCTTTAAAGGTACATTTACATTGTTTGTATCTTTAGTGACCAATAATGTACCTCTACCGTAACTTTTTTCTGAGAGTGTTCAATAAGCACCCAGAGATGTCGGGTCTGATTTGACCAGATTGTCGGACCCCATTAGTGGCCAGTTTGAAAATGAAATCCTAAATTATATTTTTTATGCTATATTTTCAAATAATTTTCCTATAATTTCAAATTCAAAAATTATGTTTTATTTTGTACCAATCTAATCCCATAGAAGAGAAGGCAGTTACATCACTCTGATCAAGCTCTCCATCATGAACAGAAATGTTCTGAAATGATGATGATTACTATGTTGTTGATCACTCCTAACATACAATGAATGCAACCTAACATTGACAAAAAGGGAAATACAACACAGTATTTCCACAAAGCAGCATTTCTCATTTAACCAAAGAACTCTAATCCCTGTCACAGCTTAACTTATCTAGATAATTCATAAATAACGCTGTGTGAACAGCCCACTGCTAGGCTTTAGTTTACTAGTTAACTAAAGCAAAAATATAAAGTTTAATTTTCAACCAAATTCCTCTCTTAACATTCACAGCAGTAGGCCTTTGGTGTACATTTTAAAAAAGTTCAGAAAGGCTTATGTTTAGCAGTAAACTACAGCAAAATTAAAATCTAAAATGTCTAGTAAAATGGAGGATTAGCTGAACATTTTAAACATGAAAAGTACGTTTAGACTCCCTTAAAATGTACTGCCGTTTTTACAGTGTTGAATTAGCCAAACACATCAAACAAGAGGAAGACTGTATTAGTCAGTTAACAATAGACAAAATTGATTATTCAGTATTTACATAAATATATGGTTTATTTTATTTAAAACTCATTGATAATGTATAAAGGGGCAGCACGGTGGCCCAGCAGGTAGTGTCACAGTCACACAGCTCCAGTTCGATTCCTGCTTCGTGTGTTCTCCGTGTCAGCGTGGGTTTCCTCCCACTGTCCAAAAACACACATTGGTAGGTGGATTGGTGACTCAAAAGTGTCCGTAGGTGTGAGTATGTGTATGAGTGAATGTATGAGTGTGTGTGTTGCCCTGTAAAGGACTGGTGCCCTCTACAGGGTGTATTCCCGCCTTGCACCCAATGATTCCAGGTAGGCTCTGGACCCACCGCGACCCTGAATTGGATAAGCGCTTACAGATAATGAATGAATGATAATGTATAAAGTAATGTATGAACATTACACTAATAGCCTCATGTTTTTTAACATAGTTAATATATCCATGTGGTGCTGTTTCTACGTTAGATGGCATATCATGAATTAAACAAGCAAGCAGTGACCAGTGTCCTTAATGAGTGAATTCAGACAGCAGTGGTTTCTTATGTCATAAACCTAAGGAAACGATCCTGATAAATTGTCTAAACCAGGCCTTTCAAGCTGCAAGTGGAGCTGGGGGATTAACTGCATATTCGTACCATGTATACTGAATAAAATGAAGGCAAGGGGCTACATCTAAATCTTTTGGGACTTTAAGGCATAAGGGCATTCTTTTTGGTTGGGCATAACCTTATAATCTTTATATTGAGGAACAGAGATTCAATGAATCCTTAAACACAGTAGTGACCTGTAGTAAAGAAGAGTTTTATTTGATGTTTTGTAGATTCATGTAAATTAATATTTTATGGTAAACTATGAAGTTTATTTAGCTAGATTTATAATGTACAACCACAGATCCCCACAGCTCAACAAACGCTGTAGACCTGTGATTTATTATAGATTCCAACCAGACTTTAGTGGTTAACTACAGAGTCAAAGTAATATTGTGTTTACAGCATTCATGAAATGCACATTGGTTAACACATTGGTGCTGATGGTGGTGCAGCGCAGCGCGGCTCTGGGATTCTGGAATTGTGGGTTCAGTTCCCACCTTTGGGCATCCTCTGTGAGGGGTTTAATGTGTTCTCCCCATGTCTGTGTGGGTTTCCTCCATATGCTCAGGATTCCTCTGACAGTCCAATACACTGGGTGAGTGCATAAAACTGTGTACTGGTGTGAGAATGTGAATGTTTGAGGCCCTGTGATGGACTGCTGCTCTGTCCAGTATATGTTTCTCCTTGACACTAAATTGACACTTGACACTTAAATTAAAGGTAGCTTTACCTCCCACAGAATCACTGAGCACCTACTCCTTCCTCAGACTCATACATCACTAATATTCTACATTCACATTACTATAACCCATTCATCTGTCATCAGTTCACTTTTCCTTTTGTTCTCTGTTGGGTCTCCGGTGTCGACCCGAGGAGGATGGGTTCCACGTATGAGTCTTAGTTCCTTCCCAGGTTTCTTCCTCGTGTGCTGAGGGAGTTTTTCCTTGCCACTGTTGCTCCTGGGTTGCTCATAGTAGGCTTGGACCTAGATCTCTGTAAAGCTGTTTTGTGACAACTTTCTGTTGTTAAATGCGCTATATAAACAAAATTTGATTGATTGATTGATTCTATACTCACCAGGACACGGAACAGGATGAAGTGTTTGAATGAATGAATGAAAGAAGAAGTTTATACAGGCTTTTAAGGGATAAGTACATATAAATCACTATTGACTTGGCTGTAGGCCAGTTTCAGACATTCATAATTTTTTCATTATTTTATTTTTATACCCAAGGTTTTGCTAAACCCCACCAACCTAAAGGTAAGCATGTGTTTCCTCTGGGAAGTATGACACCAGTTTTCAAATAGCCACAAATACAAGTCTGCTGGACAGCGCATAAAAGTGGAGAACGCAAAGTGCCCAGATATGTCACATCAATCAAAACATGTCTGTAATTGATAGCACTTTGCTTGTGTGATGGAGGGAGAAGGCAGCCATCCTCTCTCTAAAACATCTGGCTTGAGACGGCTTAAGCATCACTGTGGATCAAACAGTCAATTTTCTGATGTGAGCCAGGGCTAGATCCCTGCGCCAAATGGGAGCCCACTGTTATGTCTAATCAAAACTACAGTATAACTAAGCCTACGGTGGAAAAGAATATGTACAATTATTTCCGCCTAGTTCATAAAATCACATTCATTAACCTGCGCTAAAGTATAGTGCACCAACTTATCAAAGAAACACCCAGGGCTCAATCTACAAACACATGGAATGTAGTGTAGGTTTATAATGACAACTAAAGCATTGAATTTTAATCTCGGATTAAAGGGATACACATACAGAAACTGAAGACCGAAGTATTTGGGAAACTAAATTAAGTTGGACACAAGCACACTGAATTTGTGAATGAAAATGAGAATTTGATTTGCTCTCAAACCCTTAGAAGGCCATAATTGTACAGGAATTCACAGAGAATTTGCTCACATTCCAGAGCAATGAGTGTGAACACTGAAAGCTCCCACTGGTTAGCCACTTGGTCTCAGGAGAGTAGAGGAGCTGATGTAATACTCTGGAAGACCGCCTAAAACACTAATATTCCTTCTTTCGCAGGCGGCTCCTGTCCCTGTTTACTCCTAGAGCAGTATCAGAAGCTCACAGCTCCTTCTATAGGTCAAACACAAATCCTACAACTACTCCACAAGTTGGATGTGACAAGGGATTAAAAGAGAATTCCACCTATTGTAATTTCAGCATAGCCGTAGAGATGTGCACAAAGTCATTCTGAGGGCTTTGGTGTGGAATGGTTACTTTTAGAGAAAACTACAGATTTCTGTGCAGCGGTTTTAACAAAACCAGCAGCCATTTTAGTTTGTGGGTTTACACACCTTTTCAGGATTTTTAAAAATGAATTCTGGTTGTTCTCATGATTACAGTGAAACATTTGGACTGCACGGTGCTTTAGAACAGAGCATTTCATATGAAACCACTCTAAATTATTTAATGCACATTTTAGCTATTTATTGATGTAGACATTTTGAAATAGTGGTGGGGTTCCCCTGTAGCACAGAGAAGATTCAGGGAAGATTTTGAGGAGATTTTAGAGGCCCACTCTGTTTCAAATGTGTGTAAAACTTCCCTGAGTGGAGAGTTTAGGAGACTCACTGAGCAGGCTGAGGCAGGTCAGTCCTCTGCCCCGAGGGCCTCTGCTCTCAGACTGGTTTTTCATCCCGAGTGACACCTACACTAGAACCTTTTGAATCAATACTTTGCCTTATCTCCTTACATCCAAATGTGAAGTACATCATGTCAAGCTTCAAGTGGCTATTCCCATGTGAATTCCCGAAAGGCATTATTATGGCCAAAGGTTTGTGGACACAGGTCTTTTAAAATTTCTTCTGAATTAATGCCAATGCAAATATGCGTTTGTTGTAATTACATTTTGGTAATGCCACCGAATGGTAATTACATTTAACCCATCGGTGGCAGTGAAAACACACACACACGCCCACACTAGAGCAGTGAGCACAAACGCACCTTGAAGAGTAAGCAGCTCTCCCAATGCCCAGGGAGCAGTTGTGGATTAGGTGCTTTGCTCAATGAGACAGCACTTTTCCCTGATCTCCAGGGTAATGAAGCACAACACTTTAGTCCCAAACTCTCTTCTCTAAGCGCTGCCTGTATTAAAGTGTATTAATAAGGGGAGGAGCAATGACAGAGGCTCTGTTCTCCAAAGCTGTCATTTTAAAATAAAAATACTGGAGTATTACTAGAGTAGAGTAGAATGAAATCTATAAATACAAAGTGTGTCTACAAATGTTTGAACATTCGAAAAACTTCATTTAAATATTTTAAAGTAGATCTGGGTGTCTGGGTGTCGATAGGTCACGCAATTTATTATTTATAATAATTTATAATTTATTATTCTCCACCCACTGGTGCACAGTGATATGTGCACAATTCAGGTGATGTTTCAAAAGTGGGAAAATTGTATTATTTTTATGCTAAAATTACAATAAAAAGCTGGACTGAGTGGGTTCAGTTATTAGTTTGTTTTAAATGGATACAAACGATAGCTAGAGCAATGAAAAAGAGACATTAATGCAAGCACTTTTATTTCATACCAAATCACTGTATACTGTATCTCTGTAGGACCTACTTCTCTAAAGGTTACACAAGAAGGGGATCTCTGACAATCTATATGTTATATATGTTATATTCAATATAAAAGGCATTCAACACAAAACAAAGAAACAAAAATTGTTCATCTCTAAAGTGTTACAAAATTATTAAACTTTCAGGAAAATAATGACACCTATCTGGGCGTGTGCAAAAATCAGAATAAGAAACGAAGAAAAGAAAGAAGAAGAATTTCACACATCTTCACACGTCCATACATATGACACATGATTTTTCACTCATACACACACACAGACACAGAGACAGACACACACAGGGAAATGCAATGTAAAAATACAATTTATGGGCAAATATGGTACAAACATATTTGATGTCTGAATTTGATTATTTGATATTTGATCTTAAACCAGGACAAAAAGAAATACCAGAAACCACAGAAGTTTAGTGTCCAGTATTATTCAAAATAATTGGCCCTGCTACTACACTGGAATCTGTCACAGCTTGTTTAAATTTTACAGTGTTTCATTTCCCTAATATTTTGTAAATCCAAGACATTTGTTTTATTGAAAACTGGGCAATGTCTAATGGCTATAGCACAGGCTTTTTCCCCCAAATGGGGCACCCCCACAGAAAAGAAGCCAAATATAATTTTCCTTCCCATCACACACACACACACACACACACACACAAATCCTAGCATCCTGAGATTATAGAACAACGTCCACAAGGCTGTGCTCATATTCTCTGGAGCATAGCAGACTTGAACCGTCACACATTTCAGAACATTATTAGTGTTTTCCAGAATTTTCTGTGACAGCAGACTGATGCACAAGAGCTTTTTTGTCGGTTATGTCTTGTTCTGTGTTGGAAGCTGCGTTACAGCGTAAGCTTCTTACTCACAGGCAATTTTGCCGTCAAAGCTGGACAGGGCAATGGCAAAGGCCTGCACCGCACACAGAGGGTAGTTATAGTCCAGAGTAAAGGCATCATCAGCAACTCTTCCAAACTGCATCACAATGTAGTCCTCTGCAATCACACAAGATACATCTAGTGTGAAATTTTACCACACGGCACTTATTGTCAACGAACAGTTTATATATTAACAACTTGGTTTACATTCTGAGTTATAATCTCTACAATGTGAACTATAATATTTTAAACTGTTGACCATGAAAGTCTCCCCAGTTTCCTCTGTATATTCTACAACTCCAATTCTAATGAAGTTGGGAGGTTGTGTAAAACATAAATAAAAATAGAACACGATGATTTACTAATCCTTTTCAACCTATATTCAATTGAATATACTACCAAGACAAGATGTTTAATGTTCAAATGGGTCAATTTTATTGTTGTTTTTTTATGCAAATATTCATTCATTTTGAATTTGAGGCCTGCAACACGTTCCAAAAAAGTTGAGACAGGGGCTTTATCACTGTGTTACATCACCTTTCCTTTTAACAGCACTCAATAAGCATTTGGGAACTGAGGACACTAATTGTTGAAGCTTTGTAGGTGGAATTCTTTCCAATTCTTGCTTGATGTACAACTTCAGTTGCTCAACAGTCCGGTGACTCCATTGTCGTATTTTGCACTTCATAATGCGCCACACATTTTCAATGGGAGACAGGTCTGGACTGCAGGCAGGCCTTGTGCCCGGACTCTTTTACTACGAAGCTATGCTGTTGTAACACGTGTAGAATGTGGCTTGGCATTGTCTTGCTGAAATAAGCAGGGACATCACTGAAAAAGACGTTGCTTCGGTGGCAGCATATGTTGCTCCAAAACCTGTACCTTGTACCTTTCAGCATTAATTGTGCCTTCACAGATGTGCAAGATACCCATGCCATGGGCACTAACACACCCCCATACCATCAGAGATGCTGCTTTTGAACTTTGCACTGATAACAATCCAGGCAGTCCATGATTTCCAAAAAAATTTTTAATTGTGGACTCGTCAGACCACAGGACACTTTTCCACTTTGTGTCAGTTCATCTCAGATGAGCTCAGGCCCAGAGAAGCCAGTGGCGTTTCTGGGTATTTTTGATATATGGTTTTCGCTTTGCATGGTAGGATTTTAACTTGCACTTGTAAATGCAGTGATGAACAGTGTTCACTGACAATGGTTTTCTGAAGTGTTCCTGAGCCCATGCTGTAATATCCGCTCCAGAATGATGTCATTTTAATGCAGTGACCCCTGAGGGATCGAAGGTCACAGGCATTCAATGTTTGTTTTTGGCCTTGCCGCTTACTGCCAAAGATTTCTCCAGATTCTCTGAATAAAAGATTTTGGTATTAATGTTATTATGGGCTGTAGATAAAGAAATCCCTAAATTCCTTGCAACTGTACGTTGAGAAACATTGTTCTTAAACTGTTGGACGATTTGCTCACGCAGTTGTTCACAAAGTGGTGAACCTCGCCCCATCCTTGTTTGTGAACGACTGAGCCCTTCGGGGAGGCTCCCTTTATTCCCAGTCATGACACTCACCTGTTTCCAATGAACCTGTTCACCTGTGGAATGTTCCAAACAGGTGTTTTTTGAGCATTCCTCAACTTTCCCAGTCTTTTGTTGCCCCTGTCCCAACACTTTTGGAATGTGTTGCAGGCCATAAATTCAAAATGAGTGAATATTTGCAAAAAGACTATAAAATGTATCTGTTTGAACATTAAATATCTGGTCTTTGTAGTGTATTCAAGTGAATATAGGTTGAAAAGGATTTGCAAATCATCGTATTCTGTACTTATTTATGTTTTACACAACGTCCCAACTTCATTGGAATTGGGGTTGTAAATGTAACTAGAATGTATTGTGATACACAACTGTGTAAAAGTCCATCCATCCATCCATCCATTATCTGTAACCGCTTATCCAATTTAGGGTTGCGGGGGGTCCAGAGCCTACCTGGAATCATTGGGCGCAAGGCGGGAATACACCCTGGAGGGGGCGCCAGTCCTTCACAGGGCAACACACACAGTCACACATTTACTCACACCTACGGACACTTTCGAGTCGCCAATCCACCTGCAACGTGTGTTTTTGGACTGTGGGAGGAAACCGGAGTCTGTGTAAAAGTCTTCATTATTCAATTTACAGTAAGATATACATTATTTGGAATAAAAAAAAAACATAACATATGTAACTGAATATTGAAGCCATAAAATATTACTCCACATCTCAGCTGTTCAGATTTTGGTGTTCCAGATCATATATCCTTCCATACTGCCTAGTTCCTCTTCTTAGCAACGCATTAACAGGTCCAAATTCATTTAGATTCAGAAGCAGAACCAAAAGGAGTGGGCTCTGACATTTCCACAGTACTGTACATTTGTGTATACATGGTATTAATCCTCAAAAACCCAGAAGTGATGGAGGCCATGCTTACGGTCCTTGCTGTGAACAATCTGGAAGTTTTTGATGGAGGCTTGTGTGACTCTGCCGCTGAAGTTGAGGACATGAGAAGCCGTCTCTTCGTTCCACACAGGAGTTTTGTTGCGCAGCTCTATCAGGTTCTCCATGTTTCTGTTCTGGTTGCGGACCAGAATACCATCATTGTCCTGTTGAAGACAAAGGACTCTAGTCCAGGCTGAATAAATAATAATGCCAACCATATAACATATTCTTTGTTTCTGAATTAAAGTGTCTGGCTAAGGTCTGCATGTCTTAATGATGCTGTATTCAATTTGCAAATTAAAAGTGGCAGGTATTGCTCATGTTATACTTGTTTAACTCAGCAGGTGGCAGTGTACAACCGAATCACAGAGAAATGTCCCGTCCAGGACACAAGGAGGATGCAACTAAGGATTAGTTTCTGCGTTTTGCTTACACTGCGTGGTCTTAATGGAATTCTCTCTCCATCCTTGTTCATGCCAGGGATAATGACGGTCATCCGTCTCGGACCTTTCATTCCCAAGACGTTGGTCTCCTGAAAGAGAGACCACAAAGAGGTATAGATATGATCTTCAGCCCTGATACATATTAACATATTAGCAAGTTACAGTAAGGGAAACTGCGGTAAATGTCTTACATAGATAATGCCTGCTAACTCCTGTCGTGCATTAGACATGTCCGGAAGAGCTCGATCCGGGTTCAGAGCATTATCAAACACTGTGAATTTTGTGCCCATCAGATTGGACCTGAAACAATGGTTATTCATGTAAAAGCATAGCACTTGGGAAACATGCAACACCACATTATATTGCAGTCATTTCTATAGAATTCCTGTATATAACCTTACAGAAACTTATAATATACTCACCTAGATAGACACTAATGGGAACTACACACATATTATATTGTACATTAGAGCTGTGCCATATCGTATCATTCACGATAATATCGTTATATTTTTTAAACGATAAAAAAAAAATCAATATCATGATAATCGTGATATTCTGACTTGCATACTGGCACAGGAAGTCTTCTGTGTTTTATCGTTTACTGTAAAGCTTTAAGGTAAATTTTTATATAATTGTTTCCTTTTGTTGTTTATACCCACACTACATTTTCTGGTTGTGTGGTAGACCTTTATGCTAATTTATTTTATACAAAATCAGAATCTTGGTAAATTACAGTTGTTTACAAAATAGCAAAGGTTTATTGATTTCTTTTGTCACTTCTTTATATTTGAATATTTGAAACTGTTTCATTAGTAAAATAAACTTTTTAATAAATAAAAATATTGAATGCAATTAATATATATGAAATATATTTAATTCAATATGATTAATATTAATCATTAAAACATTTATTTTGTTGCATTAGTGTGTTCTTGAAATTAATATATATATATTTCAGTGTTTTGTTTGTATCACCAAGAATATCGTTATCGCCAAAACACCCTGAAATATTGTGATATTATTTTAGGGCCATGTCGCCCACCCCTACTATACATGTATACCAGGGTTTCTCAACCTATGACACTTCAAGGTCCACCTATTTATTACTAATGGCCCATAGGAAAACAAAACTCTTTTATACTATCAATATCACCAAAATCTAAAAAAGAAAATACTCTATCAGATTTGGAGTGTTTTTTATGACATGCAGAGTGGTTGAAAGACTTTAACATACACTTGCTTGAGACAGTACTATTTTTTATAAAATACCGCACCGAGTACTGTATATTTACACCCATTACTGTACAGCTATATAAAACAACATGGGGTGAAATTACTATAGGAATATTATATAAGACTATAGAAATATTTCAGAACTACTTCATGTCAGAGAATGAAAAAAGCTACTTACCTCAGTTTCCCTATGAAGTTTTCACCCCCTCTTGAGAGGTCAGTGGGGTCAATTGAGATCAGATAGTTAGACGTTGTGCTCTTTTTACGTTTTCTCCCCGCCAGCAAAAACACCTGTTTTAAAAGTAATGATATGGTTGTAGGCTTCCTTAAAAATTCAGTGAATCCTGCAGCATCTGAGCAACTTTAACCTAAACAAATTTTTGAGAACTTTACTAATGTTTTTTTTCCAAAGCTCTAAATCTATATTCTATTCCCAAAACTGACTAGATGTTACACATTGGTTCTGTGGCCAAATCTGTAGATAAGAAACCAGATAAAAAACTACAGGGTTTGGCTGACCTTCTTCTCATTGTCTAGGTGGAGGTAGTAGGTGGGATAAAGGCCCCGGTCCATTCCCCTCTTGTCTCGGGTCACTTTGCATTTCACAATGACACCCTGTTGTGCCGGCCGAAGCACAAACTCCTCCAGGTCGTCAAACTCAATGACCGGAGAAGGAGCTCGCTCCTCCTTTAAAATTTCAGACAAACAGGGAGTTAGAGAGTTAGAGAGAGAGAGAGAGAGAGAACAGTTTTTGACCACACAGCGGGGGGGAGTAAAATAACAGAGCATGTACCAAGAAGGTTCAGCCGGTTCAGATGAGCAATGTGCTGTCTGTTTATACTTTCATTTGAAAAGAATGACAGAAGGATTCTTCTTTTCCTTTTTTATATTTATATAATTTCGCTTTTCTAAGTCTGTTCACGTCTTTCAATTTTTGTGGCTGTTTAATTTACTCCATCATTTTGTGAGCAGTTCATGATGAATGGACCAATAGAATTTTCCAAAATTAGTTAGAATAATGAAATTAAGGAAGTTTTTTTCTTTTCCTGTAAAGTTACTATTTTGGAGATACATGATTTTCGTTGGATAATGATATATTTAATATTTATTCTTTTCCTTATTATTCAGAATGGAAGGATTTCCACTCTTCAGTAAATGAATATTTTACATATTTATATGTATACTAAAAACAAACACATAACATCTAATTAAAAATGAGACAAAAAAATTATATTAATTATATTATTATATTATACAAAAACATAACATCTAAAAATGAGAATCTATGTAATGATGACTCATATCTGAAGTGAGAACTTTCTCATCATTCCAATGATGAAATGCAAGTTAAGACCTGCTAGTCGGGTAACCCAACTGTACCTTTTTTCCCTTCTTCCCTTTTCCCTTTTTCTTCTTCTGTGCCAGCTCAGAGTCAGAGTTGTCACTCTCTTCTGTTTTTGTTGGACCTGAAGGTATGCAATCAGAAACTGATTGAAATACTTCACACTTTCTATGAGGAGTTAACCAGTGGTGGGCAAGATTTGATTTATGAACTAAATGGTCAAAGTTAAGGACGGCCACATATGTGGAAATGTCTACAGATGTCTAGAACTCACTTTTGGACTTCTTGGATTTCTTGTCCTTTTCCTTGTCTTTGTTCTTGTCTTTTTCCTTCTCCTTCTCTCGACCCGTCTGGAACATGGAGGCTGGGTTGGAGCTGCCCTTCTTCTTGCCTTTGCTGCTTTTGCTCTCTGCCTCACTCTCCTCCTCACTCTCAGATTTGGCAGCTGGTGTCAGTCATAAACCACATTGCCACAAAACAGACAAAATAGAGCTCAAAGTACCATAGCACTCTACAGAAAATTGTGGATCTGATGACATCAAAAATGAATAAAAACGACAAAAGTCTGCTTCACTATTAAAAATAATCAGTTATAAAATGTCATCAGATGATTTAAAAAGAGTAAATTCAGTGGATGTTTTTGTAATTCGGCCATTTCATGTACACTACTTGTAAAGTGAATAATTATACAGAACATGCTGTGAATAAAAATGTAAAATTAAATGTTCTACTTGGTTAAATTAGTTTTATGGCCCACTAAAAAATAATTCATTCATTCATTGTCTGTAAGCACTTATCCAGTTCAGGGTCACGGTGTGTCCAGAGCCTACCTGGAATCACTGGGCACAAAGTGGGAATACACCCTGGAGGGGGCACCAATCCTTCACAGGGCAACACACACATTCACACATTCACTCACACCTACGGACACTTTTGAGTCGCCAATCCACCTACCAACGTGTGTTTTTGGACTGTGGGAGGAAACCCACGTGGACATGGGGAGAACACACCATACTCCTCACAGACAGTCACCTGGAGGAAATCCACGCGGAGACTGGGAGAACACACCACACTCCTCACAGATAGTCACCCGGAGCAGGAATTGAACCCACAACCTCCAGGTCCCTGGAGCTGTGTGACTGCAACACTACCTGCTGCACCTAATAGCACTGTACATTTTACCTCAGACATTAAACAACAAATGATGAGCTGTGAGAGTCAGATGCCACTTCATTAAAATGGCTGAGGAGGAGAACATTAGACTTATGAGTATCATGTAATTTTAAAGCTCTCATTTCATTCTGCTTTTTGTGTAGTGTACAGGAGCAGTTCAAGTGTCAGAAGCATACATTCACATTTATTGTAAAATGGGCTTTAGGTACAAACTATAAAGCAGAAGGAAGCCCTAAATATCACCTAAGAATCGGTTCTAGTTGAGTTGTGATGTGCAGCTTCTAAACATAATATTTTAGTCTTTTTTTTTGTTTTGTTTATTAATTTTACTCCTGTTAATCTAATCTGTAGGGGCGGCACGGTGGCGCAGCAGGTAGGTGTCACAGTCACACAGCTCCAGGGGCCTGGAGGTTGTGGGTTCGATTCCTGCTCCGGGTGACTGTCTGTGAGGAGTTGGTGTGTTCTCCCTGTGTCTGCGTGAGTTTCCTCCGGGTGCTCCGGTTTCCTCCCACAGTCCAAAAACACACGTTGGTAGGTGGATTGGCGACTCAAAAGTGTCCGTAGGTATGAGTGTGTGTGTGTCTGTGTTGCCCTGTGAAGGACTGCGCCCCCTCCAGGGTGTGTTCCTGCCTTGCGCCCAATGATTCCAGGTAGGCTCTGGACCCATCGTCGACCCAGGGATAACGAATGAATGAATCTAATCTGTAGCAAATGTTTTGAATTTTATCTGTATATTTTCCCCTTTATGTATCTTTTTGTATTCCATCTTTTCCTCAACTTGCCCTTGTGTCTTTTCAATCTGCCACTGTAAGTATGAATATGTTCGTAATGACTTATAAAGTTTTAAAAATGTGTCATCACTAACCTTTCTTTTTACTCTTGGTTTCAGGCTTTTCTCCATTTATCTGGAACATAGAGGCAGGATCCTTCTTTTTGGTTTTGGACTTTGCTTTACTGTCTTTGTCTTCTTTGTCCTCTACACATTCAAGTCATTGAAATCGAAACAAGTCAAAAACTTTCTTGATAGAAATCTTACAACAGCACATTTCTAATGTTTTATTTACTAACATTTTATTCAGTGAATGTGTTCTGAAACTGTTGGGTCACACAATGCTATCATGGAAGGACATGTGCTTTTTTTTTAGATATTTATCAGTCTCATATTTGTAATAGTTTCACTGTAAAACTCAACTTCGGACAACAGAAAAAAAAAAAAAAATCTTTGTGATCATCTGCTAGAAAAATAGGTTTGAACCATGCTTACCCTCCCCCAAAATCTGAGGAGAGGCTCCTGAAACACAGTGTCCAAGGATATCAAGGCAAGCCTAATCCTATTACACATCCCAAAGCCTAGTCCAGGGCATGTGGTCTACAAAATATATCCTTCCATTGTTACAGGATAAATTCTGAGATGTTGTAAAATCTAAGCCTCATCACATATGGCCATAGTAAATCTCAGAGATATACACTGGAAGCTGATCATACTGGAACCAGTGGTGACTTCATTGATGTTACTGTGATGTAATTTACAGAATCTGGGGTTTACCTTTTTTTGACTTCTTGTCCTTTTCTTTTCCTTCAGAACTGTCCTTAGAGGGCTTTTTTTTCGTCTTCTTCTGTGGAGTAGCCTCTTCGTCATCATCATCTTCATCATCATCCTCAGTTGAGCCTGAAGCACAATATAAATACGCAGAGATCAAAAAATAGAAATAAAAATCACATGCTCTGCCACAAAAGCAGGCAATTTCACTTGATGTGATTTTTCTGTTTTTTTTTTCTCATGGATTATGGTAGGCAACACCATTTCTAGATAAATAATGTCATGTTTATGTTAATATAAGTGAGACAGCAAGTGAGCTCACTCTTTTTCTTTGGGGCACTTTTGGCTTTCTTTTTGGTTTCAGCTTTTTCCTTTGGCAGTGATTCCTTGTCTTTCTCCTTCTCGGTTTTCTTTTTCTTCACTTTTTCTCCATCTGTGAGTAAGTTTAGCATCAGAATTAACATTGAATGCTTGTTTTACCGATAAAGTACATATCAAAGAGTGTGGGCTTAAAAGCTCAGTTGTCTTACTTTGAGTAGCAGGGCTGCTCTCTGTAGACAGGTCTCCATTTTTCTTACTGTTTGTCTTTTTAGGTTTAGGTTCTGCTCCATTGGTCTCTGTTGGAGTGGAGTCTTTTTTCTTCTTGGGTTTCTGTTGAAGTACGCTGATGGATATAAGTGAAATGGATTACTGATAGTGCATGGATGAATGAATGAATGAATGAATGAATGAATGAATGAATGAATGAATGAATGAATTAATTAATTACATATCACAATCAGAAAAGTTAGCATGTTGGACGCTTACCGTTTTAAGAAACAAACAAAGACAGCAGTGGGAGGAAAACAAGAACATATCAATTATGAACTAAATGTAACAATTCCATTGTTAACAGTCAAGTGAAGACTTATATATTTATTGGATAAAGATCATATCATTTCCCAGCCCAAAAAGGTTATTAAGTGATTGCTATTGCTAAATGCATATTTCAGTATCAAGGAAAGCAAACAAAAACAAACTTTTTAAAAATTACACAGAAACGTCAATAACTTTATAACTTATATCCATTTAATGTTGTGCCCTGCTATTTACAAGAGACTTGCTTTTAGATTATTTAAAAAATATATCTAAAGGCACGGTTTTTCTAAACAAATTTCAGTCTTAGATCTGTATACATGAGTTCTTAACATTCAGAGGTTTAGAAAATGCAGAGCTTGATTTGCCACGTGCTGAACACTATGCTGAATGTTGTGTAGGAATACACTGCTCTAGCTGTCTGGTTTGTACTTGTCTACTTGCATCTGTATGGAACAAATACAGATTTTGTGTCTTGACATTCCTTAAACAAGTGTATTAGATATTAAAATTAATCTAGAGATGATTTAAAGTCTACGGGAGGAGGTACATAGGTAGCAAATGCTACAGTTTTGTAAAAGTGACCTCTGTGGATTTTGGTATTTGGCTTCCTGCAACCCATCCCCCACAGATATGGAGGACACTGTAATCTCATACACAGTTACTGAGGTCTGGACTCTGGGATGGCTCGTCTGTTCTGAGAACACTAGAAGCTTCTTTTGATTTGCCAATGCTCTTTTTTGTCTGTTTTCTTTTCTCAGTAATGGTTCTTGGACAGCTACACATCCTTTTAGACACATTGAGCTTCCTTCTCACAACGGAAGAAAGAGTAGAAACAGCTGTGGTTTTTCAGATCTGAAGAAAGTATAAAGCTGGATTTTCTTCTGCGTCTCACAATTAAAATCTTTATGTATCTGAGTGGGGAGAGCTCTTGTTGTCTACCAGGTCTTCCATGGTCATTAGAAGAACCATTTTCTCTGGGTTTTTTTTTTTTATCTGTATATTCTATTGTCTGCACTAAGTTGTACTCTGTATGCACTTTTACTGTTTTGTGTTTCTGTCTGCACTCATGTTTTGTGTTGCACCATGGTCCTGAAGGAATGTTGTTTCATTTCACAGTGTAATTGTATATAGTTAAAATGATGATTTCACCGTATTGTTGGTGACTTTTTAAAATGTTACAGTACATCTTAAAAGAGTACTAGACAATATTTGTTTTTTTTTTTTTTAAATATTTACAGCTATGTCCTGAAATCAAGGGGGAGGGGAAGGAAGGGTGTGGTGTTTTCCTACTCTCTTCCATATGTTATATAGTGCAGGGTCTACAGTACTGAGCCCAGAGTAGCAATGACAGAGGCTCTAATCTCCCTATTACGGGTCAGTGGAGCATCACAATGATTTTTAAGTTGTATGTTTAGGGTAAAAATGCTAACTAGTGTTGCTTTAATAAAACACATAAAAATATATTAGATATAACCCATTAAAGCCATATATATCAAATATGATACATGATCTTTGGATGTGGCTCTTTCATCTAATGAAGAAAAATACCAAAACAAAATTATTTCCTTTTGGGGCAGTGTTCTGAGTTCTCTACTGAACTATGAATGAAGTGGAAGCATTTCCATGCATTTACCAAACCATTACAAAATGGTTGCTATCTTCATGAAAACACAGGAGAAAATCTCAAGGCTACTTTTCTGATAAACTGAAGCAATACCAGGTGTGATCTGTATGATGTTACTTGTAGTAAAATTAAGCATTTTTGTTCCATTTCATAGATGTAGTGTATCCTATCTGTCAAATGCTAATTCATAATACGTTCATAAATACAGTTCTTTACAGCAGCAAAACACATTAAACAATTTTACTAATTATTTTTATGAAAATAAAATGTATTTTTAGTTTCCCAAAAGCCATTGTGTGCAAACTTTGTTCTCTCAGTTGTCGGCATAGATTTTGTGAGACGGATTCAGAGGAAGATGATGATGATACAGAGGAGTGTGGGAGGGCTCTAGAATGACCTCATACCTCAAGTCAAGGTTCAGACGGTAACAGAAACAACTGTAGTTTCTCTAAATGTGGAAACAGCAGTTGTGCAGATTAACAAAAAAGAGCCTTTGTGGTTTTGGTGTTTGTATTGCCACCAGTGTATGAAATGTAAAAAGGTCAGAGAGAAGAGGGCTCATGGGTCAAGGACTTCTGGAGCAGTGTATGCTCAATGTTATGTTTTCCTGAGATGTTCTGAAGAACAAAGACAAACATTTGACATTGATTTTTTAATTGAAAATAATCAAAATTAAGAAAAATTTGTAAAAAAAAAAATAATAATAAAAAAATCTGAAAGACTGTTTTAACTGATGCAGTGAACTAAATGAAAGACCAATTAAAGAAAAAATAAATATTGGTAAATGCCTAAATATGATGCATTCAGAAATTATAATTATTTTAAAATTAAAAACATTTAGATTTTTAGTTAAAGGGCCACGTAATGTGTGATTTAAAAAAAAATCAGTTTTATTGTATTATTATTTCATGAGTCAGGCTTTAAAGGGTTAAAGAAAACCCATTTATATTTTACTTTATTTATATTCTTAAGTATCATTCAACTATAGAAACAGTGACTCATACTACATGCACGAGTAAAAGTAACAATCCAAAACAATGCTTGTTTCACCTAAATGATTATATGAAGGTGCCACTATTTTTCTATGTCTTGCTCAGGTGGAGTTTCACTGCATATCTGCATTACTTCCTTACGCAACTTGCCCTGATTCTGACAGCAGTAATTACTCAGATCAGTCTGCCACTCATGGAAAACACATTGCATCATCAGCACACATAATGTCCTAGCTCACCCTAATGCCAACTTCACATAAGAAAGCCTTCCCTTAAGTAAACTCAGAGCAAACACAAATATTTAGTAGGCACAGAAGGCTGAAACGGAGATATGCAGTATCAACAGCAGTGGGCTTCTGAAAATGCTTTTAATATCTGAGGTGTGAGCATGCCACTATATACCATTACATTAACTACTGGACAAAAACCTCCTATCTTCAAAATTGTGACTTCAATAGAAAAGGAGTATGTACACTTTATTAACTTTAACCTGAAGTCAATGTAAAGATTTCAACTTTTGTCAATTTCTATTGAACCGTTTCATTCTGACAGTGACAGAGAATAAAAATAGCATCTGATTTAAGTTACTAAAGGAGTGATTGAATAAACTTTTAGAAATTGGCTGCTAACTGCAAATATTGGGCTTCCACAAGCAGAGATTTGGAAATAGTCACACCACATCAAAAAAAAAAATTAATTCATTGTCTGTAACCGCTTATCCAGTTCAGGGTTGCTGTGGGTCTGGAGCCTACCCAGAATCATTGGACACAAGGCAGGAACACACCCTGGAGAGGGCGTCAGTCCTTCACAGAACTCAAATAAAAATGTGTTATCTATTTGTACATGTGTGAATGTTAGTGGGCTTTTGTGTCTGACCTAATGTTCTCCCCAAAATGAGTCCCCAGTCATTTAACCCAGCCAGGATACCCCAGTCACACAGTGTGGCCAACCTGGGAGAGTGATGGTAGGACAAGCTTCTTCTGAGACATATGCTCTTCTTATTATTTTTCAAACTGCTGCTAACAAATTATCCATGGGGGTGAATACGCATTGAGAAGAACACTAACTGCACAACTCCTTTATGTCAGCTAACAGAGGTCTGCATATGCTAGAACTCCACTGAGTAAAATGAGTAGAGACAGATACCTAGATAGACAGTTATATCATATTCTCAGATGGTCTAAGACTTTTGTCCAAAAATGCATTCTACTCAGGCAACTGTATTTTCCGCTGTATATAGATCCATACAATTTTCATGTCTCTTAGAAGTGCTGTTTTTATAAACTACATTTTGGTCCCAGTCTCTCTCTCTCTCTGTTTCTCAGGAGGTCACTATAAGGTTTGCCCTGAGTAATACATGCTGCCTGTGAGTGCCTGAGTGTGTGTGCGTGTGAGATCCACTTAAGAGGCCATTAGAGCAGAACTATTAATATCCTCAGCTCCCACAATCCACCCGCAACACTCACAGACCCTTATTCAACCACGTTACCCTATATTACCAAAAGTATTCACTCACCCAACCATACATTGATTTCAGGTGTTCCACTCACTTTCATGGCCACAGGTGTATAAAACCAAGCACCTAGGCTTGCAGACTGCTTCTACAAACATTAGTGAAAGAATTTCAGTGGTACAGTTATAAGATGCCACCTGTGCAACTCCAGTTGTGAAATTTCCTCAACTGTCAGTGGTATTATAAAAAAGTGGAAGTGATTGGGAACCACAGAAACTCAGCCATGAAGTGGTAGGCTATGTAAAATGACAGAGCGGGGTCAGCGGCTGCTGAGTCGCATAGAATGCAGTGGTGTAAAGCACTCATTCGGACTCAAAGTAGTGGAGTCGTGTTCGCTAGCGTGACGAATCACGCTTATTTGTAAGGGAATCTAATAGACGGGATCTGGCGGTTGCCAGGAGAATGGTACTTGTCTGACCGCATTATGCCAATTGTAAAGATTTGTGGAGGGGTATTATGGTGTGGGGTTGTTCTTCAGAAGCTGGTGTCAGCCCCTAAGTTCCAGTGAAAGGAACTCTTAATGCTTCGGCATACCAAGAGATTTTGGACAATTTAAAGCTCCCAACTTTGTGGGAACAGTTTGGGGATGGCCCCTTCTTGTTCCAAAATGACTGTGCACCAGTGCACAAAGCAAAGTCCATAAAGACATGGATGAGTGAGTTTGGTGTGGAAGAACTTGACCGTCCTGCACAGAGTCCAGACCTCCACCCGATAGAACACCTCTGGGATGAAATAGAGCGAAGACTGCGAGCCAGGCCTCATCCAACATCAGTGTCTGACCTCACAAATGTGCTTCTGGAACAATGGTCAAAACTTCACATAAACATACTCCTAAACTGTGTGGAAAGCCTTTCCAGAACAGTTGGAAATTGTCATAGCTGCAATGAGTGGGCTGATATCATACTAAAACCTATGTACTAAGAATGGGTATAGTTCATATGAAAAGACAGACAAGCGAATACTTTTGTCAGTATTGAAAATTTAAACGTTGAAACATTCCACATGTCAAATTAAAATTTTCCATGTATCTATAATTGCTTAGTTTTCCTACTTCTTCTTTACTTCTTTCCTACTTAAATGACGAAATGCTATTCAAAATGTTATAAAGAGTTTGCTAGTGGGTTTGTGTGTTGAAATACATTTTCTATGAACAAAATGACTGTTTGCGTTTAAGCATACATTATACATAATTTTATTATACATAATATTTTTAATATATTATATGAACTTAAAGGTATCCACCATTTTCCCAGTTATGAATTTGTTTCACAATATATCGTAGTATATTTTTCAGACTGCCATTTACAGAAATAACTGCCGTACTGTTAATTACAAAATAAAATAGATAGAGTTGTACTTCTTATGAGAACGTTCCTACTGGGCTTACCAAGTTCCCAAAAGATAGTTGATAGTGTAATGATATTAATGTATTAATGACCTTTTCTGAATATTTAAAAGTATCACATATATTTGTCAATTGGTTAACTGGTCAGATCTTGAGCATAAAAGGAGAATAACGTTTTCAAACACAGCTAACAATCAGCTACAGTGAAAATGTAAAATCTAACAATTTTCTAAGTAGTTGGAGTTTTTGGCCTTTTAAATCATTGAGTCCACAGGTCTTAGTATTATAAAATTTACTGCCACATTACATAAACTATATATATATATTATTCTACTGTACTGAAAATATTCTATTTCATGGTCTTGAGCATTTGCTGTAAATAATCAGGCCTAAAAAGTAATTTATACATTTTGTCACATTAAGGAACAATGAGGATAAAAAATAATATAGTTTGTATATTGTTATAGTAATACACACATTAGCTATATATTTTTAATTTCTATTTTATTCCAATACTAATGCTTCTGTTACTGCTGAGGAATATTTGCCCAAATTTAGGCCTTTAAAAGAACTGGCAAAAATGTACCTAAACATGGGTTACCAAAATAAAAAAGAAAAATTATCGTAGCAACATAAATTCCTCAAAAAACAAAAACAAAAAAACAAACAAAAAACAAAAAAAATGCTCACCTTGTCAGTAGACATGTTTCAAACTTCAGCTTCACCAAATATTGAGTTCCAAAAAGTTCTATGGCTACACTACAACCAAGAGTACACTGGCAGTGTACAGAGTAGAAGCTCTAATCTAATGACGAGAAAGTGTAGCGCTTTGCTCAATGAATCACCATCAGCAGAAAGTTGCTAAGAGGATTTTCATACTGACCCATCTGCTGCACTTACACGTCACCTGGACAAAGCCAAGGTAAGAGAGAGGGTTGTCCAGATCTGAGGTCAGTTTCTAATTTTTTTTTTTTTTAATACTATCAGAGGTGCTCATGATGAGGGAGGGGTTTATGAATAACCTCTGATCAGGTACATAAAAAAGTGCAGGACTTGTAAAAGTAATCTGATCTAGTCTACTCCAGGGAGTCTATTTTTTCATGTGTATATCACATGAATATCACAACCATTTATTCATTCATTGTCTTAAACCACTTATCCAGGTCTGGATCCCACCTGGAATCACTGGGCGCAAGGCGGGAACACACCCTGGAGGGGGCACCAGTCCTTAACAGGGCAACACACACACACATTCCCACCTACAAACACATTTTGGTTTTTTTTGAGTCGTCAATCCACCTACTAACGTGTGATTTTGGACTGTGGGCACACAGAGGAAACACATGCGGACACGAGGAGAACACACCAAACTTCTCACAGACAGTCACCCGGAGCGGGACTTAACCCACAACTTCCAGGTCCCTGGAGCTGTGTGACTGCAAGACTACCTGCTGCACCACCGTGTATCTCACTGTTACAATCAAACTGCCATAGAATAAGTACACTTACCTGGCGTTGCCCACTACAAAGTGGCATGTCTTCATGCAGACTAAAATCAAAATGAGAAAGAATCATTAGCTAAGATTGCAATATGTCACTTATCATATTTACTTTCAATGCTAAGAGAGTTTTGTTTGAGACCAACAGCGCAGTAGGTACAATAAACCTTTCCATCATTTCACACTACAGTGGATGCCATTTTCAAATAAAAATTCACACTTCTGGAGATATGTTCTCTGTGTGTCTTCAGTTTCATCCAACAGGGGAAAAAATACATGAAGATAAGCCAATATAAATGGTGGTATAGTGGCATAACTGTGTCACTGCCAGCTCCAGGGTCCTGGTTCAATCCCTGCTTTGTGTCACTGTCTTTGAGGAGTTTTGTGTGTTCTCACTGTGTCTGTGTAGGTTTCCTCCAGGTGCACAAATTTCCTCCCATAATGCAAAAACACATGTTGGAAGTTGTGAAATAGCCTATGTTGGACTGGCGCACTGTCCTGGGAGTGTTTTGCACCCATTGATTCCAGTTAGGCTCTTGAACCACTGCAAAGCTGAACAGGAGTTGTTACAGAAAACTAATGTATTAATCAGGACCCAACTTTAACTATATCAAGATGCTGGTTTGACCTGTTCTTCTTTCTCTCGTGTGAGTTCAGCATTCTGTCCCCTCGTACTCATGGCCCAATCAGTGGTGGTTGGTGAAAAAAAATGTACATGGTACTGCTGGTATTTAGTGGCGTATTTAGCAGGTAGTGTCACTGTCACACAGCTCCAGGGACCTGGGTTTATGGGTTCAAGCCCTGCTCCATGTGACTGTCTGTGAGGAGTGTGTTCTCCCTGTGTCCGCATGGGTTTCCTCCAGGTGCTCTAGTTTCCTCCCACGGTCCAGAAAACATACGTTGGTAGGTGGATTGGTTACTCAAAAGTGTCTAAGTGTGAGTGAATTTGTGAGTGTGTACCGCCCTGTGAAGGACTGGGACAGGCACCCCCTTCAGGTTGTGTTCCTGCCTTGTGCCAACTGTTTCCTATATCTACACCTGGATCATCAATATACAAAGAAATTTCTGTGTGTGTGGGTGTGTGTATGTGTGTGCATTCATGTGAGTTATTTAACATGTAAAGTCTTCCCCCAAGTTCTCCTCTCAGACAGGTCTTGTTCAATGTGGAGGCAGGAGGAATTCTGTGCCCTGAATAATCTCCATCAGGCCTTTACTCCAAAGCTGACTGTCTCTGCCAGAGAGGTTTGACCTTCATCAATGGTATAGATTGCTTGTGCTCCTGCATTAACCTTGCCCAGAGTGAGTGCTACGGATTTTGCCCCTTACAAACAGAGCAGATGGGGAAACACTGCTCAGCAGCAACATAAATAAAAAAAGAAGCTCCATTTTCACTATATATTTCATATAATTTTACATTTGTAACATACTCATATCTCAAATAAATAAAGAAAATATATATATTTCCAACAGGGAGGGCATTGCCTTAGCGGCATTTTTTGACCAGCTGCCCCCGGCTGTGATGTAATCTGTGGTACATACTTATTCTTGTGTTTTGCTGTTTAAATGAAGCATCCATTTAAAGTTAAAATGTTATATGCTACATATCAAATATATACATTCAGTTGGATGTATGGTTAAATACTTTCAAATTAAATGTTTTGAAAATAAAGTGACAAAATTAGGTACAGCATTCTGTAAGTCGCTTTGGATAAAAGTGTCTGCCAAATGTATAAATGTAAATGTAAATGTAAATGTAAGTGACGAAATATTACAACATTTGCTGTGCTGATGTTGGGGTGGGAAGTATTTAACTAAATTGCTAGATTATATTTTTCATAAATGCTGTATCTTAAATATCTACTCAATTTTATTAAAACAAAACTTTTAAAGAGTGAATAGAGCAAAGAGACTGCCACGAAATGATAAACACTCACGTTTTCTCAGTCCAGACTTCTCTGAGAATCGCTTTCTCTAAAGGCATTGTCACTGTGGGCAGCAGAAATGAGAAAAGTGTCACCAGGAATGAAGGCATAAGAGCAGACAAGTGAGCCAAATAAAAACAGACTAAGCAACTGATGCATAATTAAACTGCAACTAATGTATTTCCAGTGTTAGACTATAACATTCATAAATATATGGGATAAGGGTACAGTGCATTACCTACAAAGCAATTTCCAATAATAATTTGTTCACTGACTTGAAAATGTATGTATCAGACAAAGGGACACAAATGTTTGGCAGCGTTTTCAATGACTAAATTATATTTGTCAAACATAAACAGATATAAATTGATACCTGCAACACTCTCAAAAAAAAAGATATGTCTTGTCTTGTCTGACCTCAGAATACACTCCCACTGACATTCGGTCCACACAAATATGGGCCCAGAGAATTCACCAGCATTTCTCTGCGCAATTAATGCATGTATTCCTCTTTATATGTAACAGTTTCCGGCTGAACTTCTCAAGGAGGCAGCTGACTGTGTTAAATGACAATAAGTACTCCTCACCCCGTGTTGGCTATATCATTGTGGTAGCAAGACGGTTTCTGTGGAACCTTCCAGATCTGCAATATTTGTATAATCAGTCTTATATTGCCTCTTTTCCAAAATTTGAATGTGTTGCAGGCATTATGTTCCAGATTGTTTGTTTTTACATAATACAATTAAGTTAGTCAGTGAAAACAGTGATTAAATGTTCTTTGTACATTTACCACTTATGTACAATTTCAAGTAATTTAACAAATTACAGTTTTAATATGATATTGCATTTTTAGTGAGTGCCCCAAATTTTCTGAAAATGGGGTTTGAGTTTTCAAGAAAAATTTTTTCTGTAAAAAGAAAAAAACATTTTCTGTAAAAAGTAAACATATAAAAAAAAACATTCATTATTAGTCCCCTCAATATCAGTAAGTCACAGTATAAACACACATTTACAGTAACTTACCCTCACTGGTCAAATGTAGCTTTAATTCACTATATTAGATGTTTGTTTTCAATGTGCCAACTCCACTCCGCAGACTGTACACCAACTGCCAACGATAGTAAAGCTCCCAGACTCTTAATAGGATTTATTCTTCAAAGACCCCACCTCCCTTTAACAAAACATTCTGTAACTGTGTAACACCCACTCACTTCAGTTAAAGGGAAAAGCCAGAATTAAACAAAGGCGTTAAACCTAACTCAATGGTTAAGATGTAAATATTGTAAAGTCACTGGAGGTGGGGTTCCTTAGCTGCTCTGGTACTTGGCACCACCACAATATATTAATTCAGAGTGAGTGGCTTGACATGCTAACTCCATAGAAATACACCAAGTCAGAATTTTACATAACAGTATAGTATCCATAATAGTATGGTTATAGGAAAAAGATGTCTGAACTGTTTAAAGCTTCTAAATGATATCACACAAAGGTTTTTGTTTTTTTTTTTTTCTAAAAAAGACTGACAGCTGAGCCCTAGTTTTTTATATAATGGTTTGGACTACACATATTGTTTAAAAGACATTCATAGAAGAGAAGGCAAAATAGCACCCAGAACATGTTATTTTTAAGATTTTACATTAGCATTACACACGAAACATATGAAACTTTGTAGTTTACTGGGATCAATGCACAAATTCAACTCTAATGCATCTCCAGCAAATTCACACATCCTCCTCCTGCTGCATTTTGATGTAGTTCTCTTCTTTGCCACTTGGAAGCAATAGAGGTAACAGTGTTTTTTAACAGACACCAAAGGAGGCAACATTCAGGAAAAGGCTTTAAGTGCAGTTCTGAGAGTTACAGTGAGGTGGCACAATTCTCCATCTGTTTGCACACTGAGTTCCGGACCAAAGTCCTCCTTGCATTTCTCCAAGGCCTCACCCACCCACACAGCATTTGGCAGCGGGCCTAAGGAGGGCCAGTGAACTTTAGGGGGTTTAGGAGACATAGTGAAGTTCTTAAAGAAACAGTACAGCTACATAACACTGGAGCAGTAAAAGCCTATTCTTTTAAAGGGCCCATATACTGTATAATTCTGACATTTTACTTCTTCACCTGAGGTTGACCTTTGTGGAATTTTTCTATAAATACAAAAAAAAAGTAATATTTGTAATAAGTACAATCTCTCTATATACTTTTACTTTTTTTCTACTTCTACTTTTTTTTCTATATACTATTTTTTCATTTACATTAAAGTTAAAGTTCTATTTGTATATTAGTTAATTAGTAATATTATATTAGTATACTAGTTAAAAGTAGTCCATGCTGAAATACTACTTAAAACGTCACTGTCTGAACTAGAGTAGGCTGACGAAGCAGATATATGCAAATGTATTTTCTCCTATGACAATAAAATACATGACCAGGCAAGTCTTGTTTGTCCAGATTGCCATTGGCTGCAAAACTATCAGTGATATTTCAGTAATGAGGAGGCAGTCATGTGGGTCCAAAAAAGATATTCTTATCAGAAATGCTTCGAAGTAATTCTCATGAGCTGTTTCCTATGTTTCAAAGGAATTAGTGTAAAATATGACATCTATTGTGTTTCATGCAGTATATAATGTAACTCTGTCTAATAAAGGATAGCAGACCAGAAATTACAGTTAGGGAGAAAAAACATAACAATTTAAAGAGGTAACGAATTAAAATTGAACAGATGTATAGTTAAATGTTTAAAATATATTCAAAAACAAACCTTTGTTCAAGAAACAAACTATAGGGGTCAGTATTTCCAACACAGCCTTCAAAAGAGACTTCCTGTTTTCAAACAGTTCATTACATATATAATCAATAATAAACACAATTTAAATTTTAATTTCAAAAACACTTCAAAAGGGACAGTTTTCCATCTGAACAGTGAGGACTGAAGAGTCAGCTTTCTGAAACTTTAACAATATTTACATCCTACATCGATCCTTTCATTTCAATAAAATAAGAAATATAATTTTTTTCCATGATATAAGTCCAAATGCTTGTTTCTGCTGAGGTTAGTGATCAGATCCTATCATCTGACAGGTTTGAAGAGTAAAGATGATTTATTTAGTGTGAAATCAGATGGTTTTGGATGCTTTACAGTACAGCAGTAAACAGTTATGGGGTTTCAAAAAATGTGTTATGAAGGTATATGAATGTGTTAAGAAGGATTTGATATAAGATACATATATATTCCTCATATCTGCAGAAAACAATAGCTACATTTGAATCATCAGACATGAGGAGAAAAATTTGAAACTAATCTGTACAGGTGCAGCCAGTACAAACACATGCAGGTCTAGAGGCTGGTTAGCGGTTATCCAGGGCAGGGTGCAAATGTTAATAGAAGAGGAAGAGTCTGATGTTTGCTTGACCTATGAGTGCTGAAGCAGCATGACTCTCAGGACATGAACTCGCTTCACCAGATGAATCACACACACACACACACACACACACACACACACACACACACACACACACACACAATCCCATCTCAGGAAACGCAAACAATGAGGAAAGCCCAGGGAGATGTGGGTCAAATAAGCACACACTCTACTGAGGGAGGCAGGGATGCCTCTGTGTCTGTGCCTTGGCTCATACATTCAGTGTGATTCCAACAAAACAGACAATGGCAGGAGGTTTGTGTCTTACAGTAAAGTAAACCAGGCAAGTCAAGGCCAAGCTGTTTGAGACCAGGGCAGCCCACAGGATAAAGGAAATACAGTACATGCCTGCCCTCTCCTACACCATCCCAGCAGATTAGCTACAAAAGTGTATTGTGACTATTTTTGATATTTCAGTGTTCACAAGAGCTACTGAAATGATATTCCAAAAAATATTCTACGTTTTCACTGAAGAAGTAAACAAGGTCATTGAAAAGATTAATATTAGAGAAGCTCACTGACGCAGAGATGGTGACAGGAAACAAAAATTGCCTTTTATATGCACGTACATATATATATTATATATATATATATATATATATATATATATATATATATATATATATATATATATATATATATATATATATATATATATATACATTTTTGTATTATTCGGTAAAATGTTAATTGCATAGACCAATAAGAATGGTCCAAATTTACTCTGTAAATAAACTTCATTTATATCAATCATCATCATCTTTTCCACTTAATTCACTTTTCAACACCTTTTAATTCAGTTTCAAGGGGCAAGAAAACACACGAGGGGAAGGGTTAAAAATAAGATATATAACTCAGAGCCGTTTCCGATTACAACGTGGCCCAGGTTCTCTTCTACAGACAATGGACTTTCCGCCATTTGATCCTCAAACTTAACAAACTCTTCATAGTTTAAACTGAAATAACATTTTTCCACAATAATACTAAAGATGACGTGATAAAGCAGTGACCCAAATCACTGCGCTGTAATGTTTAAAAGAGGTCAGGGTAATCCAGAAGTACACAGAATCGTCCAGTGCTGCTCCAAACCATTTGAGAGGTTGTGTCATGAGTAGTCTCGTTAATCGTGGTGAAAGTGTATATTTATTTCACACACATGTAAGCCAGCTGTAGAACTGATTATGGGACAGACGTCTGCTGCTGTTCATTTTATGAATTCTTGTACGTTATCCTGTTTCCTATAACCTTTGCTTGACTTGTAATTATGCGTTCTTGTGTGACATTCAAACATTAACATCCAGCTGGTTAGTTACTGAACACCATGTGTGTTTGGTTATAATATAATTTTAATTAATATTATTATTTGGTTTAATTCCTATTTATACATCAAAGAGGACAGTCAGTGTCTGGCTCAAGAAACTTGCTAAATGCCACGAGAATGAAGAAAATGCCATATTGAGAATAAGCCTGGATTTTTTGAGGAGAATTATAATTTATGATTAAAATTATATCTTACACTATTGCATAGAATTACATAGAGTTTCAGGGCGGCACGGTGGCGCAGCAGGTAGGTGTCGCAGTCACACAGCTCCAGGGTCCTGGTGGTTGTGGGTTCGAGTCCCGCTCCAGGTGACTGTCTGTGAGGAGTTTGGTGTGTTCTCCCTGTGTTCGCATGAGTTTATTCCGAATGCTCCGGTTTCCTCCTATGGTCCAAAAACACACGTTGGTAGGTGGATTGGCGACTCAAAAGTGTCCGTAGGTATGAGTGTGGGTGTTGCCCTGTGAAGGACTGGCGCTCCCTCCAGGGTGTGTTCCCGCCTTGCGCCCAATGATTCCAGGTAGGCTCTGGACCCACCGTGACCCTGAACTGGATAAGCACTTAGAGATAATGACAAATACAGAGTTTCAGAATGTATATTATGTAGACAGTTTATGACTAGAAGAGAACTATTCTCCAATGGTGATTATACCATTCTGAGCACAACAGGCTCTCGCTAACTTTATTCTATGCTCACGCCTGTGCATCAGACAAAACTTTCTCTGAGCACTTTCTCTTTTTTTTCTTCTTTTTGATTTATTTATTTTTTCAGTGAAGCTCCTACATACAGTATGGTTGTTTAAACAGCATGCTGGAGATTTGTGTCATGCAGGTACCTGCGCAGCATCTCACTTTTCATTGATTCATCGCACAAGAATCCGATCAGGAAATGACATGATTAACCACAGGTTTCCCCATTGATAACAGCAGGATCACTAGGTCCATTTTATGAATACTGTCAATGGAGAACACTGACAATGGCGTTTTTAAAAATTCAACCTGGTGGTAGGTAAGCTAGCATGTGGTTTGTCAAGTTTAAACTGACAACAAAGAAATGTATTTATATTGATTGTGGAACTAACTAAGCTAATGACACATATCACATCTGGCCTAGTGATAAATGCAGAATGAACTGTCTGTCTAATACCAAAACTATCACAAGGATAAAAAAAAAACAGCACAGTTCTCCTCCTGTCTAAACAACACTGTATAGAACGACGAGTTTCAGCACCTCTTTCTTTACATGAAAATTAGTCACAGCTCAGTTAGACGTGAGAGCCCCGAAGTGAGAAAAAAGGAGCAGGATCTATTTAATCACTACTCTTATTTGTGTGTGTGTGTGTTTTTATCTTTTCAGCTTATTCTCATTTTTGCGCACACACATAAACACGGGTCCAGCACTATGACTGGAGAGACTCAGACCAGCAGGTGGGACAACTCTAGTGTGTCTACATTATGTAATCCATGTTGTTCTTTGTTTCAAATTGAGCCAGTCTTTAAAAATATTAGTGACCTCAATACAACCAAATCAAAATGAACAGAAAATGTGATATTTTCATAATATGCCTCCCAGAAATCAATGTGAATCTGAAATCATGTTTTTTCCTTTAATGCTATTATCAAAAAAATAAAAATGTTAAAAATGTACGTTTCAAGGTTATGCATTTGAGACCTTTTTCTCCACAGTAAAAGGGGAGTCATTTTACATAGGTAAGTTTATATAGTGTTAGGATTCTTGCCCAAGGAGTCTTACAGGCTTGGCATGTTTGACCAGTCAGGGACTTAACTCAGCCTTTAACATGAAGACTAGTGACACTACTACACAACACCAGTTTCTTTTCTTACTTTCTATGACAATTTATGATCATGTAATGAATAACCAAGTGGAGAATTCAAGACTGAAATACTAGCACTGGGGACAGTATTTGATTACCCCTGAAGATCACTAGCAATAGATGTACCACACGCCCTGTTATTCAAGCAAGCTGGGTGGTGACAACAGAACCCAGGCTTAACTGCTTTCTGCAGGATTGGTGGGGACCATAGTGGGCTGATTGCAGGGACTTTAGTGAGCTTATATATGTTTGGGTATGTGCGCTTAAGGACAAGCTTTGGTAGCATATGCCACTCTGGCATGCTGTAGGATCATTATGTCTGAGGCAGCTGAGCTGCCGGAATGAGCCAGTAGAGCACAGCCGAGTGAGGGAGCCAGTGTGAGCTTGTTTACTCTCACGCAGGCACGCCACTTGACCTGAGACGCCCTCACAGCCCAACCCTACCCAGCTCCCACCAGGGAGCCTCCCCTAACCACAGCAGGCTCAACGCTGCTCCGAGATCAGGTTTCACCCTCCTCCTATCGATCTTGGGTTTAGATCAAAACTGATCCAGAAATAAGTGACATTTTACGACAACCCTGTTTTGAATATTTCTGAGGGAAGCACTGTGAGGAACAGCTGAAAATATTCTCATGACTGTCAGCATTGGTGGTTTCACAATGATGTATGGCAATCAACTGCAGATGCAGCTATTGACAATGAATGCATAGACGTTCACTGCCAACAACAACCCACAGGAACATGCACTTACTTGACTTATGTGCAATATACTCCACACTCAGCAAAGCGAGACTGAAAACATGTATACCCCATTTCTTGCTAAACAGGCACTGGTACCAATTCCAGACAATTTCTGCACAAAAACTTGCCTTCTCTGATGACATTCTATGAACCCAAACTCAAAAATGACTTCTATTCCATTCCACAGCCATTTGCTCTACATTCTATTATAATATAAGCCTGTCACAATACAAACGTAGAAAATCAAAGGTTAACTCAACCGGTCGTGTCAGTTACTGCTAACCTCAAATGACTCTGTGAAAGATCATGTGATTGGGCCTCAGGGGGAGAAGTTCTAACATGACAATCCTGTTTTTGTCCTGCTATTGAAGAAAGAAAACGTTTTGTGTATTTGATTCAGCACATTCCAAAAGCTGATCAAACTTCCTGAAACCTGTTTCAAATGCAACAAAGTGAATATTATATTTATTATGAAGAAGCAGAAATGGGAAGAGACACATTACTAACCCACATTTAAAAAAAAAAAAAACAACAACTCTGCTGCACTTTGACAAAAACCACAACACACATCCACACTTTTAACACTGGAGCAAGTTGCCATAACCCGCACAAGAAAGCAAGCCATATACACAGTAAATACTGGACTATTTTATTAATGGGCTTAAAAAGCACACTAGAGGCCCATCTCATCTGAGCATGGCTAAGAATAAAGAAATAAAAAGGGTACAAGAAGACTGGAAAGAGGGAATGGAGGGACACTATGCCAGGAAGTGTTAGTAATAGTTCAGTATGGTTCTAAATGAAGTTAACCTGTGTCCTTGCTTTCATATAGCCTCATTACTATAGAGAGGGATCTTCCAGTTCGGCAACTTGAAGCTCACTGTAATTTAAAAGGCAACATATCATGGAGTTTAATATTGTTAAAGTCTACAAAGCACCACTCACTGTTCAGTGAAAAAAACAATGCATTATTTTGGCGATGTCACAAAAACCAGCAAACTTCAGTAAGTCCAATTTCTCAACCTGTAGCACTTAGCCTTGCCCATTCACAGTGTAGCAACAGGGTCTTTTCAGCCTTTACTGTTTTTTTTTTAATAAAAGACACTAAATGCAGAACAGCACTCATTGCATATTCTGGCCTTAAACTTTAATAAAAAACACACACACACACACACACACACACACACACACATTCTTAAATGGACAAAGAGAAGCTGAAAATGTTAATGTAAAACTAAATTATAACTGTTTTTGGCACATTAACCCCCACATATAGCATATGCAGTACATGTTACGGTACACTTTATTGCCCACATTTCCTGAACCACATTTCCCAGCTGGAAGCTCAAAATTAGGGTTATTCCATAAAGACTGCTGATTTAGAACCCTCCTATGAGCATACTGGGCTATTCCACACTGCCTTGTATCCTGAATTTTAAAAAGGTTCAGTAACAGGTTTCAGATGGAATGAAAGAAGGTGTGAGCAGACCTTTGCCCTACAAAAACATGTGCAGCCCTAATGTAAAAGCCTATACTATATGTTCTTGGGACTTGACAATAACACTTTAAAACACCCAGAAACTCTAGTGAAATATCACCGTTCCAAATGCAAATGCAAGAAGGGTCCACTGTGTGCTTTTAAGCCTATTTAGGAAAAGCAGGGCCGTTGTTGCCTATAAAAGAGTTCCATAAAGATAACTAAGCGACTGACTGCTGTTTGCAATACTCCCTCTTTATGGTGCAACAGCCAGTCTCTAGGTCTTATTGAGACTGTCAGCTTTCTCAGTCCTGACCTCACTGTGAAACTCATAACAGCTGAAATCAAAATAAGAAAAACAGTGGAGAAAAATAATAAATAATAAAACAAAATTGACTTTCAGTCAGAAGCACCTTGGTATATTCAGTGGAAGAATGCTACCAACCAATGATCATGCCCCAATAAACCAACTAGAGTCTAATATGTACTTATATCAAAGTGAACTACAGTTATACTTACATAGCACTTCTGTAGACACTCAATATGCTTTACATTCTTTGGGGACTTCCTCAATACCGACCAAAGTGCAGCATCCACCTGGATGAAGTGACACCAGGGAATCCGAGCCAATACACTCACCATACCTCAGCTATTTGGTAGAGAGGAGACTAAAGGGAATTTAAAACTTCACTCACCTTTTGAACTGTTAACAAACCACTCAGTATTTGCAGTAATGTGGGAATGTAATTTTTTTTTTTGTGAATTTTGTTCTGAACATTCTCAGACTGGGCGGCATGGTGGCGCAGCAGGTAGTGTCGCAGTCACACAGCTCCAGGGGCCTGGAGGTTGTGGGTTCGATTCCCGCTCTGGGTGACTGTCTGTGAGGAGTTGGTGTGTTCTCCACGTGTCCGCGTGGGTTTCCTCCGGGTACTCCGGTTTCCTCCCACAGTCCAAAAAAAAAACACACGTTGCAGGTGGATTGGCGACTCGAAAGTGTCCGTAGGTGTGAGTGTGTGTGTGTCTGTGTTGCCCTGTGAAGGACTGGCGTCCCCTCCAGGGTGTATTCCCGCCTTGCGCCCGATGATTCCAGGTAGGCTCTGGACCCCCCGTGACCCTAAATTGGATAAGCGGTTACAGATAATGGATGGACATTCTCAGACTTGCAGCTCTCCACATGATTCTCTCCTGAGTGTGTGGTGCTATGGAACAAAATCTTCCACACAGGCACTGTCCCGTTTTTCCTCAGACTTTTTTTTGCGATGTGTGGACTTGTTACAACCTACCCCTTTGGGGATCATGATTTAGGTCTTGGTCTGAAAAAGTGACATCAGAGTGGTAAGCCTAAAGGGATCCAACACCGTTTAGCTTCTGACTCAGAGCAGGCTTATAATCCTAGCACTGCACATGCTCCCATCGCCATGGTAAAGAGGGGGAAAACGTTCCCCTTGCCCACTTCCACCCCCTCCCAAAATCATCCAGTCATTAAGTGTCATTAAGGCAGTAGGGGTCATTTGGAGAGGCGTCACAGCAGAAGGCAGGATTATCAGTCCATCAGGACCAATTTACAGTCTACAGGCCTGCTTAGATGAGGTCATAGGTAAGGCGTGTAGAGTGTGCTTAAGCCACTGTAATGGTTCCTGTGAGTTTAGTTTAGTTTAACAGTGACACAAAAACCCACACATGATTTGCTGGCCTTAGGATTCAATGCAGAAAGCCATTAATATGGTAAGTGAAATACTACACATGTGCTGTAGAACTGGTGCACATTTCTATGAGTGGTATGAAGGAGGCTGATCAAGTTTCCCTGGTATTGACTGTGTCACAACAGCAAATGAACAAAATGGTCAGTTGTGGTTTCCTTTGGAAGGCTGATGAAACCCAAGCTGCGCCTGCAAGTGCAGTGTCTTTTGTAGTTTCTCTTGTCAAACACAGTGACCCTCTCTCTGTAACAGCTCTGTATATGTAAAGTGTGTTTGATATGGGAGTGCCTTGGTTCAGTTAAAATGAGTCAAATGCACTCTATCACTTGCCATAAGATTAACATCACCCAAGCTGTGTTTTTTTCTAAATAAGACAATGCCTGCATATGTATGTATGTATGTGTGTGTGTGTGTGTGTGTGTGTGTATGGGTCGTGCTTTGGGGCTTCCTTAGAGGTTTGCTGACATCTGTGTGCGCTCTGCAGCTGGGGTATAAGTGTTCATGCGTGTGTTTATGGAGGCATGTGGGCAAGGAGTGAGGGTATGTCTACGTGTGTGAGTTCGCGTGTGTGTGTGTGTGTGTGTGAATGTATGAATGACCAGGGTTCACATGGAGGGAGTAGGACTCTGTCCTGAGTTGACACCTGCCAACCACACGGCTGTGCAAACAAGCAACAGGTGGCCTAACCCAGGGCAGGCAGTTGATAATGTTACAGCGGATATCAACACAGCGCTTTCACTCGTCTGTCCAAGAATCACTTACACATTGTCCTAACGGATTAAAGGTTTAACATTAACAGACTACTGGCTCACTCTTTCGTATGACATCAAACAGACAAACGTTGTGACGGCAGACATAAAATGCTAAACGCAACTTAAATAGTTCCATATTTAAGCAGCACATTACCCGTCCCACAGCTCAAATGTAACAAAACCTCACCCGGCAGCACAACAGTCTACAGAGGGGGAAGACTAAAAAATGCTGCATTTTCAAACTCTATAAAGAAGGGAAAGTGTGTGTGAAAGGCTGCATTTTCAAGCCTGATTGCTCACATATAATATTCCTGCCTTGACAGTTCATACTTGTGTTTGTAAGTGATCCATATCTGCCGTGAGATTGACACACCTCTGCCCTAAGGACACACGTGTGCAATTTTATCGTCAAGTTTGCAGCTGCTGATATACTGCTGACACTGGATAATCTGTATGCATGGGGAAGTGTAATAAAACATTAAAAATTTCAAATGGGCAGTGTTGTTTATTGTGAACCTATTTTTTGCGGACACAGGTTTATATATCAGACATGTATTTTGGTAACATCATATTTTGGAAGCGTTACAGGTGCATGATTACGTAGTGGATATAAAACACGGTCACAAGATCATTTACTGGATATGTATTAAAATTACTGTTACATTAGTCATGACGAATGTGTCAGTCATATTCTCATGAGTCCATTATATATTACATTCACAGAATCATGTATCAGATATGTACTGTATCATGAAATCTGTCACATGATCATGTATGCAAAAAATGTGTTGTGGCCATATATCAGATACATATTTCACTTTAGGTTACATTGCTGCCTTGATCCCTGTAATTTAATGAAGCTTACAGTACCGTGGAATTGTCACGTTCATATATTTTGTATATTATGATCATGTTATAATGGATAACATCTGTACTGCTGTCACATGGTCACATATTTGACAAGGCTATTACAGTCACATGGTGATACGTTCCACAAGTGAGACTCAGAAAGTGTCTAAAATCCCATTTTCCTGTTTACACTGCTCTGGAAAACCAGGTCTAGATCATATGTGCAGGAAAAATGGATTCACATCACTTCAACCTAGCACAAACATACGGTAAGTACACCCATGCCTCTCCCTTCCCTGCCTTTGTTCGCGTACCTCATTTGACCCCCAGAGTAGCTGCAGCTGGCATACCCGCCTCCCCACCCCACCCCACCCCACACACACACACACACACCTCCCCAGTCTCCTGCCTAGCCTGTCACCTTCCATAGCCCATAGTCTGTCCATATGCACCTCTGTGACCCCCCCCACCCCCCAACACTGTTCAGTCCTGCTCTCAGACGCTCCCCACACTGCTTTAGAAACAGCCAGCCCTCTTCTTGAATCGCTGCCAACAGAGGCTGGCCCTAAGCCGTCGCAGCTGAAAGTTTTACAAGCTCCCTGCTTGCGAAAAAGGCAGGCAGAGTGAGAGAGAGAGAGAGAGAGAGAGAGAGAGAGAGAGAGAGAGATTTGTGGAGACAGCTTCTCTATTTTTCTTCTCTTGCACTGCTCTAAATATTTTTACCACCATAACAGACTGTCGTCCTGGACAGCTGTCAACTCTGGAAATTAATTTTTAATTTTTTTTTTTTTTGGCTTAATTTCTCCGGAGGTGGTTCAGGGGGGTTGTTGAAAGTGTGTGTTGGCTGCAGAGGGGAGGAGCTGAGAAGTACAGTGGGGAGAGAGAAATAAATGATCAAACAACAAAAGAGAGTGTGACAGAGAGAGAGAGAGAGAGAGAGAGAGAGAGCGAGAGAGAGAGAGAGAGAGAGAGAGAGAGAAGGGGGCCGTGACATCACACTGTGAGCTGCCCTGGACAATGCCTGAGAAAAGGATGAGTGGAGACGACTGCAGCACTTGTCTGAGAGACTCTCTCTCTCTCTCTCGCTTTCCCTCTCACCGCCTTTGCCCTGGGAGGAGGGTGAGGCACACTTTTTGGCAGAGTGACACTGGATTATTTCTGTGACTCTCCCTTCTCTTGGCAAGCCAGCTGCCTGGGATTCTGAGCTCCTTTTTCTCCCGGCCACTGAACAAGATCCATCACAGCGCTGCCACAAACTTCTCCCTCAAATCAGTGGTTTTTAACTCTTAATTTTAACTTCACCAAATCCCAGCTCACCACCAGCCAAGCCGAGCTGAAATTAAGAGACACGGATTTGTTTCAGTGGGGAAAATAACGCTTCTCTTCAGGACCACACTCTTTCACCTGCTGCATTGCAACGAAAAAGCGCAGCGTTTCATAACTTTCCCTAAGTTTAGGAGGGGGTTTTCTGGGGAGAGAGGGGACTTTCACCTCGGCAAGTGCCTGTGTCTGTGAACGTACGCTGGCCACAAGAAAATTTACCCTTAAAGTCTGAGGATTGTGAAAGTTGAGGGGAAACCCACACAGAAAAGCACAGGCAGCACCAGGACAGCTAAAGACGCTGCGATGACTTCTGTAGAAGGGGAACGGAGAGGCATGTACTACCTGGGACGGATGCCAAATGCTGACAAAAGACTTCACCACACTCGCTCTCTCTCGTTCGTTCTCTCTCACTCTCTCTGAGAGAAGCCCTGATTCTTTATCCTAAGATGCGTCTTAAATCCACATCATCGTATCTGAAATCTAGACAGATTCCTAGAAGAGATGCCAAAGCCTACGTAAGTACATCTATCAGATTTATTTTTTCTTCTTGGTTTGTTTTCGAAACAATCGCTTCATTTTTTCCTCCCCCTCTTCCTGCTGTCGCTCTGCTACAGTACTTGTGGTGAGATGTGTTGAGATGTTGTCGTGGTGGGTTTTTTTTTTTTAGAGGGAATCCGTCCTTTCCTCTGCGCCTCAAGGCCTGGCCAGGTGACGGCGCTTTAGCGTTTCAGGCCAGGACCGAAAAAGGGGAAGCGACTCGGCCCAACAAGTCTCACGAAGAGCCGAACGCGGTCACTCTCTCTTCCCATCCCCACAAGTTAGGATATGCTCCAAAAGAGTTCTAGCTATATCCGTTTTCTCTTCTCTTCTTGCACTGTGGTGACCTCATGCTCTCTCTCTCTTTCTGTCTATGTCTATCTCTCTCGTTTTTTTGGCAGCGTGTCTGAAGTGGGCAGGGATATAGGAGGGCATGGCCGGAGAGCCTGGCCGCTGCTCAGGCTCCAGCCCTCTCTGTGAGCAAGGGTAGTTCACCAGTGCCTCTCTCTCTCTCTGTCTTTTTCTCTTGCCTTCGCCAGCGAGCGTTCGAGACGCGGAAACGGCCTCCATCTCATTCTCCTCTCCTTCCTCGCCTATCCGCCCGCCACCCCTCGGACCAAGGCATGCTCAGGTATTTCCCTGCTTCTCTTTCTGTTTTGGATGCCGCCTTTCTGTAGGGCGCTCTGCCCATGTGCTTTCCTCTCCAGTGCTCCTTTTTTCTCTACTTTTAGCTTATTCTCACTTCTCCTCATCCTTGCTGTTCCTCCTGCACACGTGTCTGTCTTCCCTCTGCCGCCATGCAAACACATCCGCCATTACAGTCTGATTTTAACATTGGGCTTAACTCACATCTTTCGTTTTTTTAAACAGAAATGGGGCCCGTTTGTTTGAAAAAAGTTGTTCGTATATAAGAAGCGAGGACACTGCACCTTGTGACACTTGCAGTGATTACACCAGCTTTGAATTGTATCTGCATTCATGTTTTTGAGGCGAAGGCTGAGGCTTTATCTTGTGGACCAAGTGGACACAACCCACTTGGTCACAGTTGTTTTAAATGGCATCTAGTTTGTGCGACAGTCATTGACAAAATGCTCCTTCAATCAATGCATTTAGTTCATTGTAAAAGGGGCACTTTTGTCACTGTGAGTTCAGTTGGCGTCAACAAAAAGACCTTAAAAACAAGCGGAAATCAGCTTTCGACCTCAAGTACAAATTTGTCAGGATAAAGGTAAGGATAATATCGTCACTTTCTCTTGGCACATAATGTGTAAAATTAGCTTCAGTTCTGGGCTGTAGGTATGAATGTGTTAAGAGAGGAATTAGCTCTGTATGCAACAGCCAGCTTCAGCCCAGTGGGAAAAGTACAGTAACGATGACACTATCCACACAGACAAAGGGGGACATTCGACATAAAGAAAGAAATAGAAAAGAAACAAAAAAGGAAGACAGATAATTTTTTCCAGCGCATAAATGTCTTGTACATATCGGTGCTTCTCAAACCTTCGATATCCAAGATTAGTGTCTTAAACATTAATCCATTATTAGCTTTATCAGGCACGAGAAATCCAGTCTGTGATTTCAAGATATAAAATGCAAAATATTGCTTTTGATTTAGAAACCCTTTAGGCACTTCCTCACATTTCTTAATATGACTCAAATTAAATATTTGGATTTGGAAAGTGGGTATTATTTTGGTAAATATATTTTCCAAACACATGCCAGCGTAACGATTATTCTGCACAATTCATAAGACTAATACTTACTTTCTATTCCTAAAAACCTGACAAATGATGTTGACTCTATGCTAATATATGACCAAAATTGCAGAATAAAATGGCTGTACAATGTCCTCCAAAGAAAGAAAGAAAGAAAGAAAGAAAGAAATGGAGATGCAAAGAGCAGGAGAGATGAAGGGCGGGTTGATAGGCAGAAAATGAGAATGCTTTCTCCTCCCCTCTTTTGCTATCCTCAGATGAACTCACCATGTTACTTGATGATATTTTTTTTCTGGCCCACCATCTCTACTTCCTGCTATTTTTGTGTTCCCTCCTCCCTCTCTCTCTTGCACTCTCACACACACACACACACACACACTAGTATCGGTGTGCTAACCAGGAACAAAGTCACACTTCCTTTATCAGGAAACATATTTCAGAAATCGAGCATGATTATAAAACTGGACTTGTATTAATTACATGACATTATTGACAAAATATCCTTTTTTAACAACGTCCTAAACCTAGAGTATATCACTGCAATTTGTTTGACACTACTTCTGAGTGTTTATGGTGATTCTAGTCATAAGGTGAAAATGTACAAGCCTGGCTCCTGTAAGAGTACACAGCATTTCACAGAAACCACGCAAGATAAGGCTGATAACGTTTAGAGGACACGTCTATGGTGGGCACCATATGAAGTATTTATCTGATCTGAGTAAAACTGGCTGATTCTGAGTGTGTTCTGCCTGTGTGCTAAACAAGTCACAGTGTTTTATGACAGCCAGCAAAAAGAGAAGCCAATGGAGATAGCAGCTTGTATTCGTCAATCCACTATCGGAGAGATAAGAGGTAAATGTAGAGGGACCTTAGAGAACACAGGACAGAGTCAAACCAGGTCGACGGCAGGCAGACTTCCTGTTTTGGGACGCTATTTTCGTACGCAGGGCGTTTTCCCCCGGTTGTGCCGAATGACAGAATGACTCGAAAAATTACCCTGAGAGACTTTCGACACTAACGGATTAATGTCATATTTTGGTCTTAGCAAATTCCCTGAAAAAATGAGTAGATTCTGACCTGGAACTCAACTGCTTGAAGACGAGGAATTACAAAGGGGAACGATTTCTAAATAGTAAGTCTTTATGTTGTTTGCAGATCAGACTGAAGAGATCACACACCGAATTCTATTAAGAATTAAGAGTACTCCGACCAAGCTTTTACAGTAACGTTCATTTTTCCTTTGTTTGCCATCCAGACGTGCCTATTATATCATAACTAAACAATGTTTATTTAGCAAAACCAGCTTTTGTTCCTGGATATTCAAAACCTCTTTCCAGTTCCTTGGTTCACCAGTTTATGCAGATGTTTCCGTGGCTGCTATTTGAAGAGGCAGGCACTGGATTTGTTTATTGCATTTGAGCAGGAATGGTAAATGTATGACTGTCAGGGTCAAATCTAAACTCAAGCATTGATAAACAACTAATAAAGATTTTAGCACCCTTAAAGTGGGCTCTAACAGTGTGGCTGTAAAAGCCCATTTGAAAATAACTGCTTATCGCTTGTTATTTTCATAATCAAGGACATTTGAAGTGTTTGGGTTAAACCCAAATCTGTACTTAAGGTACCCTTTTTAGTGAAGAAGCTGCCAAGTGATAGTTTTTCCACTGCCAATTCACTACATATTTGGGTTTTCTGCCACTTCTGTAAGTTACTACAAGAGAATAAGTTCTCTTAAACTAATGTGTTTCTGTGGAAGAGATACAAAATGAACCAGGGTATTAAACTACATTTGAGCTCATGTTTTCTTATTGTTTGTGTTGCAAGGCGTATTACACCTAGCATACAAACAGTCTCTCACAAGCCATGAAGACTGAGGTTCATGTTGACATAGGCATTACTGTGTGCAATGGCCCATGAGCTTCAGCAAGACACGGACCATATACAATGATACAACAACAAATAATTCTTTTGAGATCCAAAGAAAATGAAAAACATGTCTACATCAGGAGGCCACAGGGGCTTTAAGCCAAACGCATAGTCCCTTGAGAAGACTATACTTTTAGTATGTTTTTTGGAAAGATAACTCCAGAATATTGAGATATCAAAAGTATAACTGTCAAAATGATAAGATTGTGTTATGCGATTAGAGAGTTCACATAAATGTAAGACTAGAACTGCTAAAATATCATTTTTTGGGAGTATACACTGCACACCATACTCTAAAAGCAATGGTTTTACATTGCCCCTCTTGTAATTTAAGGATATACTTGTCACAGCTTTGCTAGCCATGCTAATTCACTAGAGAACTAAACCAGTTTCCAAATCAACGTTTTATACAGATGCGATACCATTCAGCATCTAATTGAGTCAACGTCTCAATTAAGAGGCCTCTATTCCTTCAACTCCTTCAACCCCCACCATGCTGTTCCATCTATCTCATCAACTAGAAGCTGCCTTTAGCTCGGCCAACTGCCATGCCAAAACATTTCAATCACTGTCGGCATTAATTAGGCCAAAAGAAATCCTGAATGTTAATGAGCTACCGTGGTGCTTTTCACTGTCTCTGGTTCACATGCTAATTTATGCAAAACGACAGGGCAACTGCTCCCCCTCCCCCCACTTGCGTGGTAGTCGATTGTTTGGCCTGCCCCTGTGACCCTCGTCTGCCAGCCTCTCAGGCACAGCTTCATGCCAGGGCCTGGCATTGTCCGCCTGCCTCAGCTGCCACTGCAGACGCACAGTTTATAAAAAGACATCCAAGTTTTCCTGATGTAATTATTAGCTAGTTATCATATCTGGAAACTATCTGAAAGCATTACTGATTTCAGTCATGAATCAAGCTCACTTCATAGTGAAAGACATGTACTTCAGATGTCAGCGGCACGGAACATGTCATTGTTTGTTCTTGAGTAATTCTTACTGATTTTTTGAGATCAATATTAATACATGTAATGTTACCTTGTGTATTTATTATTCCTGAAACTGTTCAACTTGCATAAAGTAATTGAAATAGGTTGTGAAAAGTCTCTACAGTCACAGATGTTTTAACACATGAGAGTCAACCTCTGCTACCTAAAATGGCAGAAGGGCAGCCATTTTGTTTGGGCACTTTCCTCTCCCTATTCACGCATTACTAAATGTTGATAGATGCGAGCCATTACGATGGGGCTAAGGAGCTGGGATAGCTGTAGAAGCCATGTGTAAATTCAGCTGTTTACCTCTGTCTGTGAAACAGCAAGCTTCCTCAGGTTTCTATGGGCTGCAAAGTGCCAAGTGGGTTTTTTCTTTGTGTGTGTGCAGAAAATGGGCACTATTTCCTGGCGCAGATTACCCGTAATACGTGCCAACCACACTGAATGCCAGCGAGTTATGCATAAGGCTTACAACAAATTAGTGCACTTTCCGTTTCGAGTGCATTGTGACTGTCGATTACTTTGTCTTCAAACAAAAATTTACAAACACACATACACACAAACATGCACAAAAAGGATCAGAGCTTGATAATAAACACATCTAATTCATTGCTCCACCCTCTCAATGCACTATGTGAACTCAGATGGATGTCTTGAATTGGTCACTGAAGTCTAAAACAAGACCACAGCTTGAAGAAAGTGCTGAATGAGGTTTCACCCAGGAGTGCCTTTCTGAAACTACACCGGGTTTTTAAAGCCAAGCCAAAAAAGCGCAGAGGAAATTGCTCCCTCAAGGTAATTCGCTGCAAAACTGCTACCAGATTCCCTCCCTTGACTCTTTAGAGGAGTGTCATTTAGGACTAAGGATGTGGACGTGATCTGCCATTAAGCCCTAGATTACTTTGTGTGCCTGCTCTCTTTAATTCTCTGTAAAGCATTTGTCTATACTTTTCTTTTTTCCTGTGTGAATATTAACCTTGTTTCATCATTTTAGGTTAATATAAAATGTGGTGGTTGCAAAAAAACATGTGCTTTGGGTATCATGAAAAGTACTATTAGTGTAACCGTTGTTTTCATATCTCATTATTACAAAACAACTTTCTAGCCCATATTCAGACTACCGAAGTAATATCTTCTTTCTTACAATCATTACTTCATGATTCATAACATCATAAATACACTGAACATCATAACATTTACATGACTAACGGTATCTTTCCTTTTTTTCTTTTACCCAGACTCCTAAGGTGAAAATACGACCTGTGTTTTAGCTACTGTCCTTAAGGCTGAGGTAGTAGATTGAATAGTTGTGGGGTATTAATCCTCCCTCTGAGATAACTATACAATCTACTGTCTTTCCTAAGGAGACAGCCTGATCTACGGTCTGATCTACAGTCTACTCATGAACAACTGGACAATACATTGACCACAACATGGATGCTTATCTAAAATTTACACCTGGGGACTTGAAAAGACTTTTTTGGCTGCACTTGTTTTATGCGTGCCTTTTTTTGTAGCAGAAAATCTGGAGTTCTGTACATCTGGAACTGTGTTCCCACGAGGTGAGGTAGTAGGTTGTATAGTTTGTGGGAGGAATGACATCCTATTGAGGTGATAACTATACAGTCTATTGCCTTCCTCGAGAGACACAACACCACATTCAATAGAAATGTGCAAGGATTGTCATTCATCATGATTTTCTGTCATTGTCCAGGCTTCAAACAAACAGCCATGAACTACAGATTAAAGGTAAAACAAGGCTAATGCATTATCTCTGACATTTATACAACTTTGCTGTGCATTTCTCAACTTTGACTTTAAAAATAAAGACTTCATATCTTTCTATTTCAAATATGGCTTCCTGTGTTTGTGTCAAAAAGTGGTCAGATGTGTTTGCAAAACAATATTACACTCACAGATGAACGAGCTGTTAGCACAGTGTCAATGGCAGACCGGAAGTAAGCATGATGGCTTGTGTTTAAGCGGGAAACACGAACGTACCTCTCCATGCATATAGCCTATTATTAGCAAAGGCAGTTTATTTGTTGGTAGTAAATAGTAAAACAATCAAAATGCAAAAAAACCCCAAAAAATTGCCAAAATCAAATATTTATAAATAATAAAATAGACAACATATTAATTCGGTTTTTTAAATGTAATTTGCATTCACTTAAAAAATGGGTATAAAATACCTCATATATTCAAAAACCCTAAGAACATAAGAGAACAACAAAATAAAAAAGGTACAGATTTATACATTTAATTCAGAAGACTCTAGATACATTTCTGATGAGGCAAATGCTGTTTAAAGAAAGAAATTTCTGTTCACACAATGGTTCCCCAGCTGCTGCTCATTGTCAAACCATGGACTGGGTCAGAGCAGTATTCAGAGACGTCCTGCTGGTACAACACTGCAACTGCAGCCATTAAAGGACTGATAAAGAAGTTGAAGAGCCCAATTCTTGCTTCAAAATACAAATAATACGTCTTAAAAGTAAGCCATTGCTTATAAAACACAAACATTTAACAATGACAAAAGATGTCATTTGATAATTTGTCACAGCTTTTACATTGTTAGCAAGTCTTTAGAATAGACACAGAAATATTCCTGTGAGAATATGAAGTCACTAAGCCATGAGTGCATTAGTGAGGTCAAGCACAGATATTGATGGTTAGTTGTGGATCACAAACACCACGCCGACTCTTCCACTGCTGAGGCTGTTGGTAGGAGCTCCAGACCGCCAGAAAATGTACCATTGCTCAACAACTCGGTGCTGGGAAGTTTTACTCGGCTGTAGCTGATGCTTAGCACTGAATAGAACAGCGGTGAGTTCATGTGAAGCTGCTCCATAGATGTACATTAAATTAGAAGAATTCACTAATTATGAGAGGTTTCTAAACACATATAGTGTAGATATACAGAGATCTATTGGGAAGACTTAGACCTGATAAAATCTACAATTCAAGTTTCAGATTGGATCCATTGTGCTGTTAATATAAGAGCTACAGTATTTTACAGCGCTGACTCCTGTGCTGCAGCTATTTTGGTATTTCTGCTGATTTTTGACTGACTGTTGTCCAAGTGGCTGTATGTGCTGCTCTCTGCATTATTTGGTTTGCTCGGCTGATGTTCTGTACCATGGAAAAGTCTCATCCACAGCTTGCAACATGCCTCTCTTATCTTTGGGATCTTAAATGCATAAACTATGGGGTTAACTGCTGAATTACCATGAGACAGTATGACCCCTATGTCAATAGCAATAAAGGGAATTTCAACATTATGACCATAGTATCTTACAGTGTGCATAACAAAGAGAGGGAGCCAACAGACAGCAAAGAGAACCAAGACCAGAGCCAGTGTTGCAGCCAGTCTGTGCTCTTTTTTGGAGTATGTGCTAGACTCATTAGCCACACCTTTATTCGCTCTCAGGTGCCTTCTAGTGGTCAGGAAGATGTAAGAATACAAGAATGTCATGACAGCAAATGGAGGAAGGACAGAGCTGAAGAATATGAAGTTAACTAGATATGAAGTTGAAATAACAGATAAGAAGCTGCATTCAAAACTGGAGGATTTATCTGAAGAGTTGTACTTGTGCCATCCGAACATAGGAATAAAACCCCATACAGCAGCAGTCAACCAGCAGAATACCACAGCGATCCAAGAACGTTTTTGAGTGACCGTAGACTTATACCTGGAACATAATAAAAACATAATAAAAATGTGGTTTTGTTGTATATTTTCAAGAGTGCGTGAAAGGGCAAAAAATATATGACATTCAAAAAGACTTCTTATTACATAGTATGCATCTCAATATTAATGATTAACACACAGACACAAATCACTAAAAACCTCCATCAAATACAGACCAATGTTCCTTCTGGAATAAAGGCAATGTGCTCAGAAATCTCATTGTTTCACAACAACAAAATTCATCTCATTTATTTTAAAACAGTGTATTATACATACTGCCCACATTAAAGAGATTGGAAACAGATGCTAACACAATGTCTTTGTTTGGTTTTTAAAATTCCTTTAAAACACTAGCCAAATCATGCTGCTCAAAAACTAAAACCAAAATTGAAATAGTTCAACTCACGTGAGTGGGATGCGCACACGAAGATAACGGTCTATTGCAATTACAAGTAGAAAATTGACAGAAGCCATTTGAAGCACTACCAGAACACAGCACATACAAAGGCATCCATGAACAGAGATCTTCATACGGATGTCCACCAGCATGGAGAGGGGAATGACCACACACCCCACAAGAAAATCAGCCACTGCCAGAGATGCAATGAAGCAGAAGGTGGGCTGCCTGAGGGCTCCACGTGTCCACACCGCCCAGATCACCAGCACATTGCCCAGGCAACATGCGACAGCAATGACCACTTCAGTAAGTATGTACCACCATTTAGCATTACTAGTCATGGGACAAGGGAACAAAAAATCGTGAAGAGACACAAAGCTGAGGACGGACTGCAAAAGGCTGCCAACAATTAAGTGCTAAGAAATACTCGCAACAACATATGTACAGATGTCAACTATTTTTAAAAGCACACCAAAGGAAGTGGGCATAATGCGTGCAGAGGTAAAGGACAGAGTCATCCACATAGCACAAGAATGTCACATCATAAAAATTCATACTAAATAAACATTTTACCAAAACCTCTTTCAAAGTAAATAAAAAGTGTGGCTGGACCCTGTTTTGGAACTCTGCACCTTCCAGACTTTTTGGAACTTACCTGATGAACACAGGAAGTATCCATTTATAGCTGAAAAGCTGTGACACCACAAGCTGCTAGCATCCCTTCCATATGTGGTAACAAAAAAAATTCTGACTAATATGCATGTACATACAGTGTTTCAGTTTTCAGAGGTATTTGAAAACTGTCAAATCATTAGTTCTCTTTTCAGTTCATATGAAGGAATGTCCAATGTTAAACCATCCTTCTAACAATGTTTGCTAAAAAGAAAGGATTACACAGTGCGTGTTTTGCATGGCTTTGTCCATTGTGCTCCCAGTGTTCATGTTTGCCACAGTTGGTCTTCAAGGAAACACTTCATAAAACCACTGTCTCTGAATGCACTGCAGCCACAAATGCAAGTTAAAATGCACAAAGGGAGAGAGAATAAAAGGCAAAACAATAGACTTTCTAATTTACCAAATGTCAAATGTTGTCATTGTACTATTTTAAAATGAAACAATTGTACCTCTGTCCTAATACAACCTCCACTTAGTGCTGTGCGGTATTATCAATGTACTTTTAAACCAAGGGGAAAAAAAATCCATATCATAGCATAACTCTGAGTTGTTAATGTAATGATGTCAGGCAGTGTGTAATAATGGTGTATGTGAGTCATTTAGGCACAGCAACAAATATGACAGAAAGTCGCCCTGTGGTAGAAGAGTTTGTTTCACAAAAGGACTATAGTGGTGTGAAGGTGGTTGGTTTACAAACTTTAAGATGGAAAACAATCTGCTGTGTTCCCGTGGCATGAGGTGCTTTGTATAGTTTGTGGGAGGAACGACACCCTAATTTCATGAGATCTATACAGGCCACTGCCTTCCTCGAGAGGCACAACAATGACAGGTACCACAGTGATAATCCATACACATGCTGTATATTTCTCACAACTGACTACTACAAATATGCATTTAATAAAACAGGAACTAGTATAATCCAAATGAAAATAAATGTTGTCGATTAAAAATGTATAAGAACAAAAACAGACAACACAATAATTATTTATGTAATTAATATTCTATTAAGAAAATCAGCAGAAAATATATATTTGTTCATAAGAGACTTTTAAGTATGGACATAATATCACAAGAACTGAAACCAAATACAGATTTGTTTAAAGCAAGAAATCCCTTTCCACACAAGTCTCTGTTGTGGTGCATCAGTAATCACTTTGGTGAGTCACTCTGGATAAGAGCGTCTATTAAATGCTGTAAATGTAAATATAAATGTCTCTCAGCTTTCCCAGTTAAAGACCATGGCCTGGAGTTTGTGCAGAATTCTGAGATGGCCTGCTGGCAGTACACTGTAACTGCAGCTTCTCATCAAAATTACTGATAAAAGTAAAAGAAAAACTGATAAAGATGTTGGAGAGTGTGATATCTGCTTTGAAACACGAATAATACACAACACAATAATTTTAAACAAAAACAAACATGCCTCCATTGTTTAAATGTCCCTGAAATGTGAAAATAAAGACGTCACTGCTTATAAAATTGAAACATACACTGTATGGCCAAACACGTGGACCCCTTCTCATGCAACATATATCTTGAAATTAAGGGGGACAATTAGGGCTGGATTACTTCCCAATAATTTGGGGAAAATATCAAATTATTATGTTTTTGACCAATATAATGAATGATATATACATTGTAATTATTTTCAGTAAAGTAAGGTCCAGGTCTTTTTTTATAACCAAATATAATGTGCCAGATTGTCATATTGTTTGGCTGCCTCCGATTGGTCCAACTCTGTTAAAAAGAAGCCAACTGCCACATTTGTGTTATATTTTTATGACGTTCTTCTTAACAGTGCAGACTACAATTAAAACTGCACTATTTCAAATAAAGATTTCTATACAAAAACAATGAATGAGCTATAAGATCATTAGTTAGAACAAGAACACTAATGACTAGTTCTGGAAAACAAACACCACTCCAGCTCATCTGACTAAAAGTACTGTAAGGAGCTACATTCCTGAGCTACAAATGTCCCACGGCTCCACCACACAGCGCTGGGAAGACTTGACCCGTCTAGTTGATGCTTGGCATTCAAAGTAATGGCATCTCAAAACTTGTTGTTGGTTTTCTACTAAGTCACTACAAGCAATGTGTGCAGAACTAAAGGTCTTTGCCCAAAAACAAGGGCAAACAGTACAAATGGCTGAACTCAGTAATGAGGGGTTTTTACACACCTGGACATAGCGTAGATTTAAAGTGGCAAAACTGTATTTTTAAAATCTGATTTTTTTAATCAAATGTCATGCAATCATTTACGGGCAATGGTATCTGTTGGTAAGAATTTCGAAATGTCATTCATCTCTTCAGAGATAGGTCTGATTCAGACTTGATTAACAATTCAAGTTTCAGATTGGATCATTTGTGCTGTTAATATAAGAGCTATTGTTTTTTACAGCGCTGACTCCTTTGCTGCACTACTGTGGTCTGTAGATATTTCAGGATTTCTGCTGATTTTTGCCTGACTGTTGTCTAAGTGGCAGTATGTGCTGCTCTCTGCATTACTCTGTGTATTATTTCGTTTACTTTGCTGATGTTCTGCACCATGGAAAAGTCTCAACCACAGCCCCCTATATACCTTTCTTATTTTGGGGATTTTGAATGCATAGACAATAGGGTTAATTGCTGAATTAGCATGAAACAGGAGGACCCCTATGTCAATAGCAACAAAAGGCACCTCAATATTATGACCATAGAGTATGATCGTGTCCAGGACATACAGAGGGAGCCAACTGACAGCAAAAAAAAACAAGACCAGACCCAGTGAAGTGGCAAGTCTGTGCTCCTTTTGGTAATATGTCCTGGACTCAGTAGCCACACTTACATTTGTTCTCAGGTGCCTTCTAGTGGTCAGGAAAATGTAACAATAAAAGCCTGTCATGACAAGCAGCAGAGGAAGAAACCAGGTGAAGAATATGAAGTTGACTAAGTATGACAAAGAAATAACAGACAAGAAGGTGCATTCAAAAGTGGAAGAATCTGCATGGATCACACCATCTGAAGAGTTATAATTGTGCCATCCGAACATAGGAAGAAAACCCGATACGGCAGCAGTCAACCAGCAGAGAACCACCATGATCCAAGAACGTTTTTGAGTGACTGTAGACTTATATCTGAAGAAAAACATAAAGAAATAAAAAAATTGAAAAAGTGATTTTTTTTCTGAGGCTTGTAAAATGTCAGTAAAAAACTGGGGGAAAAGCCAATAAATTAGACATATTTTATAAAAGTAGGATTTACACACACACAAAGTATGATCCACATTTTTTTATTAATTTCAATCTGATCCCAATGCCAATATGAGAGCTTTTTACTTAAAAAAATGATCATCGTTGATGTTGGTTTTCTTTCAACGTTTACATAATTAGGCTGAAAAAGAGCACACATCAGAGCAAAACTGTATTACCTCAAGCTTGCACTGTTATAAATGTTTATTTATAATGACACTACCCACAATGACAATGTGTATGAGTTAATATGATGAGTAGGAATATAGAATATAACAGTGCAAGCTTGAGGTAACACCTAAACCCACGCTTTTACCCTTACTGTCATGTTAGTGCTATTTCCTGAATGACAGATTTTACCTGGGTACAATCTAGTCAAACCAACAGCTCAGATATGTCCAGATATGTTTAATACATCCATTCACAACATTTTCTCTGCATCTTCAAAATTGTCTTCATCAAAACCAACAACATTTTTGAAAACATCCACATTTACAGAAGAACGTAAAATGACTGCAAAACATTTTCTTTCGGTTTACTCTCATTTTTACCACACTTCATTCTCTCTGCATTGCCATTTCTCACTTCCTATCTCATTTTCTCTTTCTCTGAACCTGGTCTGCTACTGTAAACTGACCTACGCAGCTCACAGTTTGACAATTGATTTAGAAACTGATGCAGATATGAGATCAGATTGGCCCCCCCACCCCCCCAACACAAAGTATTACAAACCAACATCAAATAACAAATGCACTTTTAAAATAAATCTAATGAGTAACATAATGAATCTCAGTGGTAATATAATTTGCTCATATTGCTCAGTTTATAGGGATTGGAGTCAGAGGCTACCAAAGTCTTTGTCTGGTTTAATAATACTTAAATAAAACATAAATAAAACCAAACTGTTTGAAACTATATCCAAATATGAAGTAGTTCAACTCACGTGAGAGGGATACGCACACGAAGATAACGATCTATTGCAATCACAAGGAGTAAATTGACAGCAGACATCTGAATCATTACCAGAACACAGCACATAAAAAGGCATCCATAAACAGAGATCTTCATACGGATGTCCACCAGCACGGAGAGGGGAATGGTCACAGACCCCACCAAGAAATCAGCCACTGCAAGGGACACAATGAAGCAGAAGGTGGGCTGCTTGAGGGCTCCACATGTCCAAACCGCCCAGATCACCAGCACATTGCCCAGGCAACATGCGACAGCAATGACGGCTTCAGTAAGTATGTACCACCATTTAGCGTTACTAGCCATCGGACAAGGTAGAAATAACAGATACAAAGCTGAGGATGGACCGCTTCACTGAGACTTCACCTACAGCCCTGTTTAGAGCTTTAAAAAAAAAAGAACTGTGAAAAAACACTCTTGCCAGGAAGAAAGTAAAGACCACAGGAAGTTGGCTGATTCTGTGCCAAGTTAAAATTAAAAGGGTGAAAATAAACAGTAATAAAATACTTTTAATTCAAATAATTAATACATTTAAAAAATGAAACTCATTTTAAAAGCAAAGCAAATATTGTCATTACCAAGTATTTGGTTATTTATTTATCAAGCTTTTGAAATTGCATGTTGAACATAGGAAATGAATACAGGCTATGAAAACCACTAGCTGCTCACATCATTTTTCATATGTGCAACACCTTTACTTACACCTAATCTAATCTAATCTAATCTAATCTAAAGAGGCACAGTGAAACTGTTAAATTACTTCACACATAAATCCAAAAATGTTATTTGTAAGGATTTTCAAACTATATTCACTAATACAACATTCTGAGGTATATGAAATTAAGTGTATTATTATATAAAAAAAAAATAATAAGTAATAAAAAAAATTAATGAGCTCTATTCTCAATGCATATAAATGAGTGTGAAATGTTAAACTATTAATCTACAATATTTGCTAAACAGAAAACGGTACCAAAGCAGTAAATGCTGCTGGTTAATATGCAAGTAGGAAGATTTAAACACATCACGGGGTAGGTTTAATCCTGATTAACTGATGCTCATTCCACTAACACCAATTTAGAGGCATTTCTCAACGTGTGTATCATATATACACATAATCATGGCACCCATGAAAAATTACCACATTTCATTCATTCATTCATTCATTCATTTTACCACAATCTTAAATAAACACACACACACACACACACACAAGCAGCTGAAATCAGCCATAATTGTATTATTTCTTTAAAATAAAATGTGACAACAACATATCAATTGGATTTTAATTGGAATTTAATTCGTTTGAGAATTAAATGCTGCTTTTTTTTTTTTTTTTTTTGCGCATCTGTTCAGGACGCAAACACATCGTCCAACATGCAACAGATGGTCAGATCTCAACATGTGTAACTACAGTAGCATATGACCGGAGAAGATACATGAAGTTTACCTTCTATGCGATATTTGGTATTGTGCCTTAACAGAGCTTTAAAAAACCCAGATACTTAGGCTCCGATATTTGGATCCGAAGAAGAATTTGACATAAATAATTCTGCTTACGCACACACCCCACCACCTAAGCTCTTATATAATAACTTTAGGTTTGGAATTTTAATAAATCTGACAGAATTATAAATGTTTTGTCATCAGAATTTATGTAAAAATCTGTATTACATTAGATTCCAAATTTTGGACTATACATCTACCTTGTCCAAATGGCATTTTCTTTAAATCGCAAACAGATCTGATATTTAAGAAATATTTAGCTGGACACATCAGGATCAAAAAAAGTATACAGTGAAGTCATGAAATATTCTGGCGACTGATTTTCATTTATTCTGTGACAACAATCACAAAAGAAACAGGCTTCAAAATGGACTGGATAGCCTGTGGACTTTGCATCAAAACCAGTTTTCAGGAGTCTAGACTTTAAATCACAGCCTAGTTCAGAAAGTGTCTCTCTCTGGTGTGTCTATGAATTCCAGAATCTAGTTATACACAAATATTGCACAATTTTTCATTTCATGCAAATGATCTCACTATCGAAGTGGGTGGGGTTTATGGATTCTACTATTCTACTCTTAAGTATAAGAGACAGAATACAGGAGAAAAAAAATTCTCCTTATATTTTTGAGGGAAAAACCAACATGTATTAAGTTTCGCTACAGCCCTGCCAACAGGCCGACCAGACTGAGCTAGAGTACCTGAGTAGTGGGAGAAACTACAGCCTACTGACCAAGTTTAATGTCTGTAGGCAAAGATGAGGCATTAGATGAGGGGCGCAATGCAAGCTAATGACACTTTGAAAACTGATTCGGGCTGGCAGTCTCAACACAGCTTTATTTCACTTTCAGACTGTATAATGAGATGTCTTTATTCCATTCTCCACCAGATGGTAGTCTAAAACCATCATATTTCAGTCAGGTGTTTCTTTCTTTTAAGATTTGCAGATAAACATCTCGGAAGATTCCTTGAAAGGCTTGCCACCCATGTAAACGCAATGGAATATATGTTTCTGTAGCAAGAAATAAGCTACCACTGACTTTTCTAATAAGTAGCCCATAACAGTTCAGAATTAATCATACTATGTACAAATGAAAGATTCTGCTAAACAGTTTTAAAATTTGACTCAACCACAGACACTCCACTCTGATATTTTCACTGCGTTAAGTCTGCCTCACTGTCAGGATTCTGCCAGTTGCATCCTGATTGGCTGTCTGCCTCCTTCTACACGTCATGTCAAAACAGCAGTCTAAAATAATAGTGCACATAGGAAATATGAGCACAATATATTTCAAAGTATCTTCTCTCTAGATAATACTGACTGTTCATTCAGAAAAATATCATAATATCACTCTTAATTACAAACGGTCAAAATTAAATACAATACCAAATCAGACAGAAAATGAACATGATTTGCTTTTGTTAGTGAGTGTAGCGCAAGGTGCCCAAGTGCCTCAACCTGATCTATTTATTTTATTTTAAATACCATTTTAATAAGTGTCCTTTCTTTTATTACTGTATTATTGTCTTCTTTGTTTTAAATTCTACTTGAATAGCTTTTTTATTGTTCTTATTTTTATTTTTAATTATTTTATTTTATATCCTTTTTTAATTGTTTTTACTATCTTTTACTGTTTTTAATTCTTGTACTGTAATTTTCCTGTATTGTTCTGAAAAGCACTTAGAATTGCCATTGTGTACGATAGGTGCTCTATAAACTTGCCTTGTCTTGGAGACTCCTGCAGCCTCTGTATCATAGGTTAGTATGCCCCGATCCGATATTAGGATATCTGACCTGATATTAGTAAAATGAGCTGGATTGGGTATTGGATAAATAGGCCAATCCATGAGATCGATATCTTGAATTGCACTAAATGTCTTTGTCTGACGTCGGTGCCGGATCAGAGCACGCTGGCATCTGTCTGTTGTCTGCCACTTCTGCCTGTGTCTCACTTGTGTTTTGTTTGTTGTTCAGTTGTTTTGTTTAATCAATGGCTCTGTCTGTGTGGGGACCTGGTTTCTCTATTGCTGGATGGGGGTTATTCATTCATTCATTCATTCATTCATTATCTGTAACACTTATCCAGTTCAGGGTCGCGGTGGGTCTAGAGCCTACCTGGTATCATTGGGCGCAAGGCAGGAATACACCCTGGAGGGAGCTGGACGGGGGTTAGCTGTTTGCTATCTCTTTGCTGTTTCTCTCGGCTGGGACTGTTGAATGGAGAGACCTACTGTCATTGTCTGCAGTTCATGTTCTGCTCTCACTGTTGTTGGCTGTGGCTGATGTTGACAGAAGGAGTTAGTCAAATTTTGCCACTGCTTTGCGGATGGGGGTTTGCTAACACCAGAGCTACCTGCTGCTGATTCGGGCGAAGAGCACATCCAGGAGACTGTGCTCAACTGTGGGATGGTTTTCTGCCACTGCTCCTGGTGACAGCCGGGGAGCATATCCTATATATCCACTGACTGTGGCTATGGACCTAGAGACTCTGCAGCTGTGTCGACCCGATGTTCTGTTTGTGGTCTGATCAAACTGCTACTATTTACATTGACAGTCAATCTTGGGACACATTTAAACCCTGCGGCTTGGTGCTGCACACTAGAATCTATTCACATTCATTTTTATTTACATTTTTTGTGTTGTTTTGTACTCTTTGTATTTCTATGTCTTTTGACGTTCTTTGGACTGTGTGTTATTATTATAAACACTTTGGGTTTTTGAAAAGCACTATATAAATTTGACCAAGGTCTTTGTTTATTCTCAGGTTCAGTTTGACTCTGCTGTGTCAAGGTCCTGCACAACTGCTCATTTCAGTGACAAATAAATAGCATTTCACTATATTTGTGTTAATTTATTATATTTTGTTAATATTTTTTGTCAGTAATGTTTAAGTCAAACCTTATGTCTTTGGTCTCTCCCACAAGGTGAGGTATATGATTTATTAATTCAACAATGGTATCGGATCTGTATCGGGTATCGTCCGATACGCAAAGTATATGTATCGTATCGGAACTGAGAAAGTCAGATCCATGTATCAGGTTAGCCTTTTCACTCATTCTCTTTTTACTCAGTCTTTCTAGAACATTCTCATTGACTTTCAAAAACATTACTTGTTGCATTCAAACTGGATTTTTCTTAAAACGCATTTTGTAAGAATAATCTTGAAATATTCTTTACATCTCGCTAACAATAAATGAAATAGTCTGATTAAATCAACAAAAATTCCTTTTCTGTGTGGGTCACAGGAGTGTAAAAACTTTGTCCAATCATTTCACTGGAAGCAAATAAATTTACTGGAGGTCTTACCTGCCTGTGTATGGATCAAACCCCCAATTGGCATGCACACTGCACGCATGCCCAGAGACCGCACACGGGCTGATGAACACTAGAGAGAAAGAGGTGTAGAAATAAAAGATGGATTAAGGCTTTCTATAAATAAATTAATTAATTTAAAAGAGAGAGAGAGTGGACGAAGCCAGGCTGAACATCAGTGTAGATGTTGTGTATTTTTCTGGAAACCCAAGCACCCAGAGGAAACCCACACAGACACGGGGAGAACACACCAAACCCCTCAGAGACGGTCATCCGGAGCGGGACTTGAACCTACAACCTACAAGTAACGTTTCCTTTAACGTTTTGTGCTACGACCAAACTATTTACTCCTATAAACTCGGTAATATAGCATTACCTCTCTGTGTAAATCCAGAAAATGTTTAGGTCCCGTTTCTCGCTCTGGGTGAAACCAAGTAAACAGGAGTAGGGGGTTGTTTTTTGTACTGAAATTATGCATCTGAATATAATTGCTCTTGAATAGAACTTGTGAATTTTCAAGAACACGTTTTCACTGTTAATATTCAAGGTTAATAAATTTAGATAACAAAAAAAATCAAGCTCAAAAAATTCAAACAATATATTTCGAAGTTGCTCAAATTCGGTAGATGAAATTCAGATTCCAAAATACGACTTACATTTAAATTCAGAGTTCACATCCGGGACACCATGGATGAGCAATCGATTCATTTGGATTTGTCTTTCACCTTAAATGCTGCAGTAGTTTCATTCTGTCGCCGCTAGATGGCGAACACAACTTCCACACCGTGGAAAAACTACACGTTTAGCTTCCTTCCGCGGATATTATCTCTTTATTTTCAAAGTGTCTCAAAAATCTGAAAGACTCACTAAAGACACAATATGACAGACTATTGATATCCTGAAGATGAAGAAATTTTACTGTGGAGATGTTTTGTAATGGCCCTGTGAACACAGCATGTGATACGACAGGAATGTGGAAACATGAACTGTGGAGTATATGGCATTTTTATTTTTTAATTGTCAGATTATCAAGAATCTGAAACTGATTTTACAGAAGGTGTAGCACAAATATAATATCCCAAAGTGCAGAGTTTAATTCATAAAGTTGTGTTTGTTTAAACACTGAATGTTGGTGTGTATTCACAATGTCTGGTTATTTCGAATATTATTATAAATATCTATATAGAAATTTGTGTTTGTAGATTATTTTTTTGTTGTAACAATGCTTCTTGGCAATACATTTTATACCTTTGAAAAGCCTGTTAATTTCCCTATTCAGTGGTGCCATATTTGTAAGGAACATTTGTTGGATGTACAACCTATGTTTATAAGTAATGTCTTCACTTTTATTTGTATAAGCTTCATTTCTTAGTGCCGTTCAAATGAAAGTCAAATGTACAATATGTTAAATATGTTTATAAAGAGAAAGGCTTTCATGGGGTGGTCTAATTTTCACACAACTGTATCCCCACAGTTCATGTTTCCACATTCCTGTCGTATCACATGCTCTGTTCACAGGGCCATTACAAAACATCTCCACAGTAAAATTTCTTCATCTTCAGGATATCAATAGTCTGTCATATTGTGTCTTTAGTGAGTCTTTCAGATTTTTGAGACACTTTGAAAATAAAGAGATAATATCCGCGGAAGGAAGCTAAACGTGTAGTTTTTCCACGGTGTGGAAGTTGTGTTCGCCATCTAGCGGCGACAGAATGAAACTACTGCAGCATTTAAGGTGAAAGACAAATCCAAATGAATCGATTGCTCATCCTTGGTGTCCCGGATGTGAACTCTGAATTTAAATGTAAGTCGTATTTTGGAATCTGAATTTCATCTACCGAATTTGAGCAACTTCGAAATATATTGTTTGAATTTTTTGAGCTTGAAATTTTTTATCTAAATTTATTAACCTTGAATAATAACAGTGAAAACGTGAGTTTGACCTGGTATGCCGTGGTTAATACCTACCAGTGACAGAGCGGAAGCACACGGATGCATGAAGCCTAGCACTTCTGGTCCAACCTCAAAGAAGAGCTATTTTAGCACAAATCAATCTGTCTCTGAAACGTAAAATACACAGTGCCTCACAGCTTGCAGGTGTTGCTTAGTTGCGAACCAGACTCTGTCCATGCTGACACTTATAAACCGCTAAAAGCACTTGTAGCCATGCACTGGACCATGGAGCAATGGAAACCTAACATTATGGACAATGATTTTATATGTGCCACTTATGCTACCTCTCCCAGTTGTCTTTTCTTACAAGATTTTACCACAGCATCCGTACAGCAGCCTAGGTTTTGTATGTTAACATTTTGTGTGTAAATAACTGTATGTTAATTTTTCCTACTTTAGCATAAATTACATCACTGTCCAGTCAGAGAGAGAGAGAGAGAGAGAGATCTTATAGCATACAACTTGATTTGAATCGCTGGGATTTTACAATTTATTTTGTATTGAGCATTTCAGCATTGTTTTCTTTTAAATAAATATTTAACACATTATGATTTTCAGTGTTGACTTTATTTTATTGTTAATAAAGTTAGATTTTTAGGGGTGACAGTTTTTCTGGAAAAATCCCAGTTTGGTTTGTGAAGAATTAAATCATGTTGCAGTACAACCAGTAAATAATACCTTTATTTGAGTACTATTTTACCTCACAATGGATTTACGTTATCTGTATACTGTATATGTATAGGTGGCACGGTGGTGCAGCAGGTAGTGTCGCAGTCACACAGCTCCAGGGACCTGGAGGTTGTGGGTTTGATTCCCGCTCCGGGTGACTGTCTGTGAGGAGTGTGGTGTGATCTCCCTGTTTCTGCATGGGTTTCCTCCGGGTGCTCCGGTTTCCTCCCACAGTCCAAAAACACGCGTTGGTAGGTGGATTGGCGACTCAAAAGTGTCTGCAGTTGTGAGTGTGTGTGTTGCCCTGTAAAGGACTGGCGCCCCCTCCAGGGTGTATTCCTGCCTTGTGCCCAATGATTCCAGGTAGGCTCTGGACCCATGTGACCCTGAACTGGATAAGAGCTTACAGATCATGAATGCATATGTATATGGATTATGTTTAAGAATGGCCTTTTATTGTGGCCAGTCTAAGACACACCTGTGCCACACCTGTGAGGTGGATGGATTATCTCAGCAAAGGAGAAGTGCGTACTAACACAGATTTAGACAGATTTGTAAATAATATTTGAGAGGAAAAGGCCTTTTGTGTACATAGAAAAAGTCTTAGATCTTTCAGGTCCGCTCATGAGAAATGGGAGCAAAATAAATGTGTTGCTTTTATATTTTGGTTCCATATACATTTTTGTTATGCAATGTAAAAAATGTTGTTCTGTCATAAACAGTTTTTGTAATAAAACTGTGTAAAAATAAGAAAGTTGAAAGTAAGACAACTGAACAAAACATAAACAAAACCAAGAGTACATTGTACAAATTTGTAAATGAAGGTGAGCTATTTTATTTTGTTTATTTATTTTTATTTACGAAAGTTTCACATTTTATTACCATATTTATCATATATTATATTATATATTTACTTATATTTATCATATTAACACACATATACTGTATCAATATATATATATTTAAACCAGTGGAAAAAGGCTCATGTCTAATGCTGTGATGCCTGTCTAAGAGTTCTGTTTTGAGCTTTATAAATCTTTAATTAGGTTCAGTGGAAGTCATTACTCTGTGCACTACTTTGTTTATTTTGCTGATGTTCTTCACCACTGAAATTTCTCATCCACAACTTCCTACATGCTTCTTTTATCTTCGGTATCTTGAATGAATAGACTATGGGATTAATTGCTGAATTAGCATGAGACAGGAGGACCACTGTGTCAATAGCGACAAACGGCACCTCAATATTCTGACCATAGAATTTAACAGTCATCATTATGAACAGAGGGAGCCAACAGACAGCAAAGAATCCCAAGACCAGACCCAGTGAAGTGGCCAGTCTGTGCTCTTTTTGGTAATATGTGCTGGACACAGAAGCCACACCTACATTTGCTCTGAGGAGCCTTCTAGTGGTCAGATAGATGTAACAATACAAGCCTGTCATGACAACCAGTGGAGGAAGGAAAAAGCTGAAGAATATGAAGTTGACTAAATATGAATATGAAGTAACAGTTAACAAGGTGCATTTAAAACTGGTGGAGTCTCCATCCAAAGTGTTGTGCCATCCAAACAAGGGCATAAAGCTCAGCAATGCAGCAGTGAACCAGCAAAGTGCAACCAGAATCCAAGAGTGTTTAATAGAGACTGTAGACTTATACCTGGGAAAGAAATTAAAAATATTTAATCAATGTTTGTTTTGATTTTTTTAGTAGTTATTAAAAGTGAAAAAGATGTTATCAATGTCACTTCATAATTTTAAAGAAAAAACAAAATTTACAGCATTTTCAGATGTTTATTCACCTCAAGAATTATTGGCAACCCATAGTAAATATAAATAAAAAGGGTTGCAATAAATTCATAAGATGTAGAAAGTATTCCTTTGAGAATGTAGTTCATGTTGACATCATTGCATTAGGCAATTCCTGCAGATTTTTCAGGCACACAATTATCTTCAAAGCATTCATCCCAACGGTGATCTATTAGATTCAGAACCTGTGACTAGTGTGCCCCCTGTAAAACCCTGAACTTGTCATGTTCATAAAACCAGACTGGGATGAATTAGGATGAGTGAATTGTGTTCATAAAGGGGAGCACGTTGTACGCAGCAATATTCAAATAGACTGTAGCATTCAAGCAATGGTTGATTGGTATTAACGTTCAAAATGTAGAAAGAATATATTACACGCACCATAATTCCACCTACACCACTCAGGACTGATAACACAAGGCAGGTTGTGTCCATAAATTAATGCTTTTAATGTGAAATGTTTACCCTACCATCTGCATGCCATAATAGAGTGTGTAATTCAGAATAGATTACAGTTCCCTAGACGTTCAGTTCTGCTGAATTTGCATCCAGTATGAGTAAACTTTACAGACTGAAATACCAGTACATCTGTAGTTATAGAAACACTCAACCCAGTCTGTCTGACACCAACAAACATTCCATAGACACAAATCAAAACATGAAAAATGAAATAACATTTTTATTTTTACCATTCTGGTGGTCCACTTTCATGCAGTGAAATCCCACTTTTGGATGATTACAAATGTGCAAGGACTTTTAAGGTTACCTCATAAGTGACCCAGTGAAGGTATATAAAATGAAAAACAACTCACGTGAGGGGGATGCGCACGCGGAGAAATCGATCCACTGTAATAGCCAAAAGAATGGTAACAGAAGCTGCCTGCGGCATTATGATAACGCAGCACATAACAAGGCATTCAATAAAAGAGATCTGCATACGGATGTCCACCAGCAAGGCCAATGGAATGGCTACTGAACCCACTAGGAAGTCTGCCACTGCAAGAGACACAATGAAGATGAAGGTGGGCTTCCTGAGGACTCCACATTTCCATACTGCCCAGATCACTAGCATATTGCCCATGCAACATGCTACAGCAATGATCACCTCTAAAGGCATGAAGACCCACTCGTAACTACGAACCATGATAGCTATGAGTGAAAGATTCTCACTGTGACTGTCAGAAACAAGAGAGACTTTAAACCATACACTGCAAACACCCACACAATATATATTTAACACCACACTAGAGGATGTGGCTTAACATTCAGAATAGGACTTAGTCAAATGTAAAGGCTATGAATACATTAAGCTTTGTAGTGGCACATGCAAGAACGTTTTTTTTCCTCAAAATGGGGCATTTTAAAAAAGTTTTGTTTATCCATACATTATTAAAATAAACAATCATATTGTAAAATGCTTGTTAAAAAAGCTATTTTCTGACTGCAACAATATGTTGAAATATTTTTGAAAATATTTCAAAAATAGAAAGTGCAAGGCTAGAACTGAAGAAATTCACTTAGCACTAGTGTTAAACATGGTAAGAATTTTACATTAGGATTTGTTTTTAGACATAATTGAAATATCATTAAAACCATAATAATCTTTAAAAGGTAAAGCAAACTTCACAACTGTTCAAACTGAAAAATTTCCCAAAAAACTGAACGTGTTTGAATTCTCCAAAATCATTTGTGGAAATGTTTATTAAATGCAATGAAAAATGAATTTGTTCTTTTTTTATTGTCCTGAACTTTTATTAGACTTGACAAAACCACTACAATTATTTTAGAAATTTAGAAATTGATGCCTTCAACACTTTCCAAATTTTGGGACAGAGGCATGTTTACCCCTCAGACACTGGTCATAGTGCTGCAGAGGCTAGAGGGACAGAGGAGGATGTTAAAGCCTCACTGCTGGGGAAGAAGCCATAGCTTTATCCTAATAGGATGAAGCTTAGAGCCAAGACCCAAACCACATCAATTGAACGGTTGTGTTTTGTGTGATGTTTATTTTTGAACTCTTGTGTGGTTAGAAGTTCAAATACCTCATGTGTCTGGTGCCTGCCATCACTTTTTATTTTATGTTCAGACACATGCAGGCTTCTCATAACATTGATGCAACCCATATATTAAAATATATAATATATAAAATATAACCAAATATTTTTTGCAGATTTCACTGATTAACCTGGATAGTCCATTTTGTTTAATTTGTTATTTTACCACTGTGCGTTTTCACTGTATTTAGGACCACATGAGATTGCATGTAATTACCTTATGCTAAATATACACTATAGACTGAAAAGACTAAAGTGTGACACTCTTTCACATCTAAAGACAAAGTCAAAGAGATTTTTGTCCCAAACTATGATTTGGCAAATCTTGCAGTGTCACCAATTTCAAAACTGCAGCTGATTTCCTGTGATCTTACCCTCACAGAACATATTCTGTACTTTTAGATAGGGAACATAATTTTACAGTATTCTACATTAATGGTAGATTTTTAAGTTGTGTTGCATATTAAAAAGATATTCATATCTCTTTCTGGAAAACAAATTGTGATGTACCTTTAGGAAACACAACTGGACTATAAAACAACTGTGGCACTTTAAAGGTATATTTACACTGCCTGAACACTTAGTGACAACAATGTACCTGTACATTAGTTATTTATTTTTGTCACAGTGGTTGGATCTGTGCTGAGATTCGGGCTGAACCACCTACCCACTACACCACCTTCACTTATTACAGTACAGTAGTACAGTATTTTATACAGTATTTTGCGATGGTTATTTACAATATCCATGTCCCTATTTGCATAAACAAAGACTAAATACTGTATTAAAGACCAAATAAAGACTGTTAAAGCAGCTCTCCTGACCACTTCACGCCAAACGATCAAGAAAACATGAGTATGCTGCAGTTAAAAAGGTTAAAATATTTGAAGATAATTTATTATCTTTTATTAAGAATTTATAATGATTTTATTTTCTAAAATGCATAATTTAGTGTTGTATAAACCTTAAAAGGAAATATATATATTTTTTGCTTGCATGAAAAAAGGTCAGATGGCTGTTAGAGAGAAAGGAAGCAACACAGTTTTTTTGAATGAGCCATACTGATTCCATTGTAGTATCTACTTTTATGTTTTATAAGTAAACATTTAAAAGAAGATTCGGTCTCACTCATGTTCTTCAAATACTGGTTGTTACACTGACTACCAAAGGTGGTACAAAAGGATTTGCAAGATACGGAGTGCCACTACATCGTTGCAAGCTATAGCTAAAGATAATGTCATTATCTACTTTTTATTAACAAAGTTAAAATGGATTAGGTCTATCATTAATACCTTTGATATCAATGATAAAAAGTAGCCTAGGCTTCATCATGAATGAGAATGCAAATGTAACATATTTTATGCAGTTTCTTTTACTTCACTGTAGCAGATCTCTTTGTTTCTTACAAGTAATAACATGAAGATCATTGCTTTGTCTTACCACATTGCATACTGCTGCTAGTTTTGTTGGTGTCCATAGATATAAATAGTAGCCAGACTGAAACTTATCATCAGTCATGCTGCGAAAAGTTCCAGACACCAGAGACACTAAGAACCTATGCCACTGATGCAGAGAGGAACCCTGCACCACAGTTTTTGTTCATGTGTACAGTTACTTGTAAATACACACTCACTACGAAATTGATGTGCTCCACATTTTGGGAACGGAGCAGGAATATTGTGAAATATTCAAAAATTCTTCTGAATCAGGTGATGAAATCATGCTTGATATAAATAAACAACAGTGTATAAAGAGAGAGCAATTTATAAGACATAGCCCAGTGCATGAGGAATTTAGATTTAAACGGAATGTGCAGTGGTCTGAACATTGAACACAACACAATGTTGACTTTGTGAATTTGGTCGAGCTGAAACATTGTCAAGTTTTAATAGTTTTGTGTTACAGTACATATACAACATTTAATAATATCCCACTATTTTTGGTAGAGCAGTGCTGTAAAACAAGGGGCATTCTGCAGGCAGATATTTCTTAAAATGGCAGACAAACCACCAGGAAACGTTTTACAAGGCAGATAAATATTAACAGTTATTGTCTTCTTTGGGATTTTTAAAAATGTATTTGCTCTTGAAATTCATGTCATGGACTGATGATTTTCTGGTACAGATCATAATTCATGCTTCTTTCAGTAAAATAATTTTTGAAAATGAAAAAAAAAAACCCTCACGGTGCCATGTGGATGTAAATATTTACTTAAATTCTATATCATATGAAGTTGTAGCACCTGAGTAATATTGTTTCCATCTAAACCCTTAGCAAAAGTTTTGAAACAGTTTGACACAGATCTGATGCATATATAAACGTACATAGTGCACTTTACAGATTATAAAGCTAAAGCTACTGCACCCAGACAGGGCTATAAAATGTATAAAATGTATACTTGTATGTAAACAGTTTATAACTCAACATAAAAATAAGTGCAGAAATCACTGTTTTATGACCTACATTGGCTGGAGAGAGACATTTGAGTTGTGGTCTCTTGACTCTGTGTAGCACTGTTGTTTTCTATTGTCCTCTTATATGTAATACTGCTGCTTTCTGCAGTGATGTTCATATTTCTGTCTGCATTAGAGTGCTGTTCACTCTGCTGGCATTTGCTAGGGAAAGCTCTCCTCAGTGTTTTCCTACATGATCCTTTTATTCTTGGGACATTAAATGCATAGACTATTGGATTAAATGCTGAATTAGCCTGAGACAACAGGACCCCTATATCATAAACAACATGGGGGATTTGAATATTAGGATGATAATGATACAAAGTGAACATGAGGAGCAGAGGGAGCAAACAGACAGCACAGAGAACCAAGACCAGAACCAGTGAAGCAGCCAGTCTGTGCTCCTTTTGGCAATTTCTACGGGACTGAGCAGCCACACCTATATTTGCTCTAAGCTGCTTTCTAGTGGTCAGGAAGATGTAACAATACAAGCCTGTCATGACAAACAAAAGAGGAAGGAAAAAGCTGAAAAATAATAAGTTGACTACATATGAATAAGAAAAAACATTATACAAGCTGCATTTTTTACTGGTGGAGTCTCTGGTTTGGTTGTGCCATCCAAACATGGGGATAAAGCTCAGCAGTGCAGCAGTGAGCCAGCAAAATGCAACCACCATCCAAGAGAGTTTTTTAGAGACTGTAGCCTTATACCTGGCAAAGAAATAAAAAAGAAATACATTTAAAAAGGGACGTCCAACATTAGAATAAACCCAAATCACATTATTCCAGTGAGTGTGACATTCTCTGTGTGAATGTGTTGGTTTAACTATTTCCAAACCTCTCCTCGTGGAGTCTGTATTATTTTGAGGTTATCATCCAATACCAAGTTTTATTTAATAAATAATGTGATTTAAAAAAATGTGGTTTAACAAATCCATGCAATCAAGAAAAATCTGAACAAAATATTGTTCTTCAAACTCACCTACTACTTTATAGAAACAAAAATGATTTTATATTTCTTATTTGTTTTATATTATTATTATTTTTTTTTTGTATTTACTGTGATTATATATAACTTTAGAAAAGCACCACGCTCACTGAGAAGGCATTAGTTTCAATATATATCATTATCTTATGTATATATATATGTGGGCGGCACGGTTCTCCCCATGTCCACGTGGGTTTCCTCCGGGTGCTCCGGTTTCCTCCCACAGTCCAAAAACACACATTGGTAGGTGGATTGGCGACTCAAAAATGTCCATGTGAGTGAATGTGTGTGTGTGTGTGCACGCGTCTGTGTTGCCCTGTGAAGGACTGGTGCCCCCTCCAGGGTGTATTCCCGCCTTGTGCCCAATGATTCCAGGTAGGCTCTGGACCCACCGTGAGCCTGAACTGGATAAACAGTTACAGATAATGAATGAATGAATGAATGAATATATATGTGTGTGTGTGTGTGTGTGTGTGTGTGTGTGTGTGTGTGAGTGTGTGTGTGTGTAATTAATTTAATAATCAGAATTTCACAGTACATTGCAAGACAATTTATTCAAATGTACAACCAAGATGCTACATCCTGGTAAATAAAAATACTTGACAATGATCGAAATATGCATGCCTGCTTGACTGCCATTAACCCTAACTCTTGGAAGATAAACAAAGCTGTTAACATCAACCTTGAGAGGAAGAAGATGGCGGACCACTGTTGTTCCACTGAGGGCAAAGTTGGAGGTCCAGTAGTGTTTTATACAGCGTTTACGGGTGGACCGCTGGTGATTAAACAGAATTTTAGACAAAATGCCACTTTTTTTTTTAGACAAAATGCCACTTTTTATTTTTTTTAGCACTTTTCCATTCACAGTCCAATTTATATATTTTTTTCCTTCATTAGGTTTGTTTTGTTATTCTTTATAAATAAGATTAGTAAATAATTTTAATCCAGCACAGTGTCAACATTTTTATCATTTAATCATTTTATACCAGGCTTATACTCATTATTATATCTCTCATAGTTGTTGGTAATATTTGTATTAGTGTGTTTTCCAGAATAAAAGTCTCTGTGAATGTAAAATCTGTTTAAGGAGATTATAAATGAGTTATATCCTGTACAGGACAGTAATCTGAGTGGTCCGATGGTGGACCAGCAGTGGTCTACAGTCAGTGGTGTTGCAGCCTTTTTATGTCAGTGGACCAATATATGCTCGCTGTCTGGTAATTATTATTGTTTTTTTTTTGTTTCTGAAGCCTGTTCACCCCGTGTCGGTGAGGGCTTTCTCCGGGTGCTCCAGTGTCCTCCTACAGTCCAAAAACACACTTTTGGAGTTATGAGGAGCTATGGGCTAAGCATAATGTACCAGCTTTGACCACAAGGGAGCAGTCCAATTCAATACAGTGCCCATGGACGAATATGTATAATAAAGAACACCTGATTCCGGGTAGGCTCTGGACCCACCGTGACCCTGAACTGGATAAGCGGTTACAGATAATGAATGAATGAATGAATGAATGAATGAACAATTTGTCTCTCCTGTGGCTGGCTGTATGACGGCCAGTTTGCTCGTGTATTATTCTTCTGATGGCTAAAATTGTACAAGTGATGCTTGAAATATAACAGGCAGAAGAAAATAAATAATGTGTAACTTAGTCTCAGGAACATATTTTAATGACTCGACTTGGACTTGCAGAAAATGACTTGTGAGCATCTCTGATGCAAAGTGAAGTGTGTCCCAATTCTACCCTCAGCTCCAAGAACCCTAAAACACTTGAACACTTTGCCCCTTTAGCTCACCCTTATACAACACTAAATTCCATGAGAGACATGACAAATACAGGAGATATAAATACACAGGTTCGAATAAGAAAGAGCAACTTGGAACCAACCAAATCCAGGTGTATCACATGGTACGGGCGTGGCAAGGGAGGAGCAAGTAAGAAAAACTATAAATAAATAAATAAATAAATGCACATAGACAGAGGAGAAACAGAGCAAAGCAAAGCAGGATTTTACACCTGAGGAATAATGTCTGCACATACTTCGGTTGTAGTAAACTGATGATGAAGATTAACATTAAAGCCATTATTATTAATGTTTTACAATATTCATAAAAAATTGTTATAAAAATAATCTTATTAAAGTCTACTGAATGAAAACGGGTGGCATGGTGGAGCAGCAGGTAGTGTCACAATCACACAGCTCCAGGTGACTGTCTGTGAGGAGTTTGGTGTGTTCTCCCTGTGTCTGTGTGGGTTTCCTCCGGGAGACTGTTTGTGAGGAGTGTGGTGTGTTTTCCCTGTGTCTGTGTGGGTTTCCTCTGGGCGACTGTCTGTGAGGAGTGTGGTGTGTTTTCCCTGTGTCTGCGTGGGTTTCCTCCGGGTGACTGTCTGTGAGGAGTCTGTGAGGAGTGTGGTCTGTTTTCCCTGTGTCTGTGTGGGTTTCCTCCGGGTGACTGTCTGTGAGGAGTCTGTGAGGAGTGTGGTCTGTTTTCCCTGTGTCTGTGTGGGTTTCCTCCGGGTGACTGTCTGTGAGGAGTCTGTGAGGAGTGTGGTCTGTTCTCCCTGTGTCTGCATGGGTTTCCTCCAGGTGAGTGTCTGTGAGGAGTGTGGTGTGTTCTCCCTGTGTCTGCGTGGGTTTCCTTCGGGTGACTGTCTCTGAGGAGTTTGATGTGTTCTCCCTGTGTCCGCGTGGGTTTCCTCCGGGTGCTCCGGTTTCCTCTCATGGTCCAAAAACACACATCGGTATTTGGACTGTGTTTTCCCTGTGTCTGCGTGGGTTTCCTCCGGGTGACTGTCTGTGAGGAGTCTGTGAGGAGTGTGGTGTGTTCTCTCTGTGTCTGCATGGGTTTCCTCCGGGTGAGTGTCTGTGAGGAGTGTGGTGTGTTCTCCCTGTGTCTGCGTGGGTTTCCTTCGGGTGACTGTCTCTGAGGAGTTTGATGTGTTCTCCCTGTGTCCGCGTGGGTTTCCTCCGGGTGCTCCGGTTTCCTCTCATGGTCCAAAAACACACATCGGTATTTGGACTGGCGACTAAAAAGTTTACGTAGGTGTGAATGTAAGAGTGAGTGTGTGTCGCCCTGTGAAGAACTGGCCCCCTCCAGGGTGTGTTCCTGCCTTGCGCCCAGTTATTCCGGGTAGGTTCTGGACCCACTGCAACCCTGAACTGGATGAGCGCTTACAGACAATGAATGAATGAATATATTTATCACCATCATCATTTTCCACTTGAATCATTAAAGGGTTGCGGTTTGAATGAAAATATTTGTAATTCAAATAATTTTGTGATATTTTGCACACACATACACATACAAATAATATATATATATACAACAGAGAACTCACCTGAGAGGAATGCACACACGGAGAAAACGGTCAAATGCAATAGCCAGAAGTATAGCAACAGAGGCCACCTGTAGCATTAAAACAACACAGCACATGCAGAGGCAGCCATGATCAGAGATCTTTATACCCAGTTCCACCAGTATGGTCAGGGGAATGCCCGTGGACCCCACCAGGAAATCAGCCACTGCGAGAGACACAATGAAGCAGAAGGGGGGCTTCCTTAGGGCTCCACTTGTCCACACTAACCAAATGACCAGCACATTGCCCAGGCAACATGCCACAGCAATAATTATCTCGAAAAGCAAGAAGACCCACACAGAAGTATCCATGGAAAAAGGTAAAGATCAGACAAAAAAGACCTTTTATGATGGAGTGCAAAAAAACTGATGGTGTGCCCTTGACTTCCTTTTGCGTACTTACGAAAACTGTGGTAATTTCTGCTTACATCACTCACTGGAAAACCTCACTGACCATGTGTGTCTCAATCATTTATTTTTTTGTAAAAAAAGAACTATACATGACTATACAATTATACAGTACTCTTAAAACAAAGAGGAGTTTTTTAGTCACTAGTATAAACTGGTGGAAACAGTCAGTACACAAGAAAAAGGGTTCTTCTATTTTTGGATATAATATAATAGAATTGTTATAATAGAAGGACTGTTTTTGGTGCCATAGAACCCTTTTAAAAAAGGTGCTAACCATCTATAACACATTCTCCATTTTCTTTACTAAATAACCTTTCTAAAATCATAATTTTTCGTATGTAGAAATGAATTTAAAAAAAGGATCACAAAGTTGTAATTATGAAGGTTTGTGTGACTGCTTTAATGTTTCTAAAATTGGCAACCAAGTCATTTTTAAACATTCAGCAAGATCTGGAAGCTTTTATGACACCCATTTTGTATTTTGTAGCATCAGTGTGTTCTTTGTTCATTTTATTTAAAATTTTGATATAGATAAGACCAAGAAGATTGCAACAGAGTTTTTCTGTTCCAGGTTATATCCCTTTTAAAACTGCAATCATAGACATAATTTCAAAGATTTTCAGGGTTATAAAAAGTTAATTATGAAACTGAAACACCTGGTTTTAGACCACAATAATTTATTAGTATAGTGTAGGGTCTCCTTTTGTAGACAATACAGCATCAATTCGTCTTGGGAATGACATATACAAGTCCTGCACAGTGGTCAGAGGGATTTTTAGCCATTCTTCTTGCAGGATTGTGGCCAGGTCACTACTTGATACTGGTGGAGGAAAACGTTTCCTGACACGCTCCTCCAAAACACCCCAAAGTGGCTCAATAAAATTTAGATCTGGTGACTGTGCAGGCCATGGGAGATGTTCAACTTCACTTTCATGTTCATCAAACCAATCTTTCGCCAGTCTTGCTGTGTGTATTGGTGCATTGTCATCCTTATACACGGCACCGCCTTCAGGATACAATGTTTGAACCATTGGATGCACATGGTCCTTGGCAGTGACGCGCCCATCTAGCACAAGTATTGGGCCAATGGAATGCCATGATATGGCAGCCCAAACCATCGCTGACCCACCCCCATGCTTCACTCTGGGCATGCAACAGTCTGGGTAGTACACTTCTTTGGGACTTCTCCACACCGTAACTCTCTCGGATGTGGGGAAAACAGTAAAGGTGGACTCATCAGAGAACTATACATGTTTCACATTGTCCACAGCCCAAAATTTGTGTCTTGGGCCTTCTTTGTCGCACCTTCCTCTTTATGATGCGCCAAATGTTCTCTAGGTGAAAGATCTGGACTGCAGGCTGGCCATTTCAGTACCTGGATCCTTCTCCTACGTCGCCATAATGTTGTGATTGCTGCAGAATGTGGTCTGGCATTATCTTGTGGAAAAATGCAGGGTCTTCCCTGAAAGAGATGACGTCTAGATGGGAGCATATGTTGTTCTAGAACCTGAACATAGTTCTCTGCATTAATGGTGCCTTTCCAGACATGCAAGCTGCCCATGCCACAAGCACTCATGCAACCCCATACCATCAGTGATGCAGGTTTCTGAACGGAGCGTTGATAACAACTTGGGTTATCCTTGTCCTCTCTGGTCCGGATGACATGGCGTCCCAGTGTTCCATAAAGAACTTCAAAACGTGACTCATCTGACCACAGAACAGTCTTCCATTTTGCCACACTCCATTTTAAAAGAACCCTGGCCCAGTGCAAACGTCTCAGCTTGTTTAGAAATGGCTTCCTCTTTGCACTGTAGAGTTTCAGCTGGCAACGGCGGATGGCACGGTGGATTGTGTTAACGGACAATGCTTTCTGGAAGTATTCCTGAGCCCATTCTGTAATTTCCTTGACAGTGGCATTCCTGTTTGAGATGCAGTGACGTTTAAGGGCCCGGAGATCACGAGCATCCAGTAGATTTTTACGGCCTTGACCCATACGCACAGCAATTGTTCCAGATTCTCTGAATCTTTTGATGATGTTATGCACGGTTGATGATGATAACTTAAAAGTCTTTGTTATTTTACACTGGGTAACACCATTCTGGTATTGCTGCACTATCTTTCTGTGCAACAATGGTGGAATTGGTGATCCTCTTACCATATTGACTTCAGAGAGACACTGACACTCTGAGAGGCTCTTTTTATACCCAATCATGTTGTCAATTGACCTAATTAGTGTTAATTGGTCTTCCAGCTGTTCGTTATATGCTCAATTTCTTTTTTCCAGCCACTTATTGCTACTTGTCCCAACTTATTGGGGATTTGGTGACACTGTAAAATTTTGAATTTTTTGAATTGAACATATTTTTCCTTTAAAATGTTACATTTACTCAGATTAAACTTTTGATGTGTCATCTATGTTCTATTACGAATAAAATATTGACATTTGCCATCTCTACATCATTGCATTCAGTTTTTATTCACAATTTGTTTAGTGTCCCAACTTTTTTGGAATTCGGTTTGTATGTTTTTTGGATACAATCCGGTTTAGCACCTGAACATCCCTTTCAGACAGCTTCCTCTTGCATCCACAGTTAATCCTGTTGGATGTGTTTCGTCACTCTTGGTGGTATGCTGATATTACCCTGGATACCGTGGCTCTTGATACATCACAAAGACTTGCTGTCTTGGTCACAGATGCACCAGGCAAGATGTGCACCAACAATTTGTCCTCTTTTGAACTCTGGTATGTCACCCATAATGTTGTGTGCATTGCAATATTTTGAGCAAAACTGTGCTCTTACCCTCTGCTAATTGAAACTTCACACTCTGCTTTTACTGGTGCAATGTGCAATTAATGAAGATTGGCCACCACTCTGGTCCAATTTACCCATCAAACCTCCCACACTAAAATGACAGGTGTTTCAGTTTCATTGTCCAACCCCTGTATGTTCATACTATGTTTACTATTTATTTTAACAGCCATAACCTAAAGTCTGAAATTTGATTTATGTTTTTGCCACTTACCTGTGTCATTTGTGGTGTGGGCAGCCAAGAAGTGAGTTCACGGACAGAACTATGGGCTTGACATGATATGTAGTTGTTTTTCCAACCAATAACTTGGAAAATCCTTGATTGTGCACATTTATGATGAGATTATGTACTACTTTGAAATTGTTTATTTTTTTAATTAAATAAAAAATGGCAGCACAATATAACTGTAATGTAATTTAAGTGTGACGCATATAATGATTACACACCATATTGACTTCTAAATTGAGTGACATACTTAATCCATAGGTTTTAATAGTTATTGGTCCACCCATTGCAGCAATAACAGCTTCAACTCTTCTGGGAAGTCTTTCCACAAGGTTTAGGAGTGTGTTTATGGGAATTTTTGACCATTTTTCCAGAAGCGCATTTGTGAGGTCAGACACTGATGTTGGATAGAAGTCCCAGAGGTATTCTATCGGGTTGAGGTCTGGACTCTGTGCAGGACGGTCAAGTTCTTCCACACCAAACTCACTCATCCATGTCTTTATGGACCTTGCTTTGTGCACTGGTTGGAACAGGAAGGGGGTGTCCTCAAACTCTCAAACTGTTCCCACAAAGTTGGGAGCATGAAATTGTCCCAAACCTCTTAGTATGCTGAAGCATTAAGAGTTTTTTCAGTGGAAGGGACTGAGCCCAACTCCTGAATGACAGCCCTCACCATAACTCTCCCTCCACCAAACTTTACACCTGGCACAATGCAGTCAAGACAAGTACCATTCTCCTGGCAACTGCCAAACCCAGATTTTTAAAAGAGTTGATGTGTTATGGTGTTTGTACTTGTATATGTGTTTTTCCAATTGGTGGGTAGCGTGGATTATTAAAGAATAAATTTTTTAAAATGTAGATTTACATGCAAATAAGTGCTAACTAAATGACAGTTATTGTTGTTGTTATATTTTTTGTCCAAAAGTTTAAGTTAAATTTACTACAAAAATAAACTCTTTTTATATTACTTATTATCTGAGGGTGATTTGACCACTTGGCTGTATTTTTACCAGAAGGATTTTACATAACAAATAAATTAGACAAAATTTTCTGATTCTGTCTGTTACACTGCAAGCACAATAAATATCCCATAGTAGAAAATTTTAACAAAAAAGAAGCCTCAGAGCAAAAGTAAGTTACATGTTTGCTCGATAATGGCAAATTATCAAAACATTTTTACTAATATAAAACTAACACAGAAATAAAATGGCAAAACAACGTTACAAACCTGCCTTGTAACTTTTTCCTTATCACCAGTTATCTTGGTCTCAATTCAAACTATTATTGCCAGTCAAAATACTCTCACGCATTCTTTGGTCCAAAACCCTTAAACACAGTTTATCAAGGACTTTTATCTTCATAGAGCAGTTTGTGAAAAACCCCTAACACACAAACCAAACAATGTGTGCATGTTTTGTTTTCCTTCTAACAAGAAAGTAAACCAAATACACACATTTTTAATTTACACTGATCAACCTTAAGATTATGACCTCATGCCTCATTTCACCCTGTTCTCCAATGGTTAGGACTTACATAGGACCACCACAGAGCAGGTATGATTTGGGTGGTGGATCATTCTCAGCTCTGCAGTGACACTGATGTGGTTGTAGTGTTTTTGTGTGTTGAGTGGATCAGACACAGCAGTGCTGCTGGAGTTTTTAAAGCCCTCAGTGTCACTGTTGGACATCTCATTGACAGTGTCCTATGTCCACTGATGAAGGAGTAGACGACCAACACAAACTGTGCAGCAACAGATGAGCAACTGTCTCTGACTTTACATCTACAGGGTGGACCAATGAGGTAGGTGTGTCTAACAGAGTGGACAGTGAGTGAACACAGTGTTTAAAAACTCTAGCAGCACTACTGTCTCTGATCCACTCGTACCAGCATGACTCACAGCACTGTAGTGCTAAGAATGGTCCACCACCAAGTCATACCTGCTCTATAGTGGTCCTGTGAAGGTCCTGACCATTGAAGAACTGGGTGAACATGGGATAATAATGTATACAGAGTAAGAAATTGAGTTCTAATAACTGTAGAACTACAAAGTGCTCCTGTGTGGTCAGTGGAATTCAGAGAATAGACAGAGAGTGTAGACACAAGGAGATGGCCATAATGTTATGGTGCATCAGGGGGATATTTTACCCATTACTTTAAACTTAAATATTTAAGTTGTTGTTTGATACATGTCCGTGAAAGTGGCTGGAAATATATGGCTTTGACAAATTGGGTGACAAAGGATGTTGCTGTAACATTCTGGTCACTTTTTTTATTTCTTAAACTTGAAGTGTCAGGTTTCGTAATCATGCCATTCACACAACAATGTTTAAATAGAACCACCACACACACAAATACACTGTTAATACTCACAGAACATATACTCCATTTAGTTATAGTATTTAAAATGTCATGTTTCTGCACTCATTGTCCATTTTACAAACATGGGTTTACTTAGGTAAGTCGTTTAGTTATTTAGTAATTTTCATTACTGCCATAAATACGGTTAATTAGTGCACCCTTATTGCAAAATATTACCCCATATACTCTTATTACATTTTCATAAGTTCCAGCCAGTTTCAACAACATATATCTAGAGTTCTTTTGAAATATATTTCAACCATTGATTTTTCTGACAAATTTGCAGGTAAAGCTTCCTACTTTTGACTCTTTCATGAATGTTATGTTTGTGCAAGAAATGCTGTCATTTTATGACTCATCTAATCTTTCTTGCAGGTTCTCAGCAGTTTTATGGGTCTTTAATGATCCTTTTTTCAGCATATAAGCACAGTTAGAACTGGATTCTGCGGACAGTTACCTAATAGAGGTGTTGGATTTGCTAATGAAGATCTTGTCAAAATCCTTCTTAAAACCTGTTCCCTTATGGTGTTCAAACTGTTGCATAGGCTACAGTGCTATTTGATTGTTTTAAATATGAATGCTATGAGAGAGAGTAACTGTGAATTAGGCTTAGAATGGCTGCTTAGTCTGTGTTTATATAACAGCAAAATATGCTCTCTGGCCTTGTGCCTCCAAAATACATACAACTATAGATGTGTAGAGATACATTATGCTTTTGATTTCTTTAAATGTTGAAGTTTTGCTAACAAACAAATTTACCCTTTCAAGTTTTTTAAATAGCAGGATATCTCACATGTTGTCTCACATGGGTGTGGGTATGATCATAAATTTGCAAAATATTATAGCTGAGCCAAGTATGTGTGTGTTTGTATATGTGTTTTTTTTATTTGGTGGCTAGTATGATGTGTGAATTGTGGGGGCTCACCACAGGAAAGAAGGCTCACTGTTTGCATGTGTTGCCACTGCATCTTGCTTGTTCCCTGCTGCCCTGGTGAAGTCACAATATATATATTTTTTCACACATCTCCCCAACTAAGAATCAAAGTTTGCAAGAATGAAATTTATTTAAACGTATTAAGCTTATTAAATTAATTAATCATCTCTCAGTGGTTGCCCACTGTCAGAACCTGACCTTGAATCAGTGTTGTATTCTGAGATGTCCAGCTGGCAGAACAATGCAAATGCAGCCTCTCATCAAAATGAATGAACTGATAAATGATACAAGAGAGCCTAATATCTTAAAAAGCTTTAATAACACAAATGTTTAGAGGACAATTTTAAACTAAAAGCAGTTTTACAAATATTACAAATTAAATGGATTATTAATGAATATTGTTTTATGTAGATTTACATGTAAATAAATGCTAATTCAATGTATTGTTAATGACATTTAAAGTTAAATTTACTACAAAAATAAACTCTTTATATTACTGTTATCTGAGAGTGATTTGACCACATGGCTGTATTTTTACCAGAAGGTGTTTACATAAAAAATAAAATTTACTACATTTTCTGATTCTGTTTGTTATACTGCAAGCACAATAAATATCCCATAGTAGAAATGTTTAACAAAAAAGAAGCCTCAGAGCAAAAATAAGTTACATGTCTGTTCGATAATGGCAAATTATCAAAACATTTTTCCTAATATAAAACAAACACAGAAATAAAGGGGCAAAACAAGTTTACAAACCTGCCTTGTAACTTTTTCCTGTTTAGACATACTGCCCATTTTTTTTTTTACATGTTAGCACATGACTCATTTCCTGGTGGGCTACAGAACACTTCGCATATTAGCATTATCTATTTATAGAGCTGTCCTTATAAAAGCATGTAGTTCAGAATTTCCAGTATCCCGTTAGGAAAAAAACAAAGAAACATCTGCTCAACTGGGAATTTCTACTTAGAAAGCCATGTTCACAAACTCAAGTTTATTATGCAATGTCAAATCAACATGGCCACACCCATGATCAGTAGTAGTAAAAGCACATTTCTGTACTGTAAAAGTATGTGCTTTTGCATTGTCAGTGCTGACAAACCAGTTGATTACATTGCTTTTGAGAGCATAGAAAAATCAAAGACAAATTAATTATTATATATATTAAAGTGTATATATATATATACATGACTGACTCCTTTTAAGCATTGCTGTTTGTTAACCTGCTGCTTTTTTTATCACTACTGTCTGCTGTGCTGTTTGCATTACTTTGCTCAGCCTCAGTTCTGCATGATGGTTTCCTTTTCCACCACAGCTTCCTACACACCTCTCTTATCTTTGAGATCTTTAACGCATAAACTATGGGGTTAACTGCTGAATTTGCATGGGACAGAACCACTGCTATGCGAATGGTGACACGGGACACGTTTATTTTACCATAGTGTATTAAAGTGTGCATGACTAATATAGGAAGCCAACAGACAGCAAAAAGAAACAAGACCAGACCCAGTGAAGTGGCAAGTCTTTGTTCTTTTTTATAATATTTCCTGGACATAATAGCCAAACCTATGTTTACTCTCAGCTGCCTTCTAGCGATGAGGAAAATGTAACAATATAAACCTGTCATGACAGCCAATGAAGGAAGGAAAAAAACAAAGAAAATAACATTTACTAAATATGAACGAGCATTGACAGTGAAGTAACTGCATGTAATATGAGTTGAGTTTGCATATGTTGTGCCATTCCAAGTGGTATGGTTGTACCATCCGAACATTGGGACAAAACTTGGCAAAGCAGCAGTGAACCAGCAGAGTGCAACCACAATCCAAACACGTTTTTGAGTGACTATAGATTTGTACCTGGAAAGAAAAAAAAAATTATTAATTCTTCTCAAATAAATAATAAAAATGTTGTGTGATGTAAAACATTAATAAATAAATACATTTTTGACAACAGATCATTGACATGATTTGGTTTAAAAGGACCATCTCTAAGAAAAAAAGATGAGGTGACCATTTTTTTTTAAAGATGAGGTGACCATGTGGGCAAATAGAGAAACTGTAACACTTTAAATTACAGCCCACAAATTACTGGGTAAGTACAGAGTAAGTACCTGTTAAGTAAGCCGCAAGATAAAATAAGTACTGAATAAGTAAAGGGCATGAATTTAGAAATATGTGGTTATTACTAAGTATCTTACAATTCATTTAATCTTTTTCTTATTAGCCAGCTATGTACATATAATTCCTCAATACTTATAGGCTAAAGAGTGTAAAATATCTCCTAGGTATGTGATGATGATTATTGTGGTAAATCACCATTCCTTTTGGAAATCATGGGTTCCGACTGAAAAGTAGAGGGACGATTTAGCCTGTTATAAGCACACAGTTCCAAAACCAGCATTCATGATGGCATGTGTGGTGCATTAGTCCAGATGCTAAACTAGTCCAGACCTGTCACCTATTGAAAATTGTGCATTATGAAAAAAACAACAGCATCTCTTTTCCTCAGTTCCCAAATGCTTGTGTTGTTAAAACAAGAGGTTTTAAAGATACAAGTAATGTACACAAATGGTTTTAAAATGGTATTAGGTTTCAAATGTGTATGAAGGTTCGGTTGTGTACAATAAAAATGTATTTCACAGCATCCCTCTTTAGATTCTTACTAAAACAATGAATGCAATAGTATTGGTTATGGCTTCTTCACATGTAAGAAAAACTCACTTGAGGGGGATGCACACACGGAGAAAGCGGTCCACTGCAATCGCCAGAAGTAAACCACCAGAAGCCATCTGTAGCATTATGAAAAAACAGCAGATGAAAAGACATCCATGAAAGGAGATCTTCATACTGACATCCCATAATACAGCAACTGGAATGGCCACAGACCCCACCAGGAAATCAGCCACAGCGAGAGACACAATAAAGCAGAAGGTGGGCTTCTTGAAGGCTCTACATTTCCACACTGCCCATATCACCATCACATTTCCCAGGCAACATGCCACAACAATGATGACCTCAAGAGGCACGAAGACCCACACAAAACTAGCCATGGAAAAGGAAAGAGATCAGCCAGAGAGAAAGTAATTTTGGAGGTCAAGATGCTGACTGAGAGTCATATAGAAATCAGAAAGAAACATAACACTTGCATTTACACCCACACACATGCACTCACATGACCACACACACACACACACAGAGAGAGAGAGGGAGAGAGAGAGGGAGAGAGAGAGAGAGAGAGAGAGAGAGAGAGAATAAGAGATACAACAAATGCTGAAGAAAATTCACTGCTTTGTGCTTCAAAATTAACTGATTTTTTTCACACTTTGTGTTCAGTCTTACACCAGTTTGACCACATGATTCCTTATCATGAGAATTCACGTTGTCCTGTAATCAGCATGTTTTCAGAACTGAAAAAATTACTTTAAATGTTCATTTTTTAATATCTTGAAAATCACTCCCCTGGAAGGACCAAGTTCTCTTGCAGTATCTAAAGGGTCATCCCTTTGGCCATCATCTGACCAACCTGCCGTCACAGGGTGTGTGCCAGAGGTGCATTAATGTGAATTCATCCTGCTTTTTCCTGCTCACTCTTCGCTCAGCCCTCTTATTCCTATTCCTCAATTAGGAATAGGAATCATTAAGCATCATTAAGCATCATCCACAACAGATTCAAGATCTTCAACAAGCCCATGAGAGGCTTGCATCATATTAATTCATGCCCATAGCAAACGCACACAGAAATTATTACCTCAGTGTTCATTTCTTCTGCCTCAGTCTTGGTTTCAGGTGTGGCCTGTACATGTAAAATAATTTTTACTTCTATGTTTTTTTGTGAAAGAAATTGCATCCCACTCACCTGCCACTCTTCCTTGGCTGCTTTCTCTTGCTGAGTTACAAGGAGAAACCCCATCTGAAATAGGAGATGTATTTATGCTTGGGTATAGAAGGAGCAACGTGTGGTACTGTGCCAAGTGATTGTGAGCATCCCCTGGACACATGGCAACCCTGAACAGGGTGAAGTGATTACAGAAAATGAATGAATGAATTATTTAATGGAGCATCCAAGATTCCAATGAACCAAATCTAGTCATTTAATAGCAATTTAGTAACACGGATGGCTCAAGACTCACCACTATACCTGAAAATGCAAACAAACTTCTAAATGGCTGACAGCAATCGAAAGTGAGCCTCGTTGTTTTTAGTATCTACAGGTCATGTGAAAACTCTCCTTGCACTAGTCATTATTTTTAACATGTTTATTTGAAATACTCTTCTACCTAAACGCTTTACCCATGTGTGAATTCACACCATAATTTAGTAACATGACTCATTTAGTCAATTTAAGGCATGATTCTCAGCCCTGAATGCTCCATAAACACCAAACAAAGCACTGCCATACTCTGGCCCTGTCTTGTGCATTCCTGCTGTCTGTCTCCCTTGCTTCCTTGTTTGCCATGTGCTAGGAGCACATGTTTTTGCCTCCTTACTCGTGTTTTGTTTTAGTTTCGTCCGCCTCCTCGTCTTCCCTGCTCAGCCGTGACAAGCACAATTTTTATTCAGTGTCTATTTGTTGAGCTGAGGCACTGTCACATATTTTACACATTTTGGATTTAAATACATGAACCAGATTAATTAATAATCCCTTTAAATAAAACTTAAAACTTTATTTTGTTGGGAAAATTGGGATTGCCCTCCTGTAAAACAGAACACGATGCAGTCAAACATTTCTTATAATAACAGGTCATTTTTGCAAAGCAGATAAAAGAGCAATTGGTAAGTGCATTTGCTCTTGAACTGTCATGGACTGATGATCAAATGTTCTTCAGCAGAAGTTTCTGGTACAGAGAAAAATGCATTCTTTCAATGAAAAGTAATTATCCAGTCAATATAACAATAACAAAATGCTCACACTATACATTGTGAATGGAACTACTCTTTTAAATGTAAACATATCAAGTTGTAGCATCTGAATGTCATTGTTTCCATTTTAATCATTTCATTTAGCTGCCATTTTGAAATATTTTAATTTCCTTTTACTGAGATGTAATACTCTGGAGTCTTGTGACCTGCCATGTTTGGATTCTCTCATAGAGAGTTTCCTCCGGGGTCTCCGGTTTCCTCCCACAGTCCAAAAACATGGAGGGTAGGTGAATTGGCTTCTGTAATAACTGTCCTGGTTTGTGAGTTAATGAGTGTGTATGTGTGAGTGAATGTGTGTGTGCCCAGATATGGATTGGCGCTCTGTCCTGGGTGAAATCCTAGTGCCCGATGCAGTCCTCCAGGTGGACGGTCGTTTCTGGTCGAGAGTACGCTGTGCGCGTTTGGCTGCCGCTTCTTGCCAGTGTGTGTGTGTGAATTGAGCGTTCTGAGCAGTGTAGATTGCAAAGCGTCCTTGGGTATCTAGAAAGGCGCTATATAAGTGTAACGATAATAATAATAATATGATTTAGAAATACGAACCTGATAATGTATATTCCAACTGTTCCACTGTTCCAACAATGTGTCCAAATGTTTGTAGAAATTCCTTATAATTACAGAATACAAATATTTAATGATGCATCCATCAAATGCACAAATACATGGTTTGTGCAATCTCCAAAGGAAAAAATCTTCTAGAGCAGCTGCCTTCTAGAGCCTAAGGTCAATGTCAGGTCTAAGCATACTCAAGCAGTGAAACTATGTCCCCTGGTGTGATCAAACTTTACCCAGTACCTCTGAGATAGGGTGGAGCAGTACTGGTGATTCAGAATGAAAACACAATGGTTTCACAAGTATGCAGCATTTGCTCTAAAATCTTAACTATCTAATTCAGCTGAATTTTAAAAATGTTAAATAAACAAATAAGCTTTAATACTCTAGATTCATGACTGTGAATTAGACATACACCAACCAACCAAAGTTTTGAAGCCACCTCCTTGTTGTTTAATTTATCAACACCATTTACCATACAGGTGCATTTAATCATTCAGTACTTTAATGTTATTGCTGATCAGTGTTTTTGTCTGTCACACTATGTGTCCAAAGGTTTGTAGAAACAACAAATAAAAATAATAAATGCAGATATTTCAAGCAGCATCCATTGTTGATGCAGGTGTTCAGTTGAAGTGACATAGGAATAGTATAGAACAGTTAAGAGGTCTAAGAGAGTCTAAGTGTCTAAGGTCATAATGCACTATGCTAAGACTGGTGCAAGAGCAGAGGAACTGTGTTTTATGGTTGTGACTGAGGGAGCAAACAGACAGCACAGAGAACCAAGACCAGAGTCAGTGAAGCAGCAGGTCTGTGCTCCTTTTCGTTATTTCTGGACTCAGTAGCCACACCTATATTTGCTCTAAGCTGCCGTCTAGTGGTCTTGCATATGTAACAATTCAAGCCTGTCATGACAACCAACAGAGGAAGGAAGAAGCTGACAAATATGAAGGTGGAGTCTCCATCCAAAAGGTTGTGCCAACCACACATGGGGGTAAAGCTCAACAATGCAGCAGTGAACCAGGAAAGTGCAACCACCATCCAAGAGTGTTAAAACATGGTTTAGTATGAGTAAGTACAAATACTATAATTTTTAATTGTTTTAATCTTACATTGATTGTTTATATATATATATATGTATATAGTATAGTAAAAATTACTTGGAATATTCATTAAAATGAGTGCATTTAAATAATTCAAGTTGTCATTTCAACAGCATATTCTGATGTCTTTGACTAAAGCTGGATTTTAGCTCAGCAATCTGATTTCTCAGTCCATGTGTACCATGTTTTCTTTTGTTTTCCTCGCTCATGCTGAAAAAACTTAATCGGTATTTAGAGCCATCCCTGACACATTCTGATATTCTTCTGCTGTTCCATATCTGAAAATTCATTACATACCACTCACTTCCACAAGTTCATATATGAACGTTCATGCAGCAGGCGCGGGCCTTTGTCTTCAAGGGAGCACATAGACTACATCCAACAACAGCATTTTGGATTTCCGCAGATAAACAGGTCCAAAAAGCCATGGCAGTGTGTTTATGCCAAATATATCAGTGAGAATATTGGTTGGTTGCAAAATAGAAAACAGATTTCTACTTACCTGACCCCAGAGATTTCTCATTTCAGGGTAGCGGTGGCTACCTGTAGGGGGTGCCAGTTCCTAGCAGGGTGACACACACTCACACATTCACATGAACCCCTTTGAGAAGCCACCTACCAACATGCGTTATTGGACCCTGGGTGGAAACAAGAGCACCCCAGGCAGACAAGAGGAGAACACACCAGGCTCCTCAGAAAGTCTACCAAAGCGGGGCTTGAACCCACATTTGATCAAATTACTGACAAAACCTGATTTAAACTGTTTAAATAAAAAACGTGCTTTAGTGCCAAACTTAACATAATCAAAAATGTGATTTTTGCAATTAAATAAATCATGGTTCATATCAAATCAAATCAAATTTTTTTGTATAGCGCTTTTTCCAAATTATGTCGTAAAACAACTCCCAGGAGAGCAAGCCAGGGGCGACAGTGGCAGGAAAAAACTCTCTCAGAGCTGAAGAAGATACCTTGAGAGGAACCAAGGTTCACACGGGGGACCAATACTCCTCTACTGTAGGCAAATTATTGACTAAAATAAAGAATCCTACACATCACATAGGTCTGCTGTTATGCTCATGTGTAGTGATACTGTCAAATATATATATATATAATGTTTGATGATATAATGTTTGAAGAAATGATGATGATGCGTCTCAGTTTACTATTATTCCCTGGGTCCATGGACCCCCTGGATCTGCCGCATTTATCTGTGGGGGAGCATTAACTACCAAAAGCTAAGTGGAACAAGTGAGTTTTTAGCCTAGATTTGAAGATTGTGACTGTGTCTGAGTCCCAAACATTTTTTGTAGAAGATTGTTCCAGAGTCGGGGGGCTTTAAAAGATATAGCTCTTCCCCCAGCTGAGGCCTTCTGAATTCTGGGAACTATTCAAAGTCCAGTACTCTGTGATTTGAGTAAATGTGGAGGCTCATAATAGGAAATCGCATCTTGAAGTTTTCAGGAGCGAGCCCATGTAGGGCTTTATATGTTAATAACAATTTTGTAATCGATACGGAATTTAACAGGCAGCCAATGGAGTGATGATATAACTGGATTGATATGTTCAAATGTTCTAGTTTTAATGAAGACCCTGGCTGCAGCATTTTGAACTAGTGGAAGTTTACTTAAATTTCTGCTGGTGCATCCTGACAGTAGTGCATTGCAATAGTCAAGCCTTGAAGTAATAAAGGCATGTACTAATTTTTCTGCTTCATGCGTCATTTCTTATCTTGGTGATGTTGCAAAAAAAGCTGTCCTGTGTGTCCTAGTGATGCTGCCTATGTGTTGATTGCATGATAAATCTGAATTAATTATGACAGCAAAATATTTTGCTGCTGAACCAGGTTTAACTGGGAAGTCAGTGAGATTTTAAAATAAATCTGATCATTTGTTTCTTGCCACTTTTGGACCCAGAAGCAGGACCTCTGTTTTATTCCTGTTTAGAAGGAGGAAGTTACACAACATCCAGGCTTTCACATCTTTTATACAGTCCTCTATTTTCTCTAATCTGTGTTTGTCATTGGGCTTGGCTGATATGTACAATTGCATGTCATCTGCGTGGAGGTTAATGTCATGGTTTCTTATAACTGTGCCTAATGGTAACATGTATAATGTAAATAATAATGGTCCTAAAATGGAGCCTTACTCTTGAATAATTGGAAGATAAATCGTTTACCTTTACAAACTGATAACATTCCGTTAAGTAAGAATTGAACCAAGACAGGGCTGTCCCTGTGATTCCAACCATGTATTCTAACCTTTCTAGGAGAGTATTGTAGTCTATCGTATCGAAAGCTGCACTGAGGTCAAGAAGCACCAAAAGGGATGCATGGCCTTGATCAGAGGCAAGAAGCAGATCATATGTTATCTTGACTAAACTGTCTCAGTGCTGTGATGTGGCCTGAATCCAGAACTAAGTTGTTAGCCCATAGCTTTTTCTATGATCTTAGATATAAATGGTAGGTTAGAAATAGACCTGTAATTAGACAATATGCTAACTTTAAGATTTGGTTTCTTGATCAGAGGTTTTATAACTGCTAGTTTGGGGGCTAAGAGACGTGTTTACTATAGTTAAAAGAGGACTGATAATAGCTGGTAGTACCTCTTTGATTAATTCTGAGGGAATTGCATCAAGTGTGCAAGTTGTACAATTTGCAGAGGTGACGAACTTCTCTAGTTCTTGCTTTGGGAGTGGGTAAAGAGTTTTCTAGTCTTTCTTCTGCAACTACGCTATGTTTTATATCAGTCACATTAGACGACTGCTGGAGTTATAACTGTGGGTTGAATTTGTTGTCTAATATTTTTGATTTTATTATTAAAGTCCATAAAAACTTCACTGGTGCATGTCACTGGAATTTGTGGTTCAGTACCTGTCTGAATTTTTGTGGTTCTGGAAAACACACTAAACAGCACTCTAAGTTTGTATTTATTATTGTAGATCAGTGAGACCAGATATGCTGAGCGAGCTTTTTCATAGCATTTCTATACTCTTTAAGGCTGTCCTTCCAGGCAGGGTGGAACACTTCCAGCCAGATTGATCGCCATTCCTGCTCTAGTTTCTGTACTGTTTGTTTGTATGGGTTTTATCATTGTGCCATGGGGCAAGCTTTTTCTGTTTCATTTTTCTTTTAAGTGGCGCCACATTTTCTAAAGTATTGACAGGGAATTTCAAAATAGTCAGAGAGGGAACTGGGGTTGATAGTTCTGGGAGGTTTTCTATAAATTTTAGGGTTGTAGATGGATTTATTGAACACTTTGTTGAATAGCGAAGGGACATACATATATTATGGCTAAGACATATGAAATTAGGTAATGGTCAGAGATGGCTGAGGTTTGCAGTAGGATATTCATTCATTATCTGTAACCGCTTATCCAATTCAGGGTCGCGGTGGGTCCAGAGCCTACCTGGAATCATTGGGCACAAGGCGGGAATACACCCTGGAGGGGGCGCCAGTCCTTCACAGGGCAACACAGACACACACACACAGACACTTTTGAGTCGCCAATCCACCTGCAACGTGTGTTTTTGGACTGTGGGAGGAAACCGGAGCACCCGGAGCACCACGCGGACACAGGGAGAACATACCAACTCCTCACAGACAGTCACCCGGAGCGGGAATCGAACCCACAACCTCCAGGTCCCTGGAGCTGTGTGACTGTGACTGTGACACTACCTGCTGCGCCACCCTCGGTAGGATATTAAGCTTGGCTATGTTAAGACCTAGCATCAAAAATGTGTAGTTTGGCTACACTAGTGTGTAGGCCCTATTACTTTTTGGGTAATATCTGTTAGGATCGCGGAGGGGGGACTGACGGAGGCGGACGCACTTGCTAAAACACAGTGAACTTTATTAATGAATGTATAACAAAACAGAGAGATAACAGAGACATAGACAAAGGAGCTAAGCTAACTAAACTAGGACACAGAGTAAAATAGACGAAACCTAAACATGGAGCGCTAAACAGTGCTAATGGGACAGAGACTGGAGAGCTAACAAACTATCAGGACAGAGAGCCAAACAGTCTGAAGAGGAATACAGACAAATTAGAGATACAGACGGACAGACAGACTGGAGTGTTAAACAACATAACTAGGAAGTAAAACGACAACATGACATGATGAAGACAGACAGACCGGACTGAGCAACATGACAAAGCGACAATAGAAGCAAAACCACAAGACTAGGAATAGGAACGAAACGACATGACTAGGAATAGGTAACAAAACGAAAAGAATGACCGATACGAGGAAATGACACAAGGGAACTTAAGTACTTCATACAAATGAGACACACCTGAAACAGATAACGAGGATTACGGACAAGGAGGCGGGACAAAGGTGGGACATGGACAATAACAAAACAGAGCCATGTGCTGAGAGAGCACATGGCGGAGAAAACAGGCATGACAGGACGAGTGCGTGACAATATCATGGATTATTTGCCTTTTCAAAATGGATATTGAAATCTTCTACAATTATAACTTTATCATTGCACACAGCTAGGTTTGCGGTGAAACCACTAATTTCTTTTAAAAATTCTGAGTAAGGCCCTGATGGTCTATAAATGTCAAATAATGAAAATGCATTCTTTCTTTTGATCGGATTTGTAATGATGATGGAAAGAACCTCCAATGAAGTGAAGGTGTCACATTGTTTCTGACTGATATCTTGGGTATTCTGGTAGATTACACATACTCTACCTCCTTTGCCTGATAATCCTGGGCTGTGTACATAATTATAGCTTACAGTGGCTTCATTTAGTGCTGAATATTTGTCCTGTCTAACCCATGTTTCTGTGAGACAGAAAACATCAAATTTATGATCACTTATAATTTCAGTTACGGTAAATTTTGAGTTGAGTGATTTCACATACATTTCCTGATTCACAAACATGTACAAGGTTTACATGTCTCTGATTCACCACTATTTGGAATGTGTTGTTGGCATCCAATTCAACATTTTTTTATATTTAGAAACTACAGTGAATTTGGTCAGAAGCAATCTTTTTTTTCTTTGTGCTTTTGTCAGTGTTTGGAACTAAGCAGCCAGATAAAGGGCCCAACATCTACTGACAGCATTCAAAACATAAAACATCACTTATTAAGCCTGATCTAATTAACACAGCAAGGAAGCTGAAGGCATGTACAAATAGTTTAGTAATTTGTAATACAAACAAACAAAACAAGACTAGGAACCAAGACACTAGTCATTGGAAAGCCAGAACCATAAGAAGGTCAAACATAGCAAATAATCACACTAGATACAAAACACAACACTGAAAAAAAAAGTTAGTTCTACAGTTAGTCAAACAACCCAACAAATATATAAATAACAAAAATAAAAATGTCAAACAGCTTAGACCGATGATAAACACTAACACTTCAAAGTAGTAGCAGGAGTGAAATCTGGATGGGAAAATATAATCCCCACTGGTAATTATTATGATAAAAGATCAGATAAATTTATTGGGTAGAATATATATTAGGGTGAATGCCCAGAACATAACTTGGAGTTAAAGGAAATGGAAATTAAAATGGAATTACGACAACGGAAAATAGATATAGACAGGACATATATAGATAATTAAAATCTTTGACCTCTCAAAACTCTACTGCAACTGCCTTCTTAAAGTTTTATGGGGTCTCAACAGGAAAGTGAAAAAAGAGAAGTAAATAGGAAAGAGAAGTAAAATTTGTAACAACTGGGGGTGCAGTAGCTATGGGCTTAAAATTAAAGATTGCTTTCTGCAAAAATGTTGGACAGGCCATTAAACAAAACACAGCCTGGACTGGAAATGTAATAAAAGACAAAAAAAAAAAAACTTATGGAAAAGCATATTCAAGCGACAATTAAATACTGATAACTAATACACAAAAGTATATATAATTTCTGGTGGGCTATTTCAGCACAAACACCTCAACTCCACAGAAAGCAAAATGCTATATGCAAACATAGATGATGTAAAGTGGATAGTTAGCATTTGTAGACTAGTGGTCAAATGTGTAGTACAATGGAGCTTCTATGAGAATACAAACGTGTCTTGTTTCTGATTGTCTGTAATGTATATCATATTGATGAGATTTTTAAATTGGTTAAACGTATGTACTGTTAATAACAAAAAATAAATGTAAAACTGCTGTTTACCATCTGAAATAATAAATAGCCCATCAAGTCACATTAATGGCGCTCAAGTGTTTAGATTATTGTGAAATTATTCAAATACAGCCAGGCATGTCTACATTTGCTGGACTGCCATAGTGTTTGTCATATAGGTGTCTCTGGTTATTCAACAATGGGAAGGTAGGGTCCAAAATACCTTTCTTGTGAGAAGTTCTTAAGAAGATTTGGTGCTTCATATCAGTGTTTTGTTTACATATTTTTTATGTGATGTGGTACAAGAAAAAGTAGACTAGAGCTAATATGTAGAAATGAAACAAAAAGGATCACAAAGTTGTTTTAAACGTTTGCATGATTGTCTTAGTTTTTGTAAAATGTAATGTAATAAAATGTAATTTTACAGTATTGCATGCAATTATAAAAAGATTAAACAACTGTAAATTTCTCAAAAATGGAATTTAATTAACTTATTTTCCATTACCCTGGCATTAATGTGATCTACTGCTTGTATTAGCGTATATTTGTTTACAGTACTACTAATCAGTTTCATATATCCTCATATATCATAAGTAATGTAAGAAGTGTGGTAAAGGTGAGCAATTATTTGGTTAGGTGTCATGTGCAGATGTCAAGCAGTTACAGTTTCTCACTTAATATGAATTAGTGTCAGTTCACTTTCATTGCTTCCACATGTGATGATATGATTATTTATGTCTTGGTGACCTTTACATCCTACCACAAATCTAGCTTTGCTTATCAGCAATCTATAACACATCTAAAGAACATGGTAAGGCCAGCTATCTTGCACTTCCTTTTAAATGTTTCTGTTATTTTCATCATTTATGATCATGACTGTAGACACAAACAGGCTTTTTTTTATTACAGTAATACTATATTCATGTTAGTAGCAGTGCATGGTGCTTACTAATTTTTGGCACTGCTTTTAAAACACACACACACACACACGCACACACACAAGACATAATATAGTGTGGTACTTGGTGGATAGGTATGTGTACAGTATAACTGACTTAACAGGACAACTCTTAAAGAGATTCCACATCCAGCACTCTCACATACACAAAAGAGTGTTAGACTCTGATATGAGCTGTTTAAAATGTGCACCTTCTGTATCAGAAGGTGAATCTGAATCTATTATATCGAATCTTCTATGTTACCCTGCTGGGAAGGTGGTTTTCTGTGACTATTTGTGTATAAACATCATTGGCACTCAATAGGTTTGTAAGAGAATGCTAAGAGCCCAAATCCCCCAGGACAGCTTACAGATACTTGCATTGCATTGTGATGAGTGATGGGGCAGAGGGAGGCCTTCTAGGGGAAAAGATGACATTTCTGCTCTCTTGGACTCAAATGGCTGAGGTGAGGAGGGGAGATTGGACTCATGACCTGTTGCTAACAGTTTTATTTTTGGACAGGAGCACCACATGAGTACAACAATACTCATGGTTATTCACACTCAGAAGATATATAAAACATATATATATATATATATATATATATATATATATATATATATGCAACCACATAGCCACATATTCAAATTCAAGGGGTTATATTGCACACATTTCTGTTTGTGGGTGTGTGTGTGCGTGTGTATGTGCAAATGAGCAAGCACTTTTCTTGTGAGGAGAGTTTCCTGTTTAAACCAGCGCAACCACAAGTCAGCAAGTATATTTGAAGTAATTCTTCTACTTTGAGATGGCTGATGGAGTGGTAATCTACACTGTATTAGAAGTAATCATTGCTGTCGCATGTTGCCTGGGCAACATTAGTGTCATCTGGGCAGTGTGGACATGCGGAGCCTTCAAGCAGCCAACGTTCTGCTTCATTGTGTCCCTCGCAGTGGCTGATATTCTGGTGGGGTCTGTGGCCATTCCCTTAGCCGTGCTGGTGGATAGACGGGTTCAAACCTCTTTCTATAGCTGCCTCTTCATCAGTTGTGTAGTCATTGTGTTGACCCAGGCATCAGTGCACTCCTTACTGGCTATCGCTTTGGACCGATATCTACGTGTTTATATGCCTCTCAAGTAAGAATTTTCAAATGCATTTTTATTTTTTGGAAGAGAACTGATAAAGTGCTGAACTTAGGGCATGAGATTAAAGACTGAGGTAATTGAATGATAATTTAGAGATAACACACTTCAAGGTTCTATTTTACTGCAAATTTTAATTCCCAATGTCTATTTTGTGTTGAAAAACCTAAAGTAAAAAATAGCATAGCATATGGTGTATGTTTTTTCCCAATATGTCAAATTCTGCAATTATGCACAATCAGTGTAGAAAAGAATGTAAGTAAACTTTACTCAAGAACAAGCAGATTGCATATGACTGCACTGTATTATGGTTTATTTTTTTTTTATCAGGTTATAGAATATTCTGAAGCATAGTATTGCATTCCTCAGCATCATCTAACTGAAAAAACTGTGCAATTCTGGATCCTATTTTTTTTCTTCTTCTTCTTTCAATAAAATACACAGCATGCATTGTGTAAGTCTGGCATGTAGAGTCCAGAGCAGTTTTAACATATGTCCAGAGTCCAGAGTTGCCCTTCCACACATATAGAATAAATGGAGACCAGACGTCAGCTGAGCTCCCTTCAACATTATTGGGGCCTCAAACTGGTTAAGGTTAATATGGTTAAGGTCATTTATCTTAACCTCTTCTTCATGTTCGGAAGTATTTCAGTGACCGACAGTCCTTTCACTTTCTGCTCTATATTTTATAAAACTGAAAGTCGTCACTTCTGTCCCGATACGACACAAACACAACACATCTCACCGTTATAGACTTTCTGACGAGTAAATTACATCCGCACAGCTTTTTGTTTAACTTTACACATAAACTGGTTACATCTCACCAGTCAGAACAGGGACAAGGCTGTGAATATCACATACTGCATGTTTTATCAGCCAGACCTTTATATGAATTGCAAATATTCTGCATAAATATCTGGAACTCAGCAATTCTCAGATAATTTCACCTCTAGCATTGCCTCTAGTTTATAAAATGTGGTATTTGTTTTAGTGACGTAACAAAACATTTTTACATGTAAACTAATAATTTTCTGTCATGATCATGAATTTTCTGGTCGCTTTAATGTCATTTCAATACAGAGCTTCTGTTTTGCACTTTTGTATGAACAGAAAGTCTTTGCTAATTTTTTAAACTCAAAATATAGTCACCCTAGTAGGGTATAGATAGAAATGGTCTGTGTGGTTTAGACATGGGGCGGTGCCTGGAGGCATCTCATGAATTCATCTTTATTCGGCTAGCAGGATAATATTAAAATATATATAAAATAAATTGTAAAAATCCTGTCCTCATTTTCATGTATCTGCCTTAATTTGGTTGTAGTTTTCTAAATGTTCCTCCCAAGTTGGATCATTTTCCTTATTTTTTAAGCAATAATCCTCATTTGGGACTGATGGGGAACCACTGTGGGCATGTCTAGAACAGAGGTAGCCATGGTTAACATTGTATTTTAGTCAGATCACCTCTATGAATCTGCTTTAAGGCTGACCTGAGAGTACAGTCTAGTTTGCTTTTAAAAGGATAAAATGTGACACATTACAATACATTACTGTGCTTTAGCAATGTAAACAAAATAATTTTGCTCAAGCAGAATATGCAATTATTTTATTACTCGTCAATAAAATCCAGGAAGGAGTAAAATCTAAGTCTCTACACAAAAATACTCAAATGCAAACTTAGAACTGAAATCATTTGCATGTGACTGGAAAGGTGCAGAGACTTATTTGTCTTGCAAATGTCGCCATTTTCCCATTGTGTCAAACTAAGTTTAAACTGTAGCCAAATCTTGAGCAATCCATGCCTAGTAGTATCAAATTATGTCACCTTGTGTTAATTACATGGTCAGATGTGTGAGCACCACGGCTCATCCAATATTCCTCCTGAAATTAGGTATAGTGATAAGTTTTAATTCTCTAGCTGCTGCTGTACCAGCCCTAAAAGCACATTCCAAAAATATTGGCTGGAGAACATCCAGGACAATCCAGGAAACATAGTTCCACTCTTCCGCAACACAACAAAGGTCCAATTGTTGCCCATGCTTAGCCGGTGCTTGCAGGATTATAAAATCTGTGTGTGTTTTTGCAACCAGAGCACTTTATCAGAATGCATCATTTATAAGGGGCATATACAAACTTTTTTACAAACAGAGTATAATCAGAAACTAATTGTTTCAGCCATTGGAGCCCTCCACCCACCCACACACACAAAAAATATGCTTTTCTTCTTTATTTTAAAAGTGCGCCACCAAGGTTAATGCATTTTGGCAGTGAGTCAGACAAGGTGGGTCTACTTTCAGCCTCCTTTAAGGCGCCGGTTCAAATATAAAGCTGCACCAATCATCTGCTTCACTGGCCTCTGATTCACTGTCAGAGAGACATTTTTTTCCCTATCTACTTAGGAATCAGCTTATAGCTAGCTAATATTTTGGCTATGGGGTTGGCTTCCCTTGGGGAAAAAGAGAGTGAAGTATACTATTTTGGAACCACTAATTTGTACTAAATCATTACTTATATGCAATTTAAATGATATTAAGTTACACTGAATATATACTGAGTGTTATTTCTGCAACTCTATAAGTATACTTGAAATGTATTTATAAATCTTAGTGTTGTACAAGTTGAAATCTTATTATTTACAAGTATTGTAATACAATATATTGGTATGTTTTTTCTAATGAATAATCTTTGTTAGTAATTATTTTGACATGGTCGGATTGTTTATATTTGTGACTTATTTTATTAATAATTAAATCTCATTTTAATGTGTTTTAGGGTTGAGGCAGGCAGCTCAGAGAAATATATTTCAGTTGTATAAGAAGACAGACAAAAATAAAATGACTAGTATACTCAGTATGTATTAAGTGTAAATTAATATAATTTAAATTATATATTAGTAGTGATTTAGTAAAAATTAGTGGTTTCAAAATAACATAACCATCTCCATTTTTGTGGATTTTTGGTTTACTGCATCATTCAATGTACATTTTTGTGCAAATTTCATGACGAATGAATGGATTAATAGAAATGCTCCAAAATTACTTGCAATAAAATAATTTTACATTGAAAGTTCTATTCTAATTTGAAATTTCAAACTTTCTACTGAATGCATTTTCATAAGAAATCCACAGATGAATGCTGTTGTGCTTTAAGTCTCTGGGCCTCTGCACACTAGCCCTTTAGAACTTTAGTCTTAAACCAAGCTGAATAATGAACTTACTTGTGATTTAAAATGTCTTTTTCAGGTACAGAGGTAGAGTGAAGCTGGTGCACTCCTGGGCTATAGTGGCTGTATGTTGGGGAACTGCTGCTGCACTGGGATTTATTCCCATGTTTGGATGGAACAACTGTGATTCTTCCAACTCCACTATTACATGCGAGTTTTTGAAAGTCATACCCATGCCCTACATGGTGTACTTCAACTTCCTCACCTGCCTTCTTCCCCCCATGGTGATGATGAGTGTCCTGTATTGCTACATCTTCTGCACCATATCTCAGCATCTAAGAAGCGGTGTCGGCAGAGCTATCACTTATAATTCATATTACATCAGAGAGCAGAGACTGGCCTCTTCCCTAGCATTGGTTTTGGCTCTGTTTGCCACTTGCTGGCTGCCTCTTCACATCATGAACACCATTAAGTTTTTCTGGCAGAAAGAAAATCTCGTTGCTTTATATGTGGGCATTCTCCTGTCTCATGCAAACTCAGCTGTTAACCCTATAGTGTATGCTTTCAAGATACCAAAGATAAAGAAAGCCTATAAAAAGGCCCTGAAGAGGGTGTTCCCTTCTCAGAGAGAAAAGCAAGATCAGAGCAGTCAGACAGCAGAGAAAAATGACACCAGCAACTCAAACAGCACAGTTAACATTTCAAGACCTATGTAACTTATACAATGGCCACTGTCCTTAGTTACCTGTGTTAATCAGAATCACAAACATCAAGAGATCTGTGTCAGCTTTGACTTTACATCTTAATTTACATAAAGTGGTATTGAATGTAAACACATGACTTAGCTAAACCATACGAGGTCAGGGCTGCCCAAAGTCACAAACTGCCCACTCACCTTGTCAGATGTTTCATTTTAGGGAGTGTTGATTTACTAATGAGGGCCGCATGGTGGTGCAGCAGGTAGTGTCTCTATCACAGCTCCAGGGACCTGTAGGTTGTGGGTTTGATTCCCGCTCTGGGTGACTGTCTGTGAGGAGTTTTGTGTGTTCTCCTTATGTCTGCGTGGGTTTACTCCGGATGCTCCACTTTCCTCCCACAGTCCAAAAACACACGTTAGTAGGTGGATTGGCGACTCAAAAGTGTCCGTAGGTGTGAGTGTGTGAGTGAATGTATGAGTGTGTGTGTGTTGCCCTGTGAAGGACTGGCGCCCCCTCCAGGATGTATTCCCGCCTTGCGCCCAATGATTTCAGGTAGGCTCTGGACCGACCGCGACCCTGAACTGGATAAGTGCTTACAGATAATGAATGAATGATTTACTAATTATCAGCATGACTGTGATTCATTCTTAGTCCAGCCCTGGATATAAGAGCATTTTTAGCAGAATCTACTCTCTGTCTGGATACAGCCTAGTGGTTTAATCATACCCAAAATCCTATTTCAATTCAATCTCATGTGATATTGTTTAAGAAACGGTTAATAAAACACACCTGTAAAGAGGAATGATGCCTTGCACTCAGGGAATATCTTACTTGGTTGTCACTAGCTGTTCTATTAAGTCTGATTATTGAAGGATTTGAAAAAGCAACTGTTGTTTAAAGGGTTAACCCTGACAGTACAACGGCAAATTATTACACACTATAAACTGGACACTTTAGATTTGATATTACATGCCCTTATGGATGCTTCTGTGTATTTTTCAGTTACATTTTTATGTGTGGATACTGGAATGTGTGATACACTGATACTTAATGGATGTTTTGACATGAAAATAAATGAATGGATGTTTTACAGGACTGGGTGTGAAATAGCTGGTTATTTTCATGCAAGGAGGAAGCTGAGGAGGACAGAGTAGGTGCAAAATAGTGTCTTTACAAGAAAAGTTAAAAAAGAGAATAGAAATAAAATAGGAAAAATGAAATAAATAAATAAATAAATATACATCAGAGAGTGCAAAGGGTGGCTGAAAATGCAGCTAGAAAAAAAACACAAGATGAAAGAACTAACATTAAATTCCAAATTGCTAAGGAGCAGCCAAATCAATAAACTAACTAAGGACATGAGAAAGAACACAGAACCAGATAAAAACATAAAACAGAGGCTAAAGAAGACGCAAAGACCAACATAGAGTGTAAAAATATCAACAGCCCAGAGAATAAAAAACATGAGTAACACCAGTCAGTTCAGAGTAGGTGGATCCTAACAAAAGTGTATTTAGTGTTAACTATAAAAAGCTATCCTCCATGGATCACCAGTAAAGGATTTGCCACAGATATGAGTGATAAAATTAGTGTGTATATATATATGTGTGTGTGTGTGTGTGTGTGTGTGTGTGTGTGTGTGTGTGTGTGTGTAAAAGTAAAACCATGGTATTGAAGTTGTAATTACATTTATAACAAATGCACATAGTAGCCAATAAAAATATAAGGACATAGTAGAAAAATGGTATAGGTTCTTGCACATTTAACGGTTTTATTTGAGCCTAACTGGGCATGTTTCACCATTGATTCTGGCTTTATAGCTAAAATAAAGAAGGCTAGGAGTGGTAAAGAGTCCCGCTCCGGGTGACTGTCTGTGAGGAGTTTGTTGTGTTCTCCTCGTGTTTGCATAGGTTTCCTCTGGGTGCTCCGGTTTCCTCCCATGCTGTTAATTGGATTGGTGACTCAAAAATTGTCCATAGGTGTGTGTGTGACTAAATGTGTGAGTGTGTGTAGCCCAATGAAGGATTGGCGCCCCCTCCAGGGTGTGTTCCTGCCTTGCACCCAGTGATTCCGGAAGAATAAAGGTGGGGAAACTGGAGCAAGACCAACACCATTCAGAGAGGCAGAAGATTCAGCACTGACACAAAACAGTGTTTGCCCTATAACTGATGGAATCCCGGGAGGAGACTCTTTAGAGTCTCTAGTGCGTATGTTCAAGGTAGGGTCATTAGCTTTCATGTACATTATCCACTTTCTAGTGCATAAACTGTGGAATGGTCCCTCTACTGATAAAGTCTTAACACATTTATACTATCTCTCTGCAGTGATTGATGGGGTTGTTACACTTACTGATCCTCATGCAGTTGTAAATGATGTGACCATAGATCTTGTCTGATGGGTCTGTAAATTTTACAGGGGAAAAAAACGTCTTTGAAAGGAATGATACTGGGAGGCCTGGTATAAGTTTAATATTAAGCACAGCGTTTTATTTGTTCTGAAATAACATGAGATTTACTATCTGTCCTCTGGCAGAATGTCAGGGTTGCGGTGTGTCTAGAGCCTACCCGGAATCACTGGGGTGTGTGGAAACCCATGGGGAGAACACACCAAACTCCTCACAGACAGTCACCCAGAGCAAGATTTGAACCCACAACCTCCAGGTCCCTGGAGTTGTGTGATAGTGACACTACCTGCTATGCCTCCGTGCCGCCCTCTGGCAGAATGTGACTGGCCGTTCTCAAGCCGATGTGGGACCATTCACCTGCAAAACTCAGCTTGGAACCGTAAGAAATTAAAGAAACCATAAAACTGAACTGAAATTATATTCTTTTTAAAACGATTAATCAAAGAAAAGATGATTGCAAATTTTATCTTTGACAACTCTATCATCTGGGGTCAGCTACTCGGAGGTGATGCTCCTTCTCAGCAGAGACTTGGGGTATGGCAAGGAATCACTCTCCTGTGATGGCGGCAATGTTATGCAATTCCACACGTCATTATGTTGTGATCACTTAGAGATGCAGTAATTTAAAATAATGTAGCTCTGAAAGCAAGGCTGTAGAATTAGCCTATAAATAATATATTAATAATAAATAATTTGATCCTCTCCAAAACAAACAACAAAAGAAGTCCTGCCTCCCCATAACATGTATGACCAGTATCATTGGTTGTGCCTTTCACTGCTGTCACGTGAGACTCTGTAGCTACGTTTGGTAGTTAGCAGTGCCAAAACTGGAAGGAGAATTTTCCAGTCATAAGCGAGTATTACCATGCAAGTAATTGGTCCCCACCAATGTCAAGAGCAAATCTACGTCATTGTCTGAATGTAAACCATAATCCACATGTTCAGAAAAAAACGGTACGGAAAAGGTACATTATTGTCACTTAAAATACAAAGAGTTTACAACGAGTAAACTGTGGTTTTAGAGTCCAGTTTTGCTCCCTAAAGGTACATTACATTCTTTTCTCCAGTTGGAGAGGTGAATATTTGTCATATTTAATTATAAAACTGTATCAAATACAGAGCATTATGTAAGTCCTGGAGTTGAAATGGAGTTTACAAAATCAACACAGTTTTATAATATAATATAACACTGTGGTGGTACCTTTTGCTGTCTCTGTGGTGGTACCCTCAAGGGTACATATTTGTACCTTTAATTAGGGAATATAACTGTACCTTATTTTATCATAACTGTAGGTTTTAAAATCAGGTTGATTTCATACCCCCCGTTTAATCTCTAGGGCTTTTATTTTGTTTTTTTATATGACACTGTTCTATACTGAAAGAATACAAACGTGTCTCTCTCCTTCTGGAACTACCTTAAAGGAACAAAACTGGATTTTTAAACACTGTTGTACCTTTAAAGGTACATTTACACAGTTTGTACCTTTAGTGACCAATAATGTACCTCTACCATAACTTTTTTTTCTGAGAGTGTAGCACCACGGTTTTTCTGATACTGTACAAACCAAAGAGCCACAGGCCCACCCTCATCATATTTGTAGAATAGTGCAGATTCCTGATGGCCATTTGTATTCCACATTTGTGATGATGTTTGTAGCATTACAAAACGTATCTGTCCAAAGAAAATCATGGTCCTCCATTTTTGTTTATTCTTAGTTTACTACATCATTTCATGTCTTAATGAATGGACCAATAGAAATGCTCCAAAGTTACTTGAAAATAAATATTTTTTTACTATGACATCCACTGGAAGTTAAAGTTTTTGACATCTATCAAGGTACTATTTAAGAGGATTTTTTTGGACAGCAAAAATATGATCTTAATAGAGGAGAACTGTGAGCTGCAGTCCATTCAGTTAAATGAGAATTTAACAGGGTTATAGAGGTCATTAACTGTACAATTAATGCTATGGAATTTTTTTTATTCCAATAAGTCCTTCATTTTCTGAAGGTGTTGTACAAGGAATTTGGGTTCCATCCATGCAGCGAAAGACTCTTGCAAATCCTGAAAGTTTAAATGATGACATGTACACTGGATGTATTTACAGCCAGTATTTGCTCCATTAGTGTTTTTTACTTTTCTTCTTATTTTTTTGGTACTAAAGACAGACCTGCAATTCTGTGGAATTCTTTGATGATGTCCATTACAGGTTTGAACCCAGGGAACACCACAAAATAGTCCACATAACTTGTTAGACCTGGTGCTGCACAGACCGATTGGTGCCTGGCCCTGTGCAGTGCATGCTGGTAAGCTTTTATCTGGGGTTCGTCTGTGCCATCAGTGTGTCATGATTACATACACCCTTATAATCTTGCGAGTTTAAGGCAGCTGCAGGTTTCAAAGCTAGTCGCTGCAGTTGATCTCCATGAGCTGCACAAGCTAATAGATGTGTGGTGTGTGAAGCATTGGTAAGAAGCTCTACTCTGCTCAGCTTAGCTGAGTTATTTTTTTTTTATTCTTAAATGTAAATCTTTATCTCATAATAATAGCATGCTCTCTAGTAGCATTTGTTGTCTTTATCATTTTAATTCTGATATATTTCATGTCATGAAATGCCACAAGATCTGCCAAAGCTCACATTGTGTGCGGGTAGCTACTGTTCATCTTGACGGCTCTTTCCTAACCTCCCCCACAACTGCAACTGGCTACTCTCACTGACCACCAAGGAGAGGCCCTTGAAACACAAGACAGACACAGGGAAGTATAGGGCTGAAACCTGAGAGTGAAACATGGTCAAGGGGACAATAGACATTTTTCACTGAATTACAAACTATAATGGCAAGGCCCCATGCTAAAGAACTATTAGCATTGTAAGATTCCCTGTGATATTTAGGCTGAATTTTGGCAGCGGTACCCTGAAGATTACAGACATGGGCTTGGAAAGTAAAGGTGGCCTGTTTGATCCCCTGGACCTGGAGTTAAAAGGAGTGTGAGGCAGTGAAAAGATGACACTTTCCTTTCACAGATAAAGTGGCCTTGATTGAGGCATGTAACCCCCAAATTCTCCCCTGCCACTAAGGTGCTGCCTGTCACTGTAGCTGTGTGTTCACTGTTCCCATTTTGTGTTGTACCACTGTGACCTTCAATAAAAGCATGTTTGCACAATCCATATTTAATATTATAATATAAAATAGTTGTTTCTTGAATATATATACACTATATATAGTACTTTTTTTTATCTGTGTCCAGACCCAGAAAAGCTGAGGTAGATTTATAGGAACAGTATCATCTTCTTCCTGTGCATCTCAGCTGTCAAAGCCTCAAGAGAATGCTGAGACATAGTTTTAAATAAAAATTTGTTTTATATTTATATATTACAGGGCAGGATGTGTTCGCTTGATCAATAAATATTAAGTTAGACTCTCACTCTGGCAGATGCTTAGCAATGGTTTACCTAATTGTATTTCTGGCAGTGGGCCATGTAGAGGTGAGCTCTGAAGATAAAACAGCTGGAGAATGTTAAAGTGGGCTCGAGGGAGTGGAGCGTGTGGCTGGTGTGAGTAAGATGAGCTAAGTCATTACATACCTATCAGTTATTGGATATAGCTTGCAGTCCCTTGAGGACTGTTGCACTGCTGGGACAAATGAGAATTTAAAATGTTTATGTTCAGCCCTCTGCACGTTTTAACTGGAACAAACGGCTCTGTGCAGCTGCATATTACATTATATGTCCGAAATGTTAATGTATTCATATCTGAGACAGGTGTTCAGCTGTACACACAGCTCTTCTCTTCATCAAAAGCATTGGGATGCTCTGTAGCAGACACACAGGAGAATAAGGTCACTATGCCAAATGCCAGTCATCAGCAGGTGGGTTATAAAACTGAGCATGGGAACTGTTTTCTCTAAATTGGTGATGCTCCATTCATTACTTGTTGGAATATTATTATGTGTCTAAATGCAATTAAATCCACACACCAATTTTCTAATTTCTACTTTGAAATTTCCCAGAAGAGTAGGAATTTTTACTGAAGCAAAGAGGGACACATGAGTGTTTGGGAGTCTATGAACTGTGGCCATGTTGTGTGCATAGAACAGGTCGTCCAGAAGCTAATGCCATATGGATATTTATAATAACGCTGTGTGCAACAAGGCATCACATTATTCACGATGAGCAACATCTTAAGCCCCTTAAAACACTTCAGATGGCATAATCAATAATATTTCATTATCATAGTAATATTACACAGTACCTGAATACTGGGCAGAACTTGTTAATTGTAATAGCCGTCTCCCAACAAGCCCAAGCCATTATGAGTTCCAGAACGATGTGTGAATTGAGGGCCATTTCATTATGGAATGGAGTAAAGCCAGATGCTGACTGATCGCATTCAAAGTGAAAGTACAACACAATAAATTCCGCCTCTTCGTAACTCTCTGTGTACTTGATGAAAAAGGCATGTGTTAGAGTCAGGGTGTCCTTTTCCAAAGAGGAATGCATCTGTTGTTATTGCTTTCAAAATGATTAGATATTTGTTTACTAACTTTCTCACATACTGTCTATGTTTTTAGCACTAGTTTCTTCATTTATTCATTCCTCTTCTGTAACCATTTCACCAGACAAGGCCCCAGTCTATAGGGCATCACATGCATAATTCACTCACAAACTCACACTTGCATGGCCAGTCCTACCACCATCATGTATTTTTAGACTGTGGGAGAAAACCGTAGCACCCAGAGGAGACCCACACAGACACAAGGAGAAGACAGCAGTCCATTTTGTGTTTAAATAAAAACATTTAATTATATTAAATACATGAGGTCAGTTTCATTGGTTTTAAATGCTAGCACTGTGGTTGATGTAGCTTTTTATTACTAAGAAGCAGAAATGCAAACACCAAAGGCCCACACTTAACTCTTCTTATCTCTGCGGCCGTTCAAAGATCAGTATCAGCCTTTTAATCATTGATTATACCTCGTACTACAAAATTATTGCATTATCAGTGTCAGAGCTACACCATTATGAGCTGCCCTCTAGTTTGATTTTCATATCCAGGTCACAACAGAATTTCTGTTTCTCGTAACATGTCTTTCACACCTCTACGCACCTAAACAGTCCATACATTTACATACAATGCCATTTATTGTCGGAGGCATGATGGCAGTGAGAATGCTCAGTGCCTGCTTAATGCTTAAAACTTCCATAAATTATTCTACATTCAGTAACAATCAGCATGAACCTAACCCTTAATTCATGTAATGGTCTGTGAGCATGCAGTTAGCAAAGAAATCATACTGGTTAGACTTTGTAATTCTGAGGGTAGATTTTTAGATCTTCACATGAGTTACCAACAACAATAGTAATAATTGCCTTCTGAGGTTTTTAAAGAGGGCATACTGCATTCTACCCCTGCTCCAAAAGACCTTCAATGAACTTTAATGAACTGTTTGTGACATGTTTCGGCCAAAATACAAGGAGAACCAGTCAACACAGCACTGTTCTCCCATGTCTAAACTGTTGGATTCGGCACCTGTTCCTTTAAATGAAAATGGGCCACAGCTCAGTTCAGCACAAGAGCCCAGGAGTGAGGAGTGACAAGCAGAAGCAGTTTATTAGCTGTTTTCACTCAGTTATCTTTCTTCTCTGATCACATTCTCTCCATATTTCATCAGTAGCCTTACTCATATGCACACATTGTGTCTGTTGGCTTGGTTTAACATTGTCTTTGCACTCTCACATAAACGTGTCCAGTGCTGTGATTGGAGAGGCTCAGAAGAGGGGCTGGGACAAATCTACAGTGTCTGCACTCTATATGTTTTCTAAATTAGGCAGCTCACACACGCACACACACACACACACACACACACAAAGACTGTGTGGTCTTGTTTTCCAATTTGCCTCCAGATCCCCAAATTAATGTGGACATGCACTGAAATAGTGTTTTATATAATGTGTCCATTTTAATTTAAGGCCTGACGCGTTACAAATGGTAAGTATTTCTAATGTTCAAATGTGTTTCATATGTTCATTTACTCCACACAGCACACAGTGTGAGCTTCAAGTTAAAAAAAAAAAAGAAAGGAAAAAAAAAGACTTTTTATTCAGTGATGAAAAGGAAATAAACATGAACATGTGAGTTATTTAATAACAATTCTAGTGAGGTGCAAATGCATCTCAGTAAGAGCAAATAGAATAGAAGCTTTAATGTGGCAGAAATAAGATTATTTAAGATAACTCTTATCCTGGAGCCCCAGTCTTCTCTGTAACTGTAGAGACAGTTATGATATTGGTGATGACTCACTTAATTGCACCCGGTGATTAGAGTAGTTTTCCATTTACTCTTATTAGCTTCAGCTCACATCATCACCAAGCCCAGTTCGGCTATAATCAGATTCATTATTGCTGTGGTGCACTGTCGTTTCTCCTGGGTGCAACTGATGGCCAACATGATGTTTGCAACAAAAAGGGTCTTGTTACAGAGCAGCGTGTAGAGTTGAAAGTGCCAAGGCTTTGTTCCAGTTACACTACCATGCAAAACCGAGCTCCTTGAGTCAGCCCTCCAACACGTGCAATTCTGCTTTTGGTTGTCCCTTAAAAGCCTCATTTAGGAAGAAAGTGTCCACTTCCATGAAACCAAACCAACCAATGAAACACATGCAAAGGCAAAAAGGGGGAAATACAGTGAACTTGCATATGATTTGCAAACCACACTTCAAGCTGATCTAATTGAGTGCCTCTCTTTCTGTACACATATAACCCAATGAGTCATCATTCTGAGCAACTGTTAACTACAGTCCAATGATTTTATGAGCAGGCATTAACCTTTTTAATGGATTCATCATTATCAGTGAAACTGCTCCATTAATGCATTCTTTGAACAGACATTGTCTGCTGAAGAGACATTTTGCATAAATGATTGCATTGAAGTTTAATAGTAATTAAAATTTCTCAGGTTTGGCAAGAGGTCAACCAGCATCCTGGCTTTTTAGAGGCAACTTTAAGAGAGAGAGAGAGAGAGAGAGAGAGAGAGAGAGAGAGAGAGAGAGAGAGAGAGAGAGAGAGATCCAGTTTCTTCCCACAGTCCAAAAATATAATATGAGATTGGCTGTGCTAAACTGTCCTCTTGTGGGTGTGGGAGTGACTGTGTGAGTGTTTGATGCCATGTGATGTTCAGAATGAAGCAGTTACAGAATCTGAATGAATCAATGAATCAATGACCACACGCATGAATGAACAAATAAATGACAATTTTAGCTGTTCTGGGTCCTCACTCCAATGCATTTAACACTTAATTAACTATTGACGTACATAGTGTTTATCTGCCGGGTAACATTAAGAGCAGTGTTTATTTAAGATGTTCAAAACGACTAGTAAAAACTATGAAGACATAGGCTCCCAAACGTTCAAAACATTGTGAGAATGTCAGTTTGAATCCCAGCGATACCTTAGCCATCCGAGTGGTCATATTTGTCCTTGCTCTCTCTGAGTGGATTGAACAGCCCTCCCTTTGCCCATCACCCCATTAGTGTTCAGTTAGTGAATGCTTTAGACTAGATGTTGGAACAACTGTTAAGATTTGAATGGCATTCAGCCACAAGGACATTAGTGAGATTAGGTACTGATGATTAGTCCTGGATCACAAACACCACTCCAGCTCAGTGTAGATGTATGAATAGAGCTTTCCTTTATATGTTCCTATCTTATTTTACATATGAGTGCTAAGCAGTCACTATATCAGATGCAAGGAACCATGGGCTTTGAATATTTCCTTTACTCAGCTGCATCAGTCATAAACTGAAACTCAGAAAGTGAAAATCAAGGGTTTAGGACAGGGATGTCACTGAAAAATGATGTGAGCGTTGAGATAAATGAAAGTCAGTAGAGTGGGAGAGGTTGTTAAAAACAGATTGTGCACAAATACTGCCAAAAAAAAAAACACTTTCCCAACAACTTAAGAGAGGAGAGATGCTTAGTATACATGTTGCATTTAAATACATGTTCTCTTTAAGAAATAAGGTCTTGGGGCATGTGTTTTTACTATGAAGAAATCAGTGCTGGGACTGAAAGGACGAGGTTCAGTGGATGAAAGAGTTTATGGCAGTGTTTGACATGGCAATCTGCATGGAACAGTAAGTATGAGCAATACTTTTCTAGGGTTTAGTGTGTGTGTGTGTGTGTGTTTGTTTCACAACATGTCTGTTGTGTAGTGTAGTATCTCTACAATATGTGGCATGAAATAAAAAGCATAAACACTGTCTGATTCTGTGACTGGAAACACAGTCTATTTGGTTTTATGTACTAAAACAAGAGGAACCGGAATTATAACTGAATAAAAAAGAAGAGACAGCTTCAACCCAGAAAACACTACACTTCTTACCATATATGGCAAAATGTATCTTCATAGGCATTGATCACATGGGTGAAATTCATTCTGAATGGACAATTTTGAACACCTCTATGAATGTGTGTGTGTATATATATATATATATATATATATATATAGCTTTTATTAAATGTGACCAATAATGTGCCTCCTCTGAAATGTACCGTTTAATGTTTTGAACTTCTAGTCTGATGGTCACAATTCAGTTTTTAAGCAGCTTTATAAAAGAAATATTTGTTAAAAGCATAATTCATTGGCAGTGTATGAAGCCATCTAATTCTATCATGATTAAGATCTAATGCTGCATGAATGTTTGTAAATAATTCTCCTACCTACTCATAGTAAATTATACAGAAACACCTATGACTCCTTCACAATATTATAATGTTTTAGATTAATAGAATTTACCACTACCACAGATCACCTCTTCGCCCATTCCAAAGACCTGATTTCATATGTTCTTACCTCAAACAATCATTAAATCAGACACACAGAGTGCTGCAAGTCAGTAGCACAGGCCAAGAAAAACTGTTGGTACATTGCAAAATTGTGTGTGTGAGAGAGAGAGAGAGAGAGAGAGAGAGAGAGAGAGAGAGAGAGAGAGAGAGAGAGAGAGAGCGCAAAGGGTCTTATGAGAGGGAAGCACTTATGAGAGGAGGAGGAGGAGAAGGAGGAGGAGGAATAGAGGAGGAGGATGGTGCTGCAGTGAGCTACTTACCCCTCCCATTCAAACTAGAAAGAATCCCTGCAACAGGAGAAATAGAGAGGGAGAAGAAAATAAAGAGAAGAGGAAAGACATTAAAGACACTAAAGACACTTAGAGGAAAGCTAGGAAGGAGCAGCTTGGCAAACTCATCTTAGTCTTCACATGGCTGAGAGCTGAGGACTGGAAAAGCTCACTGAAATATATTTACTCACTGATTGAGAAAAGGGAAGAAAGGAAAAGGAAGGAAGAAAGGGAAGGAAGCAGAATGGGAATGTGTGTGAAAGAGAAAGTAAAGGCTAGATAGAGAAAAAGAACTTGTGCTTGATAGAGGGAGATACAACAGTGCCTTTTGGTGCAGACATCTGGGTCCAGGATGACAGAGTCGGCCCCCTGTCCAGTGATGGAGCACTGGGAACATGTGGACACAATGTACATCTCCATCGAATGTACCATCGCTCTGGCTTCAGTGATGGGGAACATGCTGGTAATTCTAGTAGTGAAACTTAACCGGGTGCTCAGGGACCCTACCTTCTGCTTTATCGTGTCTTTGGCGCTGGCTGACATCACTGTGGGGTCCCTGGTCATTCCACTGGCTGTGGTCATCAGCCTGGGGCTGAGAACGCCATTCTACACCTGCCTCTTTCTTTCCTGTCTGCTCCTAATCATCACCCAGAGCTCCATACTGTCCCTCTTGGCCATTGCCATTGACCGCTACCTGCGCATTAAGATTCCCACCAGGTGAGTACTACCAAAAAAGAACATTCCGCTTGCCACAATCAACAGCATCTGCATTTACCCACTTACTACATCACCGCTTAGAATTAATGAATGGGTTCTTTCTGACAAGAATCAAATTTAGCCATCCATGTGAGTCAGTGAGGTGCATCTTGGCTTTCGCTGACTCCTGGACATTAAGCTTCCGAGAAGGCTGCTTGCCTGGCACAGCAGTAACTCATCAAATGATCTGTTGATTACAGGCAATAAAAGAGAATTGGGAACCAGTCTCCCACAGCTTGTTTACAAAGGCATCCCACCAGGACATTTAAGACTTCCACATGGACACTACTTCATGAAAAAATACAACAGCATTAGTGAATCAGAGATTCCTTTAACAAGGTTCATTCCCAGATTGCTGAAGAACAGTACATTTCTGTCCAGTGTGATGCAAATCACTAGGCTGGATATACAAAGCTTTTAGCTAAATTAAATTGCCCCTGTCCGTCAGGAGGGAATGATGCCTGCTGTAGTTTGCATTTTGGCAGACACTCTAACCGCTTTATTTGTTTGTTGTGTCAAAGAAGAACAAGGTATTTTCAGGCGGAAGAGCAACGCAGTTTTGTTTTGTATCATTTTTCCAGATTTGAATAAAAGATTTATGAGGCTTTAGAATAAAATAAATGAAATTTCCCAGACTGCCAGGGTGTAAGAGTCTGCTGTTAATATCAGAACACGTTGCAAGCAAAGAAACATTAAGGTCTGAAAATATTGATGAATTAAAAAATAATCAGTTAGAAATCCAAAGACATAGACCAATCACAATCATGACATTTTACTTTAAATTTAATGGCTTTGTAAACAATAGTGTTTAAAAACATAATTGTCTTTTCTGATCAAATGTTGCCAAGTTAGCTGGTTAAATATTCATTTTTTGTAATGTGAGAAGGCAGAATTTTTTTTTATTTTGCTGTTGTATTCATTGTCTCTGTAAGTGGGTTTTCTGCTATATATATTTAAGTTATTCATTCATTCATTGCCTGTAATCATTTATCCAGTTCAGAATTGTGGTGGGGCTGGAGCCTACACGGAATCATTGGGCACAAGGCTATTTAAGTTATGTAATAAAATTTTGGGAGTAGGACCACACTCAAACTTCTCCCCTCAGCCCATTTCTCGCTCCCACCTCCAACCCGTCTCCACCCTTTTTCTCATATTCACCTATTCAAATGTGCCCTGAACTCCAGCCCAAAGCTATATCTGAGTTCACTTTCCTGTTTCAGACTTTATGAGCGTTCTATCAAATAGAACCTTAGCTGAAACAAGCCCAGCAATGTCTGAACCCAATACAGGCATAAGAAAAGTCCTCTAAAACTAATTCAGACTGGCCCACCACAGACTGCCATCTGATAAGCAGATCTTGTAATTAGATCTCAGAAAAATAAATCGTAAAATAAAATTACATATGAATGTAATCAAATCAGTTTTCTCAAATCAGGTTTACATCCCACTTTACACAGATATGCGCTGATGTAGATTAACCATCACCTGTTAAATTCTAAAATGTTACAAACTTAGAGACAGTTTTTTACAAACATGTTGGTTAAACTGTACTTCTAATTTCCTGAATCATTTAGCATATTTTCCATGTCTTTCATGCACATGAGGCTCATGGACAACAGTGTGAACAGCATGAGGAGGTTAGTCTAGAATGCCTGATTAAAAACTGTTTCAAGGCAAAGAAAATAGACAGGAAGAATAATTCAGGAACTTACAAAAATGTAAGTCACAGGAAAATAAAATATGTAACAACTAAAAACTGGCATTAGGGTAAGAAACAGAATATGAGATTTGAAGAAAGGCAGCTGACTCAGGTTAGGCTTAAAGCAATATTTTAAACTCTATTTTGGCTCAATTCCGTGGATAAAAATGCATTAAATCACATTCATATTCTTAAACTGTGATTGTGAAATCTATCAATTCTGGAAAATTACTGAGGTCAGCTTAAATTACTGCAACCATTCCATTATATTACAATTAGGACTGTCCTACATCGGTTTCTTATGAATGCAGGTTAATGTGTTTAAGTCATGAGAATGCTCTGTGGAAAAAACTGGGTATTGATACATAAGCATTCCATAAAATTTAACAGTGTTTCTGTATGTTACCGACAGGTACAGCACCATTGTCACTGAGCGTCGCGCGTGGATAGCAGTGGGCCTGTGCTGGCTACTTGCAGCTGTTACTGGACTTGTTCCGATGTTTGGCTGGCACCAAGACCAGAATGGAAACAGCAGCACATCACCCATCGAGTGCCAATTCACTTCCGTCATACGCATGGACTACATGGTGTATTTTAACTTCTTTGGCTGGGTGGTGGTTCCCCTCACCATCATGACTGGTCTTTACATAGAGATATTCCGTGTTATTCGGAGGCAATTAAACCGCCGTGCCGAGGCTTCCAGCGACTCAAGCAGATACTACCACAAAGAGCAGAAGCTAGCCAAGTCGCTAGCACTGGTGCTCTTTCTCTTCGCTCTCTGCTGGCTGCCAATCCACATAATGAACTGTATCACATTCTTTTGCCCCAGTTGTTACTTGCCAAAGAGTGCTCTATATGTGGGAATCTTCATGTCACACATAAACTCTGCCCTTAATCCGCTGGTATATGCGTTCAGGATCCAGCGTTTCAGGGCTACGCTATTTCAGATCGCTCAGCGATGTGTTCTCTGCAAAAGTGACGAACCCAGTCCATGTCCGTCCGGCCCTACACCCATCATTAAGAAAAAACTTGAAAAACTCTAGCCAGTCCAATTACTTTTATACTACAATGATCAACTATTAGTTTACAGAGGTGGTTTATGGGTAGTTTACTGGTTTTCTAGATTACTGGCTGAAACTTAAATTTGAAACATAAGGTAAATCGGTTAAAACCTATTTAGGGTATTACACTGTATTTTCACAATTAGAACTCATGCTACGTTCAACTTGGCTTGAAGATGAGCAGTTGGAGCTGAAATTGAAAACTGCTACAAAGGGGGGGGGGGGGGTGTGGACATGAGTGATGTTAGCAACATGGTAAATGGTATGGTAAACTTACAGTGAAGGTCAATATTATAGATTTAAACAACTACTGTGTCCGTATGTTGACTGATCTAAAGTAAAACAAACAAAAAACATCTTAATATATTTACAACTTTGAATTTATGCAGTCTATTTAAACAAAGCATAATGTATTGACTTATATTTCAATGTTAATTGTGGGCTTCAGTTACTTTATTTCTGAGTTTATTTGATTTATTATGTGACTTCCAATGAGCCAAATAGGCAATGAAAAAACTAAAAAAAACAAAAACAAACAAACCCCAAAGAATTCATGTAAGTGCACAGACCTCTGTTTTGAGCCTGTTCAGACACTACAGCTTTCCAGATGCATGTTCTTTTGTAGTCTAATGTTTCACACATACTAAACATAACACAATATTCATTCTAATGTTAACACTGTAGGTCCGAGCGCCAACAATTTCGAAATGTTTACAATGTGATCTTAGAAATGAATGGGTTTCTTTTTTGTTTTCACAATTGTCACAGCCCTCTTTTTTAACTAAGATCACATGAATCTGAGAATAGATCACACTTCACTTGCTTTTGAATGAGTTCACACATTCCCTTCAAAATAAACATGGTATATTCCACAAGAAAGGGAAGCCGTGTGCCTATTTTATACAGTGATAGACACATTTTGGTACTACAAACACTACCTAATTTCATCTCACTTTTGGTATGTAAGGGTAATTTACATTAATGTAAACGTCGTGTGGGTCCAATGTTGGCCAAATGTCATGAGACTTGTGATTAACTGGTTAGAGCATTCACCAGAGATGTGTGAGCAGGGCCAATATTATAAGGCCAATGCATCCAAGCTGTTCATGTAAGAGGAGTGTGTTTGGAACAGGCAAATGGATTTATTTGGATATATTTGTGAAAAGTAATAAGAAGCCACCACGAGGAATAAAGGAAAAGAGGACTTTAGAGAATTCAACACAAATTCAATTAATGCTAAAGGATTCAACATTTAAGTCTGTCACAATAATTACAATTACAGACTTATAATACAATATATGGACATTTCCTCAGTAATATTTACTTACCACAATATAACTTATTGTGTTTTCTTGCAAATTTGATTACATATGAAAGATTGTCACCAATATTTTAACTTGTTTGTTCTGTTCTCTGGTTTTTTCTGGTCTCTCCATTTTGTTTGAAAACAGTGGTTTTATTTATTAGGCTTTATTTATTTAAGATATTTAAATATGTTTCATATTCCAATTCCAATGGCTGAATATTTCTTAAATTATTTTTAATAATAATATTTGTAACAAATGTTTGCTAAAAGAGCATTGCTCTTTAAAGGGATGTAACTATTATTATGCTATTATATAATCATTATTTCAATGTGATAAAATTTACTTAAAATCACAAAAAATGTATTTATTTAAATTATTTCTGGGACAATATATCGACCACAAAAATGTCTATAGATCTATCAGATCTATCATTATATATTATTTTTATTTTTTATTAATGTAAATGTAATGATAATGCAATGGCAGTTCTATAAAAAAATTGTGGAATTACAGGCAGCATAATTGTTGAATAATTCAAAGCTGCATTTTGTTTGCTTAGACATACATCATTTCACATGAGCATCACAATGTGAATGAAGCTGAATTAACTTTATGGCATATTTTTACTGCTTGGAGGCAGTTCCTGTGACAAATATTTCTTAAAAATATTTTACCACATGCAGTAGTCAATTTGAAAATGTATGGCTATGCGACATGTCACAATCAGATCATCCGGGCAAGCACCAACAGTACGTGTCCTCCTTGATGATCTCCTTGGGGTCAGGGATCCCATGAGTTGTGATGTATTGTATTGGGCAGGGTTTGAGTTGTTGCATGGGGCTTGGGCAGACAGATGTGTTTACACTTAAAATGTATCTCAGATCCCCTGAATGGGTTTGAGTGGGACGCTTTCATGTGTCAACACCTGTATTTTTATGTGCATAATCTCTATCCAGCCATGACCATTAAATGGAAAGAAGATGAGATGAACTGACAATCTATATCCAGATATAACCCTGATACTCAAGACACATAAAATATCAGCTATAAATGGGGTTTAAGTTTACTCATTTGGTTGGTATTGTCCTGAAATCCCTAAACTTGCAATAAAATAACTTGTGTTAGAATAGCTTTTTATTAATAGACACTATTTTGGTCAGAAAGTGTCATGAAGGCATGAAGTCCTACCAAAAGCTAATAACATTTACACTAAATATGGGAAAGTTTTTGTCAGTTTAAAGAGATGTATGTTGTGTGAATGTTGTACTTTGAGTGTATTATTTTATTTATGGCCTTGGAATTAAAGACATTATATCCTGGACCCTGGAACCAAGACCGATAAGATTTATTAAAATCACATTTTGCTGGTCATTTTTTACTTTCCTGTGCTCTATTTTTTCACTCACTCTGCAATCTTTGTTAAATGGTGAGATGTCATGTGGTGTGTTCTACTGAAAATAGATCAAAATAAATATCTGGATTATTTTTATAACTGTGTTGTAGACAAAATGGAAGAGTTCAGAAGAACTAATCAAGCTCCTGTGCTGTGTCAATTAACTGCAAGTGCAGTAAAAACAATCAATACTTGAAATAGGATTCTAAATGCCAGACAGCACTGTACTAATGATCAGACTATAATATGCATGAATGACTTCATTTTCAGCCTCTCTCAGTATTGATTTTAATCATCTCTGTTGTGTATTCAGATTTACAACTTTGCTCAAAGTAAGGGATCTAAGTGTAAGATTATGAGACTACTGATACCTTGACTTCAAACCCAATTCCTTCTACTCTTTCAATTCCTTCTCTTAATTTAAAAACTGATAGTTATTGTGACTTAAAGAGAAATTATTGAAAGGAAGTGGGGACAGCTGGCAGACCAATCAAAAACAATTATTACTATCATAAGCATGTCCTAATAATATGCGTACAGAATGACAGATAATCAGCAGTCAGCATCTTGAAACAACCAGTTGTTGGCCCATGGATACTAATATAACCTAATTAGTTACTTAAAATTTTTATAAAATCAAAATGAATTTTTCAGTAGTCTACAATAGTGAAGTGGTTTGATTAATACCATACAAAAATTTAATTTCAGCACCCAACCCCACATAAGACATTGAAAATAGCCAAGAATATCACAATGCCTAGAAGTATTTAGAGACAATTTCACAGATCCTGATTAAGTTAGAACATAGACCAAATAGAATTTGCAATAATTATTCATATTCAGCTATTTATTCCGAGTCTGAGCTTAAACCATGTGCAGGATATTGACCCAGTGCCCTGCAACGTTTTGCTTCTAAGTGTTTTGGCGTCTTGATGTCTTGTTATTGACATTGTTCACTGAAATATCAGTGGGTGGTGCAGCAGGTAGTGTCGCTGTCACACAGCTCAGGGGTCCCAGGGCTGTGGGTTCGAGTCCTGTTTCAGTGACTGTTGGTGAGGAGTTTGGTGTGCTCTCCCCATGTCTGTGTGGGTTTCCTCCTGTGCTTCCCGTGCTCCCGTTTACTCCAACAGTCCAGAAACTCATAGTAGGCGAATTGGCTACTCAAAATTGTCCCTAGGGGTGTGTGTGAGTGTGTGTTGCCCTGTGAAGGACTGGTGCCCCTCCAGGGTGTGTTCCTGCCTTGCACCCAGGTTAGGCTCCGGACACACAACCCGGAATTGGATAAGCGTTTATAGGCAAAACAGAAAAATCAGTATTCCATTACCACGCCCCAAATTCGGTAGAGGACTGTGATTGGATAATGACTGCTTTTCAATTATGGCTTGAATACAGCACTGCTCTCAGCTGAAATGCAATTCCTGCTTTACATTACACAGCGCCACACAGTGGAATACAATGAGCTAATTACATTTTTCGGTGGTTTGTGTTCAAATCTGACACGAATTCTGAATCTTATTCTTTATTGTTTTTTTTTCTGGTAAGAGACACAGCGACATTAAATCAATTTAATGAACATTTGTTTTAAATTATGGCACGTTTTCCGCACGTCTGTGTTTAAAAGTAATCTCACGTGTATTGCATTTCAATGAGACGTTTGTTTTTTATCTTTAGTATTAGGATATATTTATCCAATATCCAATCCAGTTTCCAATAGATTTAAGGAACAAAATATTATATACATAATTTCCTAATTTTATTTTCTAAAACTGTAACGGTGTCCAAAACATAAACCTAATCGTCAGGTCTGGCCACTTTCGAAACAAAATGGTCCTTTTAATATCTACTTTTATTTTGAAAGGCGGTGCCGGGCTGAATGCTGGTGTTGGCTGAGATGATGTTGTTGTTGTTGACGGAGTCAGCGCAGTTCTTCAGTCTGTTCTGTGTCTCAGGATTTATCCCTGTGTTTATTTCAGGATTTATCCGTGTGTCCGACAGAAACGGGAGCGGTCAGATGTCTTCTCGGACTCGGGTAAATGGCCTGTTCTTTATGGGTGGTGAGAGACAGAACAGGGCCTGTTTTTGTCGCGTTGGAGCTGTTTTAGCTCGGTGGCTAACGGCCGGTTTCAGCGGTCTATGCGTAGTCGGTGTTTAGTTTTTACTGATTTAGTTTTGTCTCTGTCAACAGGAGTCGAGTAACATCTCTTCCCGGATTTGGTTTCAACCAAATTTCTTTGTAAGCGCCAGGATGAGTTTTGCTGTCAGTGAAAACCTTTACTGTGTTTATTTTGTCGATTTGTGTAGAATTTATTACTAATTTTACTTCATCACTAAACGTTACATTAAAAAACGTGGCATTTACATATTGACATATATTTTGCATTAATATCTTGACGTATTTAGCCAATAGAATCCTCCATGTATATCTCGTAGTACGTCAATAACGTTAGTTTAAGTATCTATCTACCTAATTGGATTTTGACTCTGTTTTTGTATCGGTTTGCCTGGTTAGTTTTGCTACTGTGCCTTTAAGATATGTCATATATACATAATGTGTGTGTGTGTATATATATATATATATATATATATATATATATACAGTTATTTAAGTCAGTAATTTAACATTTTCATTTTTTTCATTTCTTGTTGCATGTCTCTTTCCCTTGGGTTTTATGGCAGTGCCCAGGTTGGGCTACAGAGTGAAACCACATTTCCCAGTTGCTTGTGGCTTTCTTGTCCCCTGTGGATTTGAGAGTGCTTTCCTGCGGTTCAGAGATGGCAAGCCATTTCCGCAGCTACATCTGGGATCCAGTCCTCATCTTATCCCAAATTATCCTCATGCAATGCATCTACTACAGCTTCTTGGGCCTGTGGATGGCAGGTGTAGACGGCCTTGTGCAGACCAGCAGATCACTTGATCAGATTTTCAGTTATGAGGTGAGTTTCTTATGTCCAGAAATGTGTCACTAAATTCTGTGAATCTAAAGATACAGAAGTTGGGACTGTAAGCGTTAGCTAATAAAGAGGTATAAGTGTTACAACATAGTGTTACAGATGGTAACTTGCATGGATAAAGCTGAAATGGACTGTTCTGCAGCTCCGGTTTCCTCCCACGGTCCAAAAACACACATTGGTAGGTGGATTGGTGACTCAAAATTGTCCGTAGGTGTGAATGTGTGTGTGTCTGTGTTGCCCTGTGAAGGACTGGCACCCCCTCCAGGGTGTATTCCCACCTTGAGCCCAATGATTCCAGGTAGGCTCTGGACCCTCCGCGACCCTGAACTGGGTAAGGATTACAGATAATGAATGAATGGATGGACTGTTCTGCATGTGATTGAATTGAAACTGTGCGGCATCTGATTAAATTGAGACAGTTGTAATATATTATATATTATTATCGATATTTATGGTTTCTTTAAAAGGTTCTTGGTTTTTCAACCACACAAGGACGTCTCTCCATGATGGCATTCATTCTGAACTCTCTGACCTGGTAAGTGCTGTCAATAGTGTCCACTCCAAAAAGTCTTGTTTTTTTACATGAATTCTGTAAAGACATGCCATGACAAAAACTGTGTGATGATTTCATGAAAACACATATTATTAAGTTTATCTTATACTGTAATATGCTAATGAAATAGTACTTTATACATTTTAATGCAATATGATTTTAAAAAATTTTGCATGTTGTTTTGGCCTTAATCTGAACAAACTTTGATAGGGTTTGTACGGTCATGAAAAACCTGGAAAAGTTATTAAAGTTGAAAATAGCAATTTCCATGTGGATAATTTTTGGGAAAACTAATAACCCCAAAAGGTTTTGGAAAGGTCATGGATAATATCTTCTCAAATACTGGTAGGGGTGTAACGAGATCTATTAAGACGTGACAATATTTTATGTCAAGCTTGAACTGTCTCACAGGGTTAAAAATCAGTTGGGTGGTATGAACTTTTCAGAGGGATCTGGCAACACAATAGTGATGGTGGCGAGTGCAGCAGCTCATCAGTCAGAGCAGCTCTCAGCAGAAGAGTTATAGCTAATGCATTATCTTGTCAGTTACAGAGGATATTTGCTAGAAGCAGCCAGTGTAGTCGGAGCTGGAGGAAATTCGCATAGAAGATGCTCCCACTACTTTTAAGTTGTATGTCTTGCTGCATTTTGCTTTCCCAGTGGAAACAATAAACAGTAACAGAGTGACAGAGAAGACATGAACCGTTTGTAAGCGCAGTAAGAAAATCATGCTAATCACTGTGGCTAATACAAGCACTATACAAATACACTTGCAGCACCACCCAAACACTTACAAATTGGACCTCAACCTCCACAGTCAAGTTCTAGATCCACAGCAATAACGTATTTATTTTTGTTTTATATATATAAATACTCAATTTGTGGAAAGTGGATCTGTTAGGTCACATACTGCTTCAATTAAAAGCTAGAAACTCCTGCATAGTTCATATACTGTTAAGTCTTAGGAGACTCCGTCATACAGGAGAGAAACCAGTTTGTTGAGTTTGCATTTTTGTACTTTTGTCAAATAAAACTATTTGTCCAGACACATTTTTTATTGTTGAAGTTTTCTTAAAAATATTTAAAAAATCATCTCAATCTCATGTCTCGTCTCATAAGATGAGTGTCTGGTCACACTCCTGAATACAGGTGGTTCAGATATCAACTGAGATATATCTATTTTGGTTAATCAATTTGTTAATATTCTGGCAGATCGGTCACGGCACTTCACATTAATCATCTGTGAGGAGTAACGCCGGGTTCGGAAATGGAGTTCTCAGGGTTTCAGACATTTATTTCTGTAAAACACGGCATCAGTGTGACTTTGATATATGTTTTTTTTTAACCAAACCATATAGCTTGTCACTAAATTTTAGTTAAAATAGCTTTTCACTAAAGTGCAGACAGTTTGGTCTGATGGTCTGTGTTTCTTTCTCTCCCTCAGTGCTTTGGGTTTATGGTTTTTCATCCGTCGAGGGAAACAATGTTTGGACTTCACAGTAACGGTTCATTTCTTCCACATGATTGGCTGCTGGGTCTATAATTCTCACCTTCCTGCGGCCCTGTCCTGGTGGCTGGTTAACGTGGCCTGTATAGCCCTGATGGCCGTCATCGGCGAGTACCTGTGCATGAGGACAGAGCTCAGGGCCATTCCTGTGAACACTGGACCCAAGTCTAACCTCTGAGAGCCCCTTTTAAAACAGGCAGTGAGCGCATACCAGCATCAGACCTGGGAGAAGCTGGTGGATATGATGTCATTACTTGGCATCATATAGTTGCAATGTTTTCTTCTGCTTCCATGGTGAAAGGGAAACTGGACTGAACTATGGACAGAAAATGCACATTTTCTGATATTTTGATGTATTACTGTATTTGTTTCATAAGTATGGCTTTTTGACAAAACGGACGTTTTCTGTGCTTCTAAAACTGCAGTTGTTTTGAGTTTTGAGGTCACAAAATGAGACTGCTGCAGAGTTTAATCCTGCAAATCAGTCTGTGGCAGCACTTTTTGACATTGTTCAAAGGAATGTTTTAAACCTTTGAGGCTGTGGATGAACAGACACTGAAGAACAGAGTGAGCTCAGATTTTAATCAATCAATAAATAAATATCCTGTGTATTGTTCTACTGATAAATTAGATAAAAATGCCAATAAAGCATCTGCTTTCACTGCTTCCATGTTCAGATGGCATGCTGTTTCTAACAACAACTACTAAGGTCAACCTTTGGATCCTGAAAGATATAGAGGAGGAGTATTGTTTTGTCCACATTGAATATCCATGGTATTTCCAAACTGGACCAAGGCCCACACTCTCTTTCCTGGCTCTGAGCTGCCGGGCAAGGGGAACATGAGGAACACAAGACACTGACACTGCCTTCTGTGAATAGCGTAAAGGACTAAATTTAGGTCATTTGTCCTGCTTTGCTGCTGTAATAGAATGATACTCCATCACTCAATATAGTGTACTATTCACATGGACCGCAACCAAACCTGTTTAACACCTAGGATGTTTTATTAAATCTAATAGAGCAAAACAAAGATCAGCAGAAGCTGCAGTGCATGTTTAAGTCCATTTGAATAACACTGATATGCGTGATAATAGCCTGAAAAAATAAACCTAGATTTTCATGATTTTAAAGACACATTGTTCTTTGCATTTTTCATAAGGAATAAAAGGCAATGAAGTGTTTTGCCTTAGGCTACCAATTCTCTTCACATGGCCTCCAAATCTAAATTATTGAACACTATGTATACTTGACTTCTGAGATAGAGGCTAAAAGTTAAAAGGCTGTCGTGTGCTTTTCATAAGGTCTAGCTGCTTCCTTTGGACATATCTGTGGCACTTCATTTACTGATCCATTCTATTTACACACGGTTGTAATATATTGCCTTCTTTGTGTGAATGTAAATAAATTCAGCGTCCAACTACAAGTGAGATTGTAGTTTTCAATCTGTGATTAGAAAAATATGTAATGGCTGGACAGTATAAACATATTGTTCTAATATTAAATTATTTTACAATATGTCTTTTGTGAACCCACTGTAGGTATTATCAGTACTTAAAAACTGACCTGCATGTTTCATGAGAGAACAGTACTCTTTCATCTTATTTTCAAGATCAAAGAAGTTGTATTTATTTACTTAGTGTCAGAGACCTGCAGCTGATTATTGGTTCAAGTTCTCGTGGGGAATCCAGTATAATGAAATGGGGTTCCAAAGCTAAGCAGCTGCGACCAAGTCTTCATATCTAAGGTCAAAACCACACTCCCTGGACCCTGCTGCAGTAGGAGCATGTTTTCTGAAGTGGAGAATCACACTTCTCTATGTAACCTGTCTGATAAACCAGTCTGAGTTTGTTGTATGCCAGGGGAATACTATCTACTGGAATTAGTGTTAACCGTAAGGTTTGTAGAGGAGGGATAATGTCTGCAATTGTTTTTTTTTTTGTGGTTTTTAGGGCACCAGTAGTTCCTTGGAAGGGGGATGTTGGTGTTGGAATTGCAATATGCAACAAGCTCATAAACAGTAGGTGCACATGGTCTGGTATACCTCTGAAACAGTGGGGATAGGAATGGTTTGAGTTTTAAGGCAAGGTAAGATTTATTTGTAGAGCACCATTCATACAAGGGCAATTCAGTGTTTTACAGAGTCAAAAGAAAAAGTAAAAAGCAGTTAAATTAAGAACATAAAAGCCACTTAAAACTATTAAAATAGCACAGTAAAAGCTAATACATAAACAAGGTAAAAGAAAACATGATTAAAATGATTCAAATAATTAACAGTATACGATAAAAGAAAAAAACTAAAGTGCCACTAGCCATTTCCAGCTTCAAAATAAATTGTCAATAAAAGTAATGTTGCAAAGAGCCTCCCCATAATCCCACACCCTGAAAAAAATCCAAATGATTCACTGCGTGGTAAAACAAAATCCACCGTCATTCTCGCCTGCATCAAACATGTAGAAACCAAAATCATATCACAGTCCTAACCTGAGTCCAGTTTTCTCTTTCTATTAAAATAAACAACAGTTGTAGCCTGACAAAGAATAAAACTGATCAATTATCATTTACTTTTTCGCAGTATAGAAACGCTGTAATAAAAAAGTGAGATCCGACCTGTAAATGCAGGGTCCAGAACTCCCGTCCTGAGGAGGCGCTATAGGGAGGAGGCTATGTTTCCCTCTGAGAGGATCCACTAAAGACCGGTATCCGGGCGGAGCGAAGCAAGCTTAAACCGGGAACATGCCTAAGTGAGTTTCTAGGGCTTTTTCTCTTCTTTATTAGCTCACATCATATTTATAGTTATGTTTTCTGATTGTGGGGTCGGATCCAGTGTGTTTCTGGAGGCTCGGTCTTCAATGAGAGCGGGAAGTGTGTAATAACTTGAGGAGTAACGTAAACGCCGCAGCGTGCTAGGCTCCATTGTTATGCTATCTGTGTTTGAAGTATGAAACCGAGACTTTTTTTTAGCCGTAATTGCTGTATTCAGTCGTTATCTGAGCAGCTTAAAACCGTAACAGTTTTCAAATGGTTGCATTAAGCCTCTTAAAATCCAACAAATATCTAATGCGTTTTATATTTACCCAGCAATTGTATCTAGAACAGGCGTCTTATTTGTACTTTCCGTTCCACATTAAAGGGAAATTCCTCAAACTTGTAAGAACACCTGTTTAATTAAAGGTTTAACAGATAAATCTACTCATTCAGACTAGTTTTGTGTGAAACTGCCCGAGTCAAATTTGTTTACAGTGATGGGAAATGGAACCAGGCGTCCGTTTAACGTATAAATAATTTCCTTAAAGTAAGTATTGCACGAAACGGTTATAAATCCACAATTGGACACTTTTTGTACTTTTGAGATGTTGAAATCCTGACCTCTGGGGGTGTTATACAAAACTGGATTGCTCAGTTTAGCCAGGCAACATAAGCTTCAATTCAAATGTGCCCAAAAAAGAAAAGATTTTAGGGACGTTGGACAGTGTTCGACCTTCATCTTAATAATCTAGATTATTTAAGTAATTACTCTAGGAGTGTTTTTCCCAAAGCAGGATTTCTCAGTTTAATCATACAAGTCCAAAGTCAAGACTAGGAAGAGCACTGAGTCCAGATTTATTGGACATTCCTCATATAGGGGCTTGAGTTATTTGGCTAAACTGTGAAATGCTGCCTTGTTGTTTACCCCTAAACTTGTGGTCCACCTTTGCCACCATTGTACAGAACCTGGTCGTGTAGATTCTCGTCAATGCATCATTTAGTTAACATAAGCCTATTGATGTATGAGTAATTGAGTTATGCTTTAATTATTGTGTCATTTAAGCTAGAACAAATATTTTCTTTTATCATTTAAGGTGAAATGCAGTAAACAGTCATGTTGTCTACTGTGTCCTAAACCCTTTGTAAACGTGGCTTTAAAACACTTTTCTTCTCTTTTTCAGGTTTTACTGTGACTATTGTGACACATACTTAACACATGATTCGGTATGTATGGGTCTTTCTATTAAGACCTGATGGGATATGTGTGTGTATGTTTATATATGTGTGTGTGTGTATGTATGTACAGGGATTGGACAATGAAACTCAAACACCTGTCATTTTAGTGTAGGAGGTTTCATAGCTAAATTGGAGCTGACTGGTGGTCTATCTTCATTAATTGCGCATTGCATAAGTAAGACCATGTGCATCCAATGGTTCAAACATTGTGTCCTGAAGGCGGTGCCGTGTATCAGGATGACAATGCACCAATACACACAGCAAGACTGGTGAAAGATTGGTTTAATGAACATGAAAGTGAAGTTGATCTCCCATGGCCTGCACAGTCACTAGATCTAAATATTATTGAGCCACTTTGGGGTGTTTGAGGAGCGAGTCAGGAAACGTTTTCCTCCACCAGCATCATGTAGTGACCTGGCCACTATCCTGCAAGAAGAATGGCTTAAAATCCCTCTGACCACTGTGCAGGACTTGTATATGTCATTCCCAAGACGAATTGACGCTGTATTGGCAGCAAAAGGAGACCCTACACCATACTAATAAATTATTGTGGTCTAAAATCAGGTGTTTCAGTTTCATTGTCCAACCCCTGTATGTATGTGTGTGTGTGTATGTATGTGTTTGTATGTATATGAATGCATGTCACTGATGTGGCACTGTTGTCTTGATTTTCATTTGCAGCCCTCTGTTAGGAAGACTCATTGTAGTGGAAGAAAACACAAAGAAAATGTGAAAGACTATTATCAGAAATGGATGGAGGAGCAAGCCCAAAGTCTTATAGACAAGACAAGTGAGTTCTTTGCCAGGCTTGCTATGGCCTACTAAACAAATATAGCTTTGTTTCAGTCAACTACATTTACACTGACATTTAAATACATTATTAGTCTCTGAAGTGTGCTGTTTTTATTCTAGATTTTTCACTGGGCTTTGAGTCACACTGTCCATTCTGTCCACTGACCATATAGATGCACTTTGTAATTCTGTAGTTACAGACTTCAGTCCATCTGTTGTTTTGTGTACTTTGTTAGCCCTTTTGACAGTTTTTCTTGGTCGTTCATTAGTGGTCATTGGGCATGGTAGGCTGGATATTTTTGATGTATTGACTCCAGCATTACTGCTGTGTCTGATCCACTCTTAGCATTGCAATACACACTAAACACACAGTAAATGTGTTTAGACTTAATCTGTTGTTAATCAGATTTCTGCAGTTATCTGATAATGTGGTCATTAAAACCACATATTCCTATTTCTGTGATATTCCTATATCAGTGTTGGATGTAAAATCAGATTAAGAAATTCATTTAGGAGTAAGTGTGGGTGATATGATATATCCTGATATGTGATGATATATCCACCCAATAATATCCTGATTGGGCGATATAATATACAGATAATACCAGTATGTTTTTAAATTTGATAAGACTTTTGCCACATCGTGATATTGTGGTGTAAGCTTGAGCTTCTGACGCAGGTGCATGAACACAACTTGAGCTCAAACTAGACCTGGGGATATATATATAAAAATTATACTATATATATGGTAGTTTGTTCTTTTTTTAAACACGATTTTGAAAATATCCTTATTTGTTATATCGAGTATGCCGAGGATAATCAACAGGTCCTTAAGAGAAAATGCCCTTCTCAATAGTTGTCACTTTTATTAAACTAATCAGCTGCCAGAGTTAGCTGTCCATCATTTAGTTAGATAATGCAGCATGTTCTTTGTGGTGTTACAAATAAACACATACTTTGACATTATATTTTGTTATGGTTTTCATAACATCTTATCGTATATCAGCATGTATTTTAGACATATTGAGATGAGTTATTTGGTCATATCGCCCAGCCCTATTTAGAAGAGCTGGATTTTAGCTCAGTCATCTGATTTCTCTGTGTGTGTGTACTTAGAACTCTATTTCTTTTGGATTCGGAGAGCCACCTCTGACACTTATTCTTAGATTCACTCGTCGTTCTTTAAGTACCACTCACTCCCACCAGTCCTTACCGTGAACATGTCAAGCAGTTCAGGTCTCTGTCTGTAACGAAGGGACAAACACTCTGTCCAAGAAGAAATGCTCATTTACAAAGCTTAGCCTGTCTCAGCAGCAGTGTAGAGGAAGCTGTAAGTAAAGCAGTACTGCATAATATTAGAAATCATAAGAAAAAAGATCCATATTTGCAGGTAAAATGTGGCAATCTTTACAAAAAGCAGCAGCAGGACATTTGTCACATCTTTCTGTGATATTATTGGCTGTTGCAAAGCAGGAATCAGATTATTTCTGCACTTTGTTTTCCCATTGTCTGATTTCACCAGTGCATAAGTGTGTTAATCAGATTACTCAGAATCTGATTTTGTGCAGTTATCGGATTATTAAATTCATGTAAATGCACAGTGTCACTGCAGTGCTGAGAATAATCCACCAGTCAAATAATAACTTATCTGGTGGATTGACCATTGAAGGACAAGTTAAAAAGGCATTAACAAAGTATGCAGGGCAACACATGGGACCACATTGGTCTTGGAAAACCTCAATGCATCTGTTGTGTCAGTGGAGCAGATAACCTTGTTTCTACAATGTTATGGCTGATGGCTATAGTTGTAGTAACTATACAACCCGATAAACAGATCACTAAAAACCCACCTGAGAATTGCTAACATTGGCTTTGACCCAGCTGACCCAGTGACAGTGTTCTACCTTTTTGTTGTTCTACCTGATCTGAGAAGTTGAACCCATGTTTATGTTGTCTTGCATACTAAATATTTTGTTGATCTCATTCCAGCGGCTGCTTTCCAGCAGGGGAAAATTCCCCCAACTCCGTTCCCTGGCGCTCCTCCTCCAGGTGGTTCCCTCCTCCCACATCCCAATATTAGTAAGTGTTGGAACAGACCTCTGAAGTAGTGTTATCATTCTGTAGCATCAACATGAATTTTATTTTCAACAAAGTCTTAAGATCTCAGCATTTATAAATAAGGTCTTTTTTTTTTTAAACAAAGGTTTTAATAAGTAATTTCTGCTGTGTTCTGTGGTTCAGAATGTTCCAAAGATCATGGCTTTGGCATCATTGGCCAGTTTGAGTAGCGGAGTTTATGTAACAGTGTTTGTTTATTATTAAAACTTTAATAATATTCCTACTGTCATTGCAACGTCCTTTCAGTGCCCAGTAGTATAACGTTATAGAATAGACACAGATCTGTCTCAAGATTAAAACCAGGGACAGGTAAAGTGAAAAACATATGTTTAACAAGCTACTGTGGCACCTGTCGAGTGTGGATATATTAGGCAGCAAGTGAACAGTCGGTTCTTGCGCATTGTTCCTGCTTCCAACAAATCAGCTTCAAGTGTAAGGATCTGAGTGACTTTGACAAGGGTAAGATAATGGTGGTCATAATGTTAAGGTCAGAGCATCTCCAAAACAACAAGTCTTCTGAGGTGTTTTTTGTGTAAAGTGGTCCCATTTTCTAATGGGATTATCCTGGTCCTGGTTGGCCACTGTCGTGTACATTTTAAGGTACGAGGAGGAAACTAAAACGTGCAGAGGCCCGTCAGGATCTGAATGGAAAACCACTGTGATAATCTGTTATTCACTTCACTTGACAGTGGTTTAAATCTTGTGGCTGATCAGTAGTGTTGGGCGATAAAATGATATGGATATATTTTGTGATTAATTTTTGCTTGATAATGATAAGCATTAGGTAATAGAGATCAATAAACCTTCATTTCTATTTCCTGTTTTCCTGCACAGTCAGTCAGTACATTACGGTAAATGAACAGGCGACAGCATGAACATGAAAACGTAAACAAGACTTATATAATAGGTTTATTCAAGTGCTTGCGTTTAACATATTTTATATATATATATTTAATACATATAGTCTCTTGTTCCCCCTGTGTTTGGGGTGTATATTTTTTCTGGTATAGCGACCCCATGTCAGAACACAAGTGCAGAAACTTTTCCTTGCGCGCAGGGAGAACTCTTGCGAATTTTAAATTGGATCTGTAGATCAGGCTGCTTGTCTTAAATAAACACTCACAAGGGTGGAGCTTTTTCTGCCTTGCACTCTAGACCCACCACGTCCCTGAACTGGATAAGCAGTTACAGACAGTGAATGAATGAACATGCGAAACTGAAAACATTCTAGCTTTCCCACTGTTACAAGCACTAAGCCTTCTAATGGGTCAAGTGCAATATGTTTACAGTTCAGCACTTGGGTGATTAATTTATTATTTTAAACTCCTTAATCTATCATTTTACTCTTTCATCTTCTTTAAACGCTTGAGGTGGCAATGCCCTAAGAATATTTTCATGACACAAGACATGGATATAATTACTTTTTTATGTGGTAAATATAAGAAAATATTATTCTTCCAGTCAATTTTCCTTGTGAATTTGAGTAATGTGCATAATATATGCATGTAAATATTGTATAGTGATGAACATTTGGCGTATTCAGTTTATATATTTAGAAGGATGTCCTTTGTTACAGTGTGATAAAATGTTATTGCGCTAAATAACAAGATCGATCAATATAGAAAAACTAATCGTGATATTTTTTTGGCCATATCGCCCAGCTCTACTGATCAGTGAATGCAGTGATATTTGTATTTCAGTTGCTAAATAACCTAAGTGTCTTTCAGAGGATCGACATGCACAAAAGATTTGCCCTCATTTCAGCACACTTTAGAGGGTTGAAAAAAGACCATATGTCTATTAAAATTTTTACACAAGTAAAGTTTGATGTGAGCGCTGTGTCAGTGTGGGGTTTGACTGCTCTCCTTGAGATGAAAGGATAGAACCTTGAGGGTAAAAATAAACCTTGTTTTTCATTAAATTTTTATTTCTTGCAACATGACCATTATTTTGTCTCTATATATAACATTGCCATGTCTTCCATAAATAAAACAGCTGAAAGCTGAAGGCACCTGTCACTGAACTACAAATGCATGACAGCGCCAGCTGTCAGATGACAGTAGACTCGTTTATTACAGTTAACTCGAGTGCTGTCTTGCACAGAAATCTGTTTATCTACTGACACTGAGCTTTTGATTAAAGGTGGACCTCCTCGGCCAGGCATGCTCCCAGCCCCTCCGATGGGTGGTCCTCCCATGATGCCAATGATGGGACCCCCTCCACATGGCATGATGCCTGGTGGTCCAGGTAGGTGAACCATTATTCTTTTTGCAATTTTATGCCAAGAAATCTGCTTGTTCATATTTACCAGAATTCAACTCCTTTCCTCCAGGCCCGGGTATGCGGCCACCTATGGGCGGACACATGCAAATGATGCCTGGCCCCCACATGATGAGACCACCCTCTCGGCCAATGATGCTCTCTGTTAGACCTGGTATGGCTCGGCCGGATCGATAGAACAGTTGTGCCATGATTGCCCTCCTTTCACAAACAAAGACTCCATCAATAAGTACACTTAAAGCTATGGTTGCTTTCATTGTGTTCCCCCCCTCAGCAAAGTATGAGTTTTTCATCCCTGCCCCCCCCCCATCTTATATGTATATTTTTTTCCTAGGAAGTGCCCAGGGTGTGGTGGTTTTTTTTTTTTTTTTTTTTTTTTTTTTTTTATTAAAACATTTTCCAGTCCTTCATCATTCACTGTTTAGGATACAGACGATAATATGATTTAAGTATGCAAGCTTTTTCTGTTTATTTTTAATCCCCCTTCCCCCATGAATAAAGTTTTTAATACGTCAGACTGATGAAATGTGTTGTGCAGGTATCAGAAATGGGCAAATAGGCAAAAAAAAAGGAAAATGTCCTTAAGTTTTATTAGCTCAGTGACATTGATATTGTTGTGACTTACCAACTAACTGAAAGAATTGTTACATGACATGAACATTTTGGGGAGGGAAGCATAAATTAGGAATTTCATTTAAACATAGCCCCCAAAACATACCTAGACATCAGTGTTCAGTTCATTTTTACAAATTCTTCAGCACGAAGTCTCACCCTAAACATCATACCCAAATACTCAGTGCAGACAAAGTAACAACATGTCTCAGGCTTTAGGAGAGAAACGTGTTAACATGTAAATGCAACTCGTATAGAACAGTGTAAGTGATTATGAAAAGGGGGCATTTTTTTTGGTTTAGAAATTTGTGAAATGCTCCATAAGCATAAATAACACAACTTGCAAATGTGAGAGCTATAAATGTGCTGCTCGTCTGCCATTTCACAGTGTGTTTATTTAACTGAAGTCAATTTATTCAGGTAAAACAATTTTCTAGATGCAGATGTAGTGTTCATTATGATTTATAAAGGAGGACTTAGTTTTGCTGATTTAGGTGTTTCTTTTTCAGGCGTACTCTTAGAACTAGATTGGCTCTGCTTCTAAGGTCACTCAAGCCGTCCAAACAATACTAAAAGCAGCCCTTTAGTGAACAGAATGTAACTTCATTGCTGTAAAAGTGAGACGTATCCACCTTTAGTGCATTTAGCCTAAATGAACATGTTTTGCTATAATCAGTCTTGGTGTCCTTCTGTCTGGGAGTTATGTGTTTCTACACGAACTCCAAGTTAAAAGGGGGGGGGGTGGGAATTTCCTAAAAATGTTAGTTGTCCACACAGTGCTCATTACTAGGATGCTACTCCAGTTTTTCACAGTTTTTCCAAAAAATTCCAAGTCTGTGACCTCTTGGAGATGGTCTATGTTTTTCGCTGTTGTTAAATAGTCAAGTAAATAGTGAGTTTATTCAAACATATAAAAGACAAGCATGCTGTGGCTGTGTAACAGTTGACGTGATGCACACAGGCCCGTCTCACAAGCAAATCCTCTAAATTGCACTCTTGCCTAAGCTCATAGTAGGAGTAATCGCAGTACTGGATCGCTCTCCTCATGCCATAATTTAGTGCCACCAAATCTCTTGTTCTCTCACTCACTTTTGTGTAACGTTTCACCTGATTCCCCTTCTATTCACACCTTGGTGTCCGGAAACTTGAAAGGTGGAGTCAGCTACACAGGAAAAAATATATTTAATTTTAGAAAGGTGAATTCCTCTTTAGCCATCTGATTTTTTTAAGTGAGTCTAGCAGTATGGTAATGTTTTAAAGTACAAAATCGGAAACAACATTATAGATTATGCTAAAATGAACACTGTCAAGCAAAACGTACAAAGGTGACATATAATACAAATGTGATGGTGTGAATTGAGTTGGACAGCAGAGGTCAGTGAGAGGCAGATTGTGAAATGAGTGCAAACCAACAATGGCAAACAAATGAGAGGCTGATGGCAAGTGACAGTGTGTGGATGTAATGGTCAGGAGGCTGAGGATGTGCAACATGGTCACAGAGGAACCAGCACAGTTTTAACAGTCGACCTCAGGAACAGGACTCAGAGACAAGCAGTGCAACTGGAGCGTGAACAACAGCCAACCGTACACACAACATTCACAGCAAGGAACATACAACAAAATATGACCAAAAACCTGGACTGTATCAAACACTGCTTGTTTAGAGGGCAGTTTATCTGAATGAAACAACAATTGGGGAATCTCTTATCAAAGAAGCTTCAAACGTAAAAGGCAGGACTGAAGCCTGACGGGAAAAATGTCCCCCCAATGGCCCATCCTTCATCCTTGCTGGAGCAAATCCAATAAATCAGAGTTGATTTAAATTTCATTCACATGAAGGCGAGCAGTAGTCAAAATGGGCAATAAGCTGATAAGAGCCTCTCCATTGTGTTTGGAATATCTTCCTCTTGATCCCCTCCCGCTATAGTTCCAATTCTCACATATGGTGCATAATTGAGTCCATGATTGGATTCTTTTAAGCTGAAAGCAGGCCTAAACATTTACAGCTATTTGAATTCTAAAACACTCTCCTATGAATGCCTGTGTTGTGAACATGTCCAATTGAGGTAAGCGGGTCATACTTACGAAAACAAACCAACAATCAAAAAGCGCTTGAACAGATATGCACAAATACTGTATTTACTAAGTGATGTTTCAATGTAAGAATACAAATACAAAACTGCTCACGAATTTCACTTGAAATTAACCATGGTTAATTCAAAAGTCATGCTGCGATTTACCACACTTAGTCATAGCCCTGATGATGCTACATATATGCTAAAGTAAGGAGGGGGAAAACAAGGGATGATCAATGCAGCCAACAACATTGTCATGATGATTTTGCATGTTAAGATTTATAGGAACATAACAGTGGAGAATATGGCCTTGGACGTTTAGTGGCGTTTTGGGGCTGAATTCTATTAAGCCTGCTCCCTGTTTCCTTCTTTACTCATTATTGCATTTCAAATCCCAGACTACACGGTTTGTGCGCAAAACTGGAATAGGTGCTCTTCAGAGGCCCTCACAGCTGCAGACGCCTGGTAAGACAGAGGAAGCACTGGGTGTGAATTGGGAATACAGAACAGCACACTGGTGATGAAAAAGAAAGGCTACAGAAATGTGAGTCAAGCTAGAAAGATTCGACAGAAGGGAGGGATATAGTGCTCGGGGGCAGAGTGCGAAAGGGATTTTGTTGTACATCGCATCTAGAAATGGTAATGATCTGCTAATAATGTTCAACACTGGTCATGACAGTATTGCTGTGCTGATCTGATAAAATGTTTGTGGTTGTGCTAACAGAGTTTGGTTCATGTCAGCCAAAGGAAAAAAAATAAAATAAATTAATATAATGGAAAGATATAAATGCTACAGGTCTCTGAACTACATGAGAATACAGCTACACTTCAATTTGTGCTCAGAGGCTTCACAGCGGCAAAACCCACTGATATGAGAGGTTGGACCGTAAACATTCAGCACTGTGATAAAAAAAAAAAAAAAAAAATCAGGCTAAACCATTCAGAGGCGATTGAGCAGGCCGTCAGATGGAGACGGGAGAATTCAAGGAGGGCACCTGGAGGACGGGGTCCAGGAAATCCAGCACCCAGTTCAACATGGAGAAGAGGAAATACAGGGCTACACAGGCGAGGGCTGGCGGGGGGAGGGGAGTGCAGGGAGTAGATCTTGCCCTGAGGGAGGCTACAAATCACAGTGAGAAGGCACAGGGCAATAAAGTTTTCTCAGGGGGCAAGAGTGGATCAAGTTGGAAAGGGGTGCCACAGGTGTGTGTTTGGGGGGGTGGGGTTTTAGGGCTGTACCCCCACTTCAGAATATGGTGGTCTCGTACTTGGCGCTGCTGGGTGGCCTCGAGGAGTCGCGAGGGTCGAAGAGCCAGCTGGTGCTGCCCAAGGACTGCGCGTCCGTCTCCTGCTCTGCGTGGTCCATCTGCCGAGGAGGAGGGGGAGTGGGGCATGAGACTGGGACTGGACGCCAGCCAACGGATCGCCCACCTCGTGTGCCATAGAATGGACACGGTGTAGGAGAAATCACCTTCAAAATTAAACACACACCAGAAGTGGTGTCTAGACCTTTTTGCTAGTTCACATGTGGTTTTGCTGAACTAACATGGGAAAATTGCCATACCATTATTGTTATAAAGAAACAAACAACAAGTAATGCCCATAAAGTACAGAAATTCAAAGATACATTTTCTATAATTATTTACCATCATTAAATCTGGCTAAAGTAGCATGGAAAGCTAGCAAGAAAAAAAGGCCAGCAGCAAGCACAATCTCAGCTGCACACTTCCTAGCTCACAGTCAATGCATTACACTATTGTCATATTTTAAAATCTTAAGTGTGTAAGTGCCAAATACAAAATGAACATACTTGTTTTACTAGTCAAGGAGACTTGCCGTATTCTTAAAGAGGCACTCCAGCTTAAACCTAGTGTTCTTTGTTGTGTAGTATTATGTAGTGCAGCATTTTATCTGTCAGTCTGATAGGATGTCAATAACGTGTCATTTTCATGTTGACATTCATTATTGTTCTCTCACTACAGTGCTTTGCATGTCTTACACCCACAATGCACAACCACTGGCCATCCCTGTGGTGTCAGCCAATCCTGACAGCTAGACTAGCTGCTGTTCTATAGGCTATATTATCCAATTCGTACATCAGCTAACAAAGCACAAGGAAGCGCTAAGAAAAAAGTCTATCTTTACTCAGCAGAAAATGTGAACCAAAAACAGGTTTTACCCTTCCAGCCAAACTAAGACAAAGTATCTTGTTGTCCTTCTCATATGATACGTGCTTTCTGTAGCTTAAATAAGCCAGTGTCTCAGCTGTAATAATGATCTGATTCACTTATTTAAAATATTTTAGATCATCTGACTCACCAGATGAGAAAAAATATAAAAGCTTGCCTTCAAAAACAAACAAAAAAAAAATCAATACAAAGCACCTTCCAGAAGACTTTACCACAAAATTCTTCTCTGTAGACTACTGCATTAGAGTTTACAAATGTAGCAACGGATAAATTTTTTATTTTGGCTGGAGTGTCCTTTAAGTACATCAAAGTGCCAATGTGGATTTTTCAAAAGTCGACAGCGATGATGTTTAAAGCATAATGACACAGTTCTTGAAGACAGTTTTATAGAAAAACATTCTCCCACAATAGGCCAGCCTCCACTGGGATTATTCAACCTGTCTTGAGAGGACATGACTAAAGATATTACTGCATCCTAATGCAATTTTGAAAACAGGTTCCATTTTTACATTTCAAGGATGACCTTTATAGCTTGGCATGGTTTATGGGAGAAGTGTTCCCTAACCATAATTAAGCATCAAAACATAAAGAAGCCAAACCTCAAGCTAAAACCTCTGAGTCAGACACATAAAATCCTGCCATGAACACTGAAATATAGATGATCCAATTCACAAACCTCTGTTTCTCATTAAGTTCCCCATGGAACAAACATTGCAACACCCTCATAGAAATATCGGAACCTGAATTTGTGTAAAGCTGATGGCCACAAAAAGTGTACTTTAAACAAAGTCGAGAAAGGCGAAAGAATTAAAAGGTGGCAGGGAAATTAGTTCTAGGGTGGAAATGATTGGTAGAGAAAATGGGAGTATGTGAGGGAGAGTAAAAAGAGAGAGACAAAAAGAAAAAAAAGAATGAAAGAAGTGCAGAACCTGGACTCCAGGGCTGACAGAGGGCAGCGGGAGGTAGGAGGGGCGGTGGGCGGAGCAGGTGTGACAGTAGCAGCAGCGGCATTCAAGTACAGGTGCACCCTGGGAAGGAGGAGGAGCGAGAGCAGAGGCACACATATGTATTAAAGGCCAAGGACAACAGCCAAGGACAGGAGACGACAAGACAAAAATCAGTCCGGACAGGGAACAACAGGCAAATCTGCAGCATGCAATGCCTGATATACCAAGAGGGGAACATAACCTTGTATCTCTAAAAACAGCCAAAATATTTCAGAACATTTAATGTAAGTTATTTTGGAGCACTTTCCTTTGTCTGTTTGTGAAATTTTTACACGGAAAAGCAAGCAGCTGTAAGTTTTTATTTGTTATTTTTATTTTTAAATTTTGTTAAAACAATAAAAGCTTGGATATACATGGTTTTGCTCCTACAGCGTCAATCTGCAAACTTTCAGAACTTATTTCAATTGCACAATATTATAGCCTTCATTGTAAATGTTTAAGACTGTTGCTCACCATTGACCGACGCATGCTGTTGCGATACTGTGACGTCGGTCTGCTGGTCTTGGTCTCAATGATCTCTGACACTGGACCGACGTAGGAACTGTGACGCCGAGCTTTCTGTGCCTGAAGAGCCATCTGATAGGCCACCTCAAAGGCCTGCCCCAGAGTTAGAATGATCTCATAGGTCTGTGTCTGTGTGAGGAAAGACCAGTACACTGTTCAGAGTAAGTGTAAGAAAAAAATGTAAAAGACATGCAGAAAAAAATTATTTCCACCTGTAATTTTCTAAATTCTCATTCACCCTTAGAATTACCCAGGCTTTTTGGAAACAGTGCCTTGCAAGACTGATATATTATATTCTTTATCAGGGCAAAAATTGCCTGCATTTATTGAAAGGACAATTTGGCTGTTGTAACTATTCACATAATGTTGGTGTGTTTTATATAGGAGTTAACTGTTTATATAACTGATACATATCAGCAACTTGATGATAATTTACCAAACTACTGTCAGTCACAGTGAACATGTGGGATGATGGAAAAAGGCACAACCCATCAGAGAATCAGTCCATACAGAAATATATACAGAAACCTGCTACTGAAACACCTCATCACGCCACGGTGCTAAACTGTTGAAAACTGAATATATTTATTTACAATGTATTATTTATTTTTTGACACGTCTCAGATTTGGCAAGACTTGCATCTTCACAAAACCATCTGCAGCATTGCCTACAGTGAGACTCAAAAACACAGCAAGCCAATACAGTAAAGCCAAAAATTCAGATTTCAGACTTTAATAAGAAAAAATGTGTGTATGTGCTACACTGATCAACTGATTTACAGAATATATGCCCTTTAAGTTCAGCTGAGAAAATGTGGCTGTTTAAAGTGGTCAAGAAAAAACCATAGGTTACTTAAAAGCCTAAGCTATACTTAATGCATCTCAAAGTATATTAGTCAGTATCTCTTTAACATAAAGAGATATTGTCCTGGAGCCTATCTGAGTGCAGAGTGTATAATGCCCTCACCACTTCCACTGTAGTGAAGACATGGCAGAAGTGGTTCCCAGACTTCAGATCTTTCGTTATGTAGGCAAAAGTGCGAAGATCATCAGGGTCCTGCGCTGCACAGGAGATGTTTTGAATTTCGTGCTCTGCCACTATAGCCTGGGAAGAAAATGTAAAACTAAAATTTGGAACATATTTGTTGGTCTGTTTATTATGGAAGATTTACACAGTGTAAATATCAGACAGCATTTTGATTTTATTTCTCATAAACCAAGTACAGTGAAAATTGAAAACAGTTGGTATTAAATAGCGGGCTTAGTTTTCGTCAAATTAGACAGATGGACTATGGCCTCTTACCTTTGTGGCTGCATCGATAAACTTAACTCCTCTGTAGGTGATGGACAGGATTATGACAGGGCCTTTCCGATGGTCTTTTGATTTCTGATAGATATTATGAGACACAAGGGGATGTGCTTGTTAATGTTGTAAGCTGATGTGATAGGAGGCTTTTATACCCTTGTTCTATATTAGTTAACTGGATCATTTAAAATACATGGATTTGTATGGATGTAAAATATTGATGAATATTGACAGATAATTAGAACTGACAAAGCAAAGAAACAGGTAAAACAGATCAGTTCAAACAATGTGAAAAGTAAAAATGCAGTTGTGTTTACCCTAATTCTTGCACAGGCGTCCTGAGTAGATTCAATACCTCTCAGGTCTCTTATAATCACAGAGCCCAGATACTACAAAGAAAACAGTTTGGCATTAAGTCTCAGGCTATTTACACATTGTTCATAAATGTTGCTAACTGAAGATTTAACAAAGTTCCCCTCCTCACACTAGTGTACACATTCTTCAGAGTTCTTATAGCATAATAACTTCTTTAGTATATTTCTTCTAATCAAATTTTGAATGAACCTTACAGGTGCTGTCTATGTTTCTGAAGAACAATCCTTACATTGCCAGGCCTTTTTCCCCCACATTTTTAAAGGTAGATTTGAGTAAGAAGCCGACTTTAGCTTGTTCGTGGTTGAAGTTGAACCGGTCCGTAAGCTTTATTCACAGTTTGAATTACCACAAAATCTCATTTGCAATTCAAGTGTAGTTTTGTAGTATGCTCATGTGGTGTGTACGCTTATGCAAAGTTAACAATGATAAACCCCCCCACCCCCACCCCCACCTCCCGAGTCTGTTCCACCATAAGTAATGTAACTTTCTGAATCTGTGAAACAGCAAAATAAGTCAATGTTACCCACATATGGAGAAGGAATAAAGCAATATTTTCAATAACTTTCATGGTTTTCAATGTTCAGAAGTCTCTCTACCATGCAAATGTCTCCAGATTCCCTTTCTTTCCTTGACAATTCCTGTAAGTTCTGTTCTCCCCTGCTTCTCCCCTTCCCCTGTCCTGTGAACGAGCACAAAAATCCTCTGTTGCTGAATGGCTGGAGTAATGATTTGGTGTTCGGTCCAAGCCACATTCTTTGTTTCCCATTTACAGGCTCCCAGGGTGAGTATGAACACCAGACGTTTTTTTCCAGAACATAGAGAGTAGACAGGGAGAAGAGCTAGCAAATCATGAGGAAAGATTCTCAGAATTTTACAAAACGTGCACCAGATTGAAATTGTAGGCAGCACCTTTAAGTTCAGCTTCATTATTTTCTAAATACCTATCTACACTATTATATGACAAGCCACGGCATGTTTTTCTTTACCATTTCAATCTTTGAAACAGTGATGTCATCGATCCTTTATATGGAAGTGTTGCACCACTGTTGCAGGTTTGGCAAGCTTTACAGACTGTTTTTAAATAATCCAAAATTTCAGTCTACTCAATCTATAAAGCAACATGTGTGGAGTTACTGTAGAACACTACCATCTGAAGGTATGCTACTAAACTACACATCTATGTTAGCAGCTTGACCACCTACATGTATACAAGGTAAATAACATCAACCTAAAAATCCAGTCCAACTTAGAGACAGTTGCTATGAAAGGGAATTGTGTGGAGAGCATGGACAGATTAATCATCCAGTGACTAAATGTGTTAAGAAAACACTTTACAATATGCCTTCAAACATGACAGGACACAGGAAAGATTGCAAGAAATAAAACATTTTGAAGATCAATTTAATATGGTGAATGCTTTGGCTGACTTAGGTTTTACTAATGAACTAACAGGTAGCTAAGTCTATAAACGCAGCAATTATAGCTCTAAACATTTCAAAATAAACCTGCGTAGTGTAAAGTATGTTATTTGAATTTTATGCTCAGCTCATCAAAAATAAATTCTCATCTTTTTGGGGACTTCAGTTAAACTCTTGAATAATTTATTCAAATATATGCACAGCTTATCCACTTGTGAATATGCAGACATGTATAGAAACATCTTACACTAGCTTCATAGGTACAAGCCTCAGTGATGAGCTTCTCAGGATGGTGGTGCCATGTAGAGACTGTGGCGTAGGCGGCAGACTGGGCTGTGGACCGCAAGTTTAGCCGAGATTCCCTATGTCGATCTGTATGACGGTCCTTCAGAAGCATATACATGAAGAGAACAACAAACCGGTGACATTAGCACAATCCAAGCCAAAAGCAAGTAACTTTAGCTTTGTTCAACTTTCCAGAATATTTTCTGAAATCAAGGGTATCAATAGGTAGCTTGAAATGTATTGATTTCTGAAGCGATATACACACTAATTACCAAAAATTTGGCATTCCTCCTAGTTAGTGTGATCACAGGTGCATAAAAGCAAACATCCTGGCAGGAGCATGGGTTGCACTGAAGAACATAATGTATTTTAGTGTAGCACTTTTATGGAATGCCAAATTGTCCAACAAATGTGTAAAAGTTTTGCTGCCCCTCTTAACTGTAAGTGTTGTTATTCTGAAGTAAGATCACCAAAAGCTTGGTGAAACTAGAGAGGGTGCTGAAACAAGTTGTGTTTCAATGATTGACTAGTTTCGCGCAGGCCTTAGATCATCATTTGCAATAGCATTTGTAAACCACGCCACTATTGGAGTGTGGAACAATGAAAGTGCATTCTGATGAATAATTATTATAATGGTTTGTTATTTAATCAATCTTGGTTTATCCAGAGAAGGCAATCTTCATTGGGTGAAACTGAAAAAAAATGGAAAAATAGTTGGAGGAGGAATAATGGTTTATTTTTCATGGTTTGGCCCTTCCAATGAAGGGAAATTTACATGCTGTATCAAATAGCAGCATTCATATCCAAATATGTAGCAGTATACTGAGGAATACCATTTCCTCTTTTGGCATAACAATGCCTTTGTGCACAAGGTGTGATTTGGTAAGTTTATTATGAAAGAGTCTTAACTGGCCTGGACAGACACTTGACATCCTATCTCCTAATATTAGTGCCTGACCTAACCAATGGTCCTGTGGAAATGATGTTCCAGAATCTGTTATGCATTACTAATAAAGTGAATACTGTTGGTGTGGCAAAGGGGAGATCAGCTCAATGTTAGATCCAAGTGTTTTGGAATGAAATACATGTAATTTTCTACATCACATATTTTTTGTGATGTAGTGTATGCACGAGGGTACAAGTCTTCCTGTTCCTGTTTTCAATGATTTATTAGGAACATAGCTCACAGCCGACTGGTTGCAAGCAGTGGCTCAACCTTTTTCTCTGCTCTTCTGAGCAATTGGTGCTGGAACCAGTAAAGACCAAGAGAATGAACAGTTTTAACACCCTAAGCCTGAGAACAAACATCAGAGCTTTACAGCATTCCTCTCTCAGTTAGAAGACTCACATGTGAGCGTGGCCTCTCACTGTAAGAGCGAAGCGAGACACTGCACTCCTGATCCAGCCCTCTGCCTCTCCTCCCAAATTCACTCAAGGGCAGCAGCATGTCCATGGAGCGACTTGTATATGGGTCCATGTAACCAAGAGGCGGGTTCTGGGACAAGAGGTCCTGAATCTAAAACACACACACAACTATATAATTAATGCAGCCTGATAAAAATAGCCTAACCATTACTGGGAACTTTGCGCTGAGAGTACTATATTGTGCATCCACAAGTCTCTGAGCAGTGGATAGAGACCTTTTTGATCGCAATGCATATTATATGGTTTGAAATGTTATACATCATCGCTGTCTTGGGTCCACCCTATTTTACAATAGTAGCTACCTTTTATATTCTGTACCTTTTAATTACCAAACTATCAACAGTGATCTAGATGATACTTACATCTACTTAAATCTTACATTATCATACATTAATGTTCAGAATATTTTACTTCCTGTTTCTTTTTACAGCAATGACTTGATACACAACATGTACACTACCTTGAGCTGGGAGAAGCGGTTGGACTTTGAAGGTGCCTCTTCATATGGTCGCTCCGCTATGGAAGCAATGATTCTCTTCCTGTGGCCGACTGGGCCAATTTTTAACACCTACCCAAGACAGGACACATTGCAAATCAGGCCAGAGCCAATCATATTTATGCTCAAGTCTAATGAAGACAGCAAAATACATATCATTAACATATATCACAATGGCAAAATATACATATTAGAACTACTTGAGGTCAAAAAAAAGGACACTAAAGTTTATATGCATTGACATGAAAATTCAACTCATTCAGCTGAAAACCAAAGTATTAAAAAACTTAAAGTATGCCTACTACAATTATTTCAGTATAGTGTGGGCCACATCACCTGCCAGAGATTCCTGCTCCATCAACAATAGAGAATGGTCATCCATGACAATGAATTCCACTATTTAACAAAACTGAATTAAACTTTTATTCATATTTGCAATTGCATAATAAATGGTGCAGCAGTTACACTCTGGCGCCTAAGATTCTTAGGTGCATTTTGAGCCAAAAAAATAATAGCTTCATCATTTTAGGTGGAGTGGAAGCTGTGAACAAAAAGCTGAACAAAAATACAGCTTTATTTTATTTTATACTTCGTAATTTGCACAATTATTTTGTGCATTTGTCACTCGTTTTAAAAAGCATAGTTACAGATAGCGTTCAAAACTTTTCTTTCTGCATCTGTTGCTGAGCTGAATTCTGTAAATCATTTAGAACACAATGTTTTCAGTGGTGTTTAAACCTGCAGTACACAAATTTGTGAGCATTGTACCTTACGTACACAGTGATAGTGATACATATATCTTAGAAATCTTGTATCTTGTAGAAACATTAAATAGACTTATAAAGTCATCTAGTGGTGAAGGACCATGCCCAATACATCTCCTCCCACACCGTCCATGCACGATAAACTTTCCTCTCTCTATTTAGTTTTCTTTATCAACAAACTTTACATCTTGCCACCTCCCACTCTTGCATGACTGCTTTCTCCTGCTGAGTCTGGGTCTGGCTTCCATGGCCACCCAGAACACTTCCCCAACATGCTCAGGGTTCAACTCTGCAGTCTCATGTTCAATTTTGAGTGTGGTCTGCACAGGCAAACAGGTGAAATATGGTTCTACATAGCGGACACTACTCTGCTGCTCAAGCTGTTTAAACAGATCTTCTCTGACCATCCCAAAACAACAAACAGTTTTTCGATCCAGTTTAACCTCATTTATTAATATTTGTTATTTACAGTCAAATTTTTTGTTTCGTTGTTTTTAGCCTAAAACCAAAAGTACTATTTTTTAGCAGAAATCACGAAAGGTCATATTTTAACCTCTTGCTCTGCAAGATTGTTTGCTTCTCACCCTGGTCTTCAATGGTCAGAGCACCCATACAGCAGGAATGACTTATTGGAGTTTTTGGAGTTTTAAACCCCTTCCAGCGAATACTTGCTTGGATCCCGTAAATTGCCGCTTTCATCAATATTTTAATTAAAACATTTTTTTTGTATTTTTTTTTTTACCAATTGTGTTGCACAAGATTCATAACATTTGTACATGCATCACTATTACAGCAGAACAAAAGGCAATCATTTTCTATTTCTTCTATCAAGTCTCTAATGCCTGATTCCAACTCTGTGGTCAATGTGACAAAATCAGTTTAATTGCTTATTGCTTGCCTGCAATTATAAGTCAAGAGAACATGGTCATATTGGATCAATCAGTTGTTAGGAAAAGCTGATTTTGCAGATAGTACATCCTTGATATGCCAAGAGAAAAGCATGTGCTGATGTTGAATTCACTCATTTAGTTCTAACATAACAATGCATACTTAGATGAAAGTGGCCCAAGGCCAGTGTTTGTTTTGCAGATTTTGGTTCACAGTGAACAGCTGAGTACAGGTCATTTAGTCTGCACCTAAGGGTGTAGGTGTAAAAGCACCTTAAAACACCAGGGGAACCTCAGTGAACTTGGCCTGTCATGTCAAGTAAAATATATGTGTAATGTACATGAGTTAATTCAGGGGAGATTTTGAAGAGTGGATTACATTGACAATCTCCAACTCCCACAGGTTCTTCACACACTCCAGGGTGCGGTAGCCACTGGACAGGAAGTTGTGGAGATACTCTCCAAGACCTAGGTTCTCCAGCCAGGAGGCTAATGAGGTACTGCCATCACATCCCAGGGCTTTCACCTACAAACCGATTAAAAACATTTTTAAACGGACCGGAATCTGACCATTTTATAAACATCCTCTACACAGTAAAACACCTTCAATGTATACATAGATTCATCTAGCTAGATTCATCAAAGAATACTTTATTTAGCACAGAGGACCTTGCTCAGTGCACTTTAACTACATAGATATGTCTGACCTGTACGCCTGTACGTGAAAATATTATAAAAGACACCTTTGGTAGGCTCTTTGCTGCGTGAAGAATTTTCTTCCGATGGCCCGGGTCTGTGATGCCAATTTCCCTAAGGTCTTCATCTTCCATTACATTACTTCCCTGCACACATGCATTCAAGTTCAGTACACTACACACAAAAATTCATTAGCACTAAAGACAGAGACACATCAGGGACATATTCTTTATACTTTCTGTATCCAGACACATCTTCTAATGAAAGTACTTAGCTATATAACACTTACCAATTGCTGACACAGGTATTCAACTCTATGTAAAAAGCTATGCAATCTCCATAAAGATGTACTGGCAGTAAAATGGGATGATTTTGAGAATCCAGACACAAGCCCCAATGCTGCTGTAAAGCTCCCAATCACTGATTTCTGCAGCAGTGGGAATGTATTCTCTGAAGTGATTAAGCACCATTGAAAATCTCTGACATGAGTTGGAGTGCCATTTGTGAGCCAGACCTATATGGCCATCAGAGCCTGAGCTCTGTAATCTTCTTGTTATTGAAGAGCCAAAAGAGGGACCCACTCCATATTAAACGTCTGGTTCAGCAGAGTAAGTGTCTATATATTTTTGAACATATAGGGCCAATTTCCCAGACTCAGATTAAGCTTAATCTTAGGCTAAAAGGACTTTTGAAATGTAAATCAGCAACTCGAGAATAGGCTTAAACTGTGTCCAGGAAACTGAGTGTACCTAAAATACAAAATTCTATATCGGCTTAGATATTTATTGTTGGTTTCCAAGCTGATTCCAATGGGATATAAAGCTTTCAGCTACATGATTATATGGTCAATGAAGGCCCTCAGCAGCTTTTCAGATTATAACTGACCATGTATTTCTGCAGAAATCACAAATTGCCATTTACTGAGTGTTTGAGAAGAGGAACTAAGTCAAAGATTTTTCAGTTCATTCACTAAACAGGGTGTATTGTCACTGGGGCACAAAAGACGACTTACCATGAAGCGCAGGTCGTCAAATCCGTTGAGCAGCAGCTTGCTCTCGTACTGAGGGAAGCCCACGTGCTCCAGCCACTCCCCCACCGACTGCTCCAGCACCCGGCTCCCTGCCGCATCTGCTGACATAGGGAGGCGTTTGAGCAGCGAGAAGCCGTTCAGCCGGTAGCAGCGGCACTCAGAGGCCGAGATGTGGCACTGCCACATCATCTTTGGCCAGCAGAGCCAAGGGCAGCAGCAGCAAGGCAGCGTCCAGGCTTGGACACGGGGGCCACCAGCAGCAGGGGCCCACCACACACACAGACGACAAGACTGGTGAGCAAGCCACCAGGAGCCCTCGCTGCCTGACCAAGGGCAGAGGTAGTGGTCAGCAGGTAGTCCTTTCCAAGAGCCGCTTCAAGTAAGCGAGTCCAGTGAAGAAGGACAATTCAGCATTGTCCTTTGATAAAAGAGGAAGATGCTAGAGTGAAATACAAGTATGCTCCCTTTGAATCGAATGAAACTACACAGACCTAAAGGGGGGGGGTCAGTGCTAGGATTGGAAGATCATAAAGTTCTCATGGAACTTTTGCGCCACAAGATGATCTTCGCCTTTAAAGTGGGATACAAAGAAGCAGAAATCTCCCTGATATACATGTGTTCTTTTCTCCACTGCCCATGCTACTTTGCATTGCAAAGCTCAGCCTTTACTAGTTGGTGACCCTTAAGAGAGAGGGTTGAAAAAGGACTTCTCTAAATGCCAGAAACTAGTACCTATTACAGACCAATTGACTGTCACACTCAAGAACTCACTGGGCCAGCGATGTAACTGAGCAAGCAACAATGCTGACTGATTAGAGAGTCCACAGACTCTGCCTCATTTCTGCTCATGAAATGAAATGCATGTCACATTGAACAAGTCAATTTTTTTCCCTTCTGCCCTACCATTGATTCAGAATCCCTCAATCCAACAGAAAACCATCGGAGGCTTGCAAAGGTAGCCACGGCCAAATCACCCGGCCCCCGATGACGACTGGTTTCCGCTCGCTCTAATCCGAGGACTACTGGTCCTTCTTGGCTCAAGCGCACTCCGGTGGTCTAGCATGCCAGAGCAGAGCGCATCATCATCAAAACAAGCAGAGACGACCCTTGATCCAGCAGAACACAGGTAAGCTTGATATCCCCATCAGAAAATCCTGCAGGCGGTTCCTTCTCTCCCCCTGCGGTCCAGTTACGCTCTGAGGTCTCTCCTTGCCCGTGGCGGATGTTCCTGAGGCTCTGCTGCATATCCCCAATCCCAGGCGCGCTCAGTCGCAACAGCGGCCGCAATCACCGCTCACAAAGCAAAAACATCCAGATGATACACTCCTCCTCCTGAAAGCCACCGGCGGCTCCTTCCTTCTTCGGCTGCAGTCATCAATCCCGTACCGCGCAAACGCCCTCATCCTAATCCCATTCATACATCCATTCACGCTGCTCTCTTTCCTTTTTGGTCCCCTTTTTTTGCGACCAGTCCCTCTCTCCTCACGCCCCCTTGCTCGCTCTCTCATTGACAGAGACACTCTCTTGTCTGCAAGCACTGCAGGGCTGCCATATGCTGTCTGATGCTGTGTGCCTCTGCACAGCGTAAACCGTGGTTCTGTTCCTCCCCTCTATCTCACCCCCCCTCCCATCTTTTCACTCTCTCGCGCTAGCTCTCTCCCTCTCTCTCTCTCGCTCTTTCTCATACATTCACCCACTCTCTCTTTCCCCTCTTTCTTTCTCTCTCCACCACAATCAATCCACAGCCTCACTCTCTCTCTCTTGCCTTACCCCCCCCCCCCCCCCCCCTCTGCCTCTCCACCTCGCTCACCACACTGATTAAAATTGCACACAGGCTCTCTGATCTTGCTGGTGCAGAAAGGACATCATCAGAGGCAGGAGCAGGGAAGAGAGAGAAAGAGGGAGAGAGAGGGAGAGAGACAAACCCAAATCACAAACCGCTGTGCCAGGACCAGCCAGAGGATGACAGAGAAAACAGGGGTGGTGGGGGAAATAGAAACGTGTAGGTTCTTCTTCCCCCACTCCTCCCCTTTGCACTCTTAAGTGCTTCCAGAACCCATGCACTCCATGAAAAATTAAATCACAGCCAAGTCATATACCACGGTAAATTATCAGAGGAATTACATCCATGAACATGTCACTGTACCGTTGGGGGGGCTGGGGCTGCATGTTAAATGTTAAGTCAGCGAAACGCACTGCGTACTAGCATAATCCTCCCCAAACCCACCTTCATAGTGGAAAATGCCAACATCTGAGTCTTACCAAGCCCAGGGATTTTCTTATTTGTTAAAAATGTGCACTCTCGCATTTTGAACCATTATCATACATTTCTGTGGCAGCATATATGCTCCCGATATTCTGTGGATGACATGAAAGGCGTCGCAAAATATTCTAATTCAGTGGTGTTACACATCGATGCATGTGCATGCATGCAGGGCATTATGGAAATACATCAGGGAGGAGTGCAATCACATGCGCTGTCAGCCCGCCTGAACATTACTCACAATCTCATAAGCACGGGTCCCTGCCTGAGATGATATCAGCACAACACGCTGATTAACAGGGACATCTTTTTGAACTGGTTCAAAACTCCAGAGGAGGTAGCACCATCTGAGGTAAACACCTGTGCAACACATGCACTGACTTTGCTTGCTGTGCAACAAATTAGCTATTGACGCAGCTTTGTAATTGAGTGAGTAAAGAGACACTGAGATGTTTTTTCCTCCCAAATGTGAATAAGAATAATACCGTTTATCTGATTACATTATCAGAATTTCTACTGAGAGAATATGTATGGCTCTATATATTTATTCTTATGTGCTTCATTCACAAACTTGGGGGCACATTTTAATAAGTTACATTGCTGAATTATTTGTGCCTATCGTAAATAAAGCAATAAGTGGCCGCAGAATTAATGTGAATTTGTATAAGGTTTGTTCTTACAGGTGGTAAAATCACTGTCATTTTTCATAAACATACTCCACAGAAGATAACAAATATAAGATACACATTTTCAAAAAATAATATATAATAATTACTGCTAATAAAATTATTCAAACATTAGATAATATAATAGATTTTATTATAGCAAAGAATCAAAACTCAGGACAGGAAATGTTATTCATCATGTACTATTAAAAATAACATTGTATTGGTAAAGTTTAAAATGTAAACACTGGTTTTAAAATAGAAGCACTGTTTTTGCAAATTAAATTACCATAGCAATGTTAACTTCCACTAGCACATCTATATGATTACCTGTATAAACTTCAAGCTAATGGTTTCAGAAATTGGTATTTCCACACTGGATTTAAATCTGTTCAAGGCAGGTCTAAACAAGGAGGTTGAATAGTGTTTGATATGTATACCGTCTGACAGATGTTCAAGTAACATTTCCTCTACTTTAGTTTTTATTGGAGTTTTAATGGATGAGCAGGTTAGCCTGTTAGTTATTTCTTTGCCTGTTTAACCAGCTATATTTCAGCAGTGCTTAAGAAAATGAACACAGAATTCAAATGACTTTGAATCAAGCTCAGCCAATTAAATTTGAGGATAGAAACTATCCGTTTTATAAGATACGATGAAAAGGACAAGATAAAGTAAAGTAGAAAAATGTCTTTATTCGATCAAACCTACACTGAAGGAGAGTAACATTTCTGTGATAGGAAAATTATTCAAAAGGGACAAATCCATTAAAAAAATAAACATCTGTCAAAAATATTGGTACCCCTAGGACTTCTTATGGTCTAAATCTATGTTGACTGATGACTGAGAGAGTTTAGCCTCATCTCTACCAAGAGTGCCAATAATTCTGGAGGGCACTGTGTATTGAGTCGTAATTGGATAATTACACTAAGCTTTGGAGGCATCCAAAATAATGGCCTTCAAAAGAATTAAAGGAAGCTGATGACTTTCTAAGTTTCTACATGCCCCATAAACAACAGAACTCAGAGAAATGACCTTTTAGTCATGCTGACATTTTTACAATGACCAACATGATTAGCTATAAGTAACAAAGCACAGGTGAGTTTTTAATGCCACCAAAACACCTTGTGAAACCATTCCAAATACACAGGAAGTCTCCCACAAGGGTCTGGAGAGCACTAGCTCACAAATAATGACTCACTCAGGTCCCATTCTGCTACAGTTCTCTTCTCCAAGATTTCAACTCCAAATAAACGTATCTCTCCCAGACAAAGCTCTTTAAAAATATACTGCTTTTCTCCATTTATAGCTATCACTTTGGGACAGCGTGAGGGTAAAAAAAGGAGCCTTAGGGCCTAATTACCAAGAGTCACAGAGATGGCCAGCATCGCCAGGGAAGTGGGTCACTATTTATCCTGCTGAAATCAGGCCAAGGTACCCATTGTGTGTCAAAATATCAGGTACAAAAATACAGTTCTCAGTCACAGACAGAAAGAGAAGAGGAGACAATCAGACAATCAGAGTGCTCTGAAAAAAGGGATCCGATATTCTTCAACGATGCACAGGAAGAAGCTTGTTAAAACATTCACAGCTCCACTAGGAATTCTAGTCTAGTATATAAATAATTGGACAGTGACACAATTTGGGCTGCTTTGACTCTCAACATGAAGATCAAAAAGTGTCAGTGCCAGCAAAGCAGGCCATCATGAGGCACAGAACTGAATATCTTTCTTCATAGCAAGCAAGTAAATTCTGAAAGTGCCTCTTTCATTTCTCATTGCTTACTAGCAGCACACATTTACACAGTCAGCAATGTCCCTGCTAATGTGATGAGAGTACTACAGGTGAGCAATATTTTACTTTTCTTTATAGTTATAAAATACGATCAAGTTGGTTTTTATATGTTTGAAGTAATAGTGATTAGGGTGTCTGCAGAATGAGGTTACAAAGCAAAAATGCAGAGCTGTGGTTTGCAACCCAGGCAAAATGACAGAGAATGTAGAGAAGAAAATAAATACAGGTATACATAAAAATTATTTAGAAAATGAAGACAAACTGTGGGAAACTTCAATCAATAACTCCACTGGCAAGATAGGTGTACATAGAATCAAGAGGAACAAACACATCAAACTTACAACAAACTTTGGTAAATCTCAGAAAAAAACTTTAGAGTTCTGAAACAATGCCTTATGGACAGATATTATGAAGCAGAGGGAACCAGTATGATGTAATCAGTAAAGTGTAAAGGAAAATGCAGAGAAACTGCCTTGTATGGTTGCTATTGTCACTAGCCATCTTGGCTTAACTGAAGATATAGCTGCCAGTTACAGCAGCAGGATGAATCATTAAGTCAACAGAAGGATCTTAACTGCTTAGCTCCAACCAAAACTCTCAAGTACGGATGGCCTTCCAGAAGCACAATGACCCAAAAGACACTTCTTTTCTAAAAACCACAAAGTGGAATTTTCTTAACTGGCCAAGTTAATCAATCAACATGTACTCTACTAAAAATGTACATTCTTTACATAAAACTAGAGACAACAAGCCACAGAAGCTATGCCAAATAGAAAGCACACATTACAAGCATGGAAGGGTATCAATAGAGAAGATTCATTCATTCATCATTCATTATCTGTAACCGCTTATCCAGTTCAGGGTCGCGGTGGGTCCAGAGCCTACCTGGAATCACTGGGCACAAGGCGGGAAAAACACCCTGGAGGGGGCGCCAGTCCTTCACAGGGCAACACAGACACACACACACACATACACTCACACCTACGGACACTTTTGAGTTGCCAATCCACCTACCAACGTGTGTTTTTGGACTGTGGGAGGAAACCAGAGCACCCGGAGGAAACCCACGCGGACACGGGGAGAACACCAATAGAGAAGATAACAAACAAATTATTTAGCATTGGGTGCTTACCATGTTTGCTGGTACTTACCATGTACTGCAGTATTATATAAAAAAAGCCGGTATTTGAAAATAATGAAGGATGGGGAAATGACCATGTGACAAAACTGCCATAGAAACAAGCAGAGGCATATTACAATGAGGTAAAAACACCCAAACAAAAATGCTCCCTCTTTTCCATAGGCTCATGGTAAGACAGGACCACAACACTATGGAACTGTCCTCACTGTCTGGTGATGTCATGCACTCATAGGAGGTGCAGAAACAAAAATATGTACAGACATTTTGATTGTAAGCTTCTCCTGATTTATTGTCACTGTACCTGTTCGTCAAGCTACCACATAGCAATTAAACCCTGCTCTGCTCAGTACTGTAAGATATATAGTGGGATCAAGCCCGGTGCTCTTACCATTAGGCCACGGCTGCCCACTTTAATTTTTATCATGGTTTCATTTCAAATGCAGGGCACATAGCACAGCACAGAACAACAGAAAAATATGTAATTTTCCAATTACTTACCGACAGCACAATGGTTTTTCTTTGGCATGACTAAGGTCCCTAATTCTCCCAACAAATGTGATGAAATAAATTGGCCATTCATCTATTTAGCACACATTTTGTTCTTGGAACTGCAGAGATCTGAGTGAGATGGAGGCATTTTCCTTATCTCTTTGAGGTGTAGCATTGAATTTACCTGTGGATGCTGGCTGATGCTCCTTGGAGAATTCAATGCCTGCATCAATTAAAGTCATGATCTTCTCAATCTGGTGGAGAGAAATAATAAGGAGTTATAGATTTGCTTTTAAATACGAGAGCTGTTAAAGACCATTTCACCATACTAGCATTAAGGTGCTCTCCTAGCTTGTCTAACGTGTCCTTTAAGTGTGTTTTTGCTGAAAGCTCATTCAAGGGTTCAGTAGGTTTCAGTTCAAGCCAAGCAACCTCCACCAACTGAGAATGAGAGCTAGTGTGGACCAGTTAGCATGATATCATTTACATAACACTTGCTGGCACATAGTAGCTTTCAGTCATAATCTGCATTATTACCATGTTGGAAGTATTGCTTTTATCTGAAAAAGCTCGATAACATAAAAAGGGAAAGTCACAGGATGTGTGTACTGAGAGCACTGAATAGCCCAACAGTCTTTTTGTTACTCAGACGTGAAAAGTATTCCACAAATGAGATTACAAAACGGAGGGAGCATTTTGCAGTGTTAGGACATTTTAGCTGATCCTTCTCCTCGAAATGGATAGGAGCTTAGAGATTACTTGTCTCCAATCAATGGATTTTACGAGAGGATTAAAATAGAAAAAGGGGAGGTTTTTTGATGTAATATTTAAAATCTGAAAACTCCTTCTGCTCTGTGCTAGTGGCATCAACATGCCAGCAAGCCCCTGGATTCATTTAGCAGTCAGACGCCAAGGCCCACATGGAAGATCCCCCCAAGCCATACAGCCCTTCACATTTTCCACTCCAAATTAACCTACTTACATTCTATATTGCATCCCCCCACCCTACCATCCACCGTGGAGTGCACCTTACATCACTGCAGTCTCTGAAGGTAGACCTCAGAGATCTCCAAGCTGCTACTGCATATGCAAAGCTTCATCTAGAAAAATCCAGTGCTAAGGCCATTTTCTGGTTTTCTAGAAGGCTGTTTTAGAACTAAATCTGTGGACAATGAGAGAACTGCAGCTAGTCAGTTAAAAAAATAAAACCAGTATATTTACTCCACACATAGGTATACAGTTCTGTGTGGAAAATGTGAAAATCAGATTAATGTAATCTTAATATCCTAACAAAGAATTAATTAAAACCATTATTTATTTAGCAGGAGATAAATGAGGGGCAAGAAAAATATTAAAATATATCAAGACTACCAAAACTGCCACACTCATATAACTAACACATCATTTTATTTCTTTGTGAAGGAGAAGCTCCAGTCTTGCCTCAGATCTGAAAAAAAAACCCTTGGCTGTTTGTGTTCTTCCTTGCACTGTGACAAGACAGCTCATCACTATGGGTCTGAAGGAACATGAAGCTGTCTAGAAACAGAATTTTTTTTTTTTTTTTTGCATATCACACAAAGAACCTGTTCTCAGATCATTTGGGACACTGTCGCAGAACAAAGACCTCACCATCACAGAATGTGTTTATTATTACTTTGGCTGTGAGGAAATGCAACCAACATCTAAGACTGATCTTTAAAGCATTGGGTAAATATGCATTTAATTTTGTTAGAAGAACTAAAAATAAAATGAAAGAATGCTCTGAAAAATAGCCAAAAAACAAACAGCACTTAAAAGCAAGATATTGTATATAGTTGTTCAGGATTTTGTGTAATTCTATCATATTTTGTGTAATTATATCATATTATCATCTCGTTATATACAGGGTGCAGTAGAGGATGGAATGGCATTACCCAGGCACATAGTAAAACATATTTTTAAAAAATATTTTCATGCTAAATTTCAAATCATTAATAAAAATTATTGCCAATTATTAGTACTGTAAAACACATCAGTCTTATGTAAAACAATCCATTCATTTTAAAACCAGTGCACACTTTTGAATCAAGTACCTTTTTTCATCATAAATGGTCTTAAGAACCTTACATGAAAAGGTGAATAACTACATCCATTCATTGGACAGCATGTCCTTTCTGTAATTCTTGAAGCCATAATCAAAGTGCCCTGCTGCATTTTCATTGTAATGGTTCTGAAGGAAGAGATTAGGGGAAATTCAAAGGGTAAAGTTCTGGCTCTGGCTATATGTCTAAGAATAGCCAAAGATAAAGCTCTATATTTTAAAGCAGTAAATTAAGTGTACTCGCTGCTGGACCTGGAGAGCCAGCAGCTGTCCACACTGTAACACAAATGATTCTACTCACAAAAAGCCTTGATAATTACCTAACGTGTTGAATAGAGGTTGGATACTTTTAAATGGCTTGTTGGTGTTTTCTAGGACTGCTACTCCTACAGGCTCCATATTTTGGTAATTAACTAGAGTTGTAACAGACCAATGTGCGGCACATCTTCATGAATCAATGAGTGCATGCTACATGTTAATGTGAAAATAAAAAGCTGTGCACATCCCTCACTGTGGTTTAAACCTCACTGCAAGCTTAGTGAGGCAATGTTATTCCAGCACACATAAAAGACTCTGCAACACTGTTAAACTGGGAACTGCCTCAGCCTTCAAGATGTGCACAGTGCATTCTCAGTGTCTGAGTAAGTCATTGAACTGTGGTCAGAAATGTTCATTATGCCAAAGCCGGGGAGAAAGAGAGAGGAAGAGGTGAACAGAGGAGGGGTGGAGACCCATCAGTTATTGCAGTCATAGCCTCAAGCCTCCAAGTTCCAAAGCTTCCTAAAACAGTGCATGAAATGTTAGCGTCCCAATCTGCAGAGCCAGCAATAAGGGGGCGTCACACAAGGTCCACACTAACAAGTGAAGATGTGAAAGTCAACAGCTTTAGGAAAATGTGAAGTGGGGAGGTAATAAAGGTTTAATACCGGCCTGGCTGTTCCTATGTGCCAGAGTGGTAACAAGATTACAGGCCCCTAAGACTAGCCGCAATATTGAGTAATGGAGTGATGGCATAGGATGCTGCAAGCCTTTGACAGAAGCAATGTCAAGGCTGGGCAGGAACAGCACGCAGCAGCATCAGGCTGGCATGTGGTGTCCATTTTAAATTCAGCTGTGTAGACTCCCACTAACAAAAGAAACCTAGGCTGCTTTTACCATGACTGACTGCACCAAAATAGAGATAAGGAGTAGACGAAGTCTCCCAGAAACTACTTAAGACATTTTCAGTGATGCTCAGTAAATGCACTGCTCTCTGAGCAGGAACTTGCCCGTGAACCTCAGAAGCTTTTTTGACAGGTGAGGTTTTTTCCCCTCCATCTTTTCCTTCTTGCATCTTTCACTTGCTATCTGAAGATGCACTCCCTAGACATCTTCCGTTTGCTGCATGAATTATGAATGGAGTTATATTGCCATCTGTGCCGAGAATGTTTGACCGCTCACTCAAACAAGAAATTATTTAGGAAAAAAAAAAAAACTCGGGAACGGTAACTCTAAAACATTCTCATGTTGGTTACAAGGTGCTGCAGATTGTTTTCAAAACCATGCAGGTGGTGTATGAAATATATTTCCTCTAAACCAAAGATGAAGCTATGATTTCTGCACTGGGGTTACAACTGGATTCTTTTCATTATGTATGTACAGTAGACGTTCCTCTGTGGCGTCGTAGTGTTCAAACCCCCTAAGATGCTTCTGTTAAACTTAGACTCAACATGTTCATAAGCCATTAGAGAGTATATCATGTCATATTCATTTCTGCTGAAAGAATGACGAAAGCCGTGATGAAACCAAAAAACTGAATCTTGGTGTCCAAAGTGCATGTACAGGGCAAGACTTTTGTTTGAAAACTGATAGTATTCTTAGTATTCCTTTACTGTATATGAATGTACAACTGTAGACTGTAGAGGAGGTGAAACTTTGTTTTTAATCATGGTGACCTACACTTAATCTCCAAGCTTTCATCTATGTCTTTCTCTCTTTCTTTTTATCCCTCTCCCTTCCAGGTCCACACATGTCCGAACCTGAAAGGAAAGAGTGCAAGAGAACCTCAGCAAAACAGGATGTCCTTGAGAACAGGACACTCCACCCCTAGGCCAAGAAAACATAGACCTGTCAACGAGTATGTTGTATTTCTGATTAGGCCCTGCTTCTCTCTGTTTAATTAGTTAACTATGAGTTCAGGGAGAAGTACAGATCCTAACGCGTCTCCTCCAGATACTTCTACTACAAGATTCATTCTCACAAGCTAATATTACTTTAATGCATGCATAAAGATTTGGTACTAGCATCACCAGCTCAGTCAAAACAATGTGATTGTTTATTTCAGAGAAATAATAGTAAAGGGAGTAAAGGTTCCAAAATCATGTAGCATGTGGATACACAAGAGTGTGCAAAGAACATTGGAAAAGAAATTAGCGCCCAGGAAGCATTTTCTTATTGTAACAATGTATTACTGTTAAACTCAATGGCATGATTACTGCCAGTGGAGGCAGGGCAATTGCCTCAGGCCTTATGCAATTTTCCAACCATTGCCCATGCTATCTATCATAATTATATATATATATATATATATATATATATATATATATATATATATATATATATATATATATATATACACTGTATTCATAGAGTATTAATGCTTTTTGTTGGACTACTACGTAACAATATGTTGTTGCACTTTCTTAATATGTTGCTGTTTTAGTTAGCGATACGTTTTGTTGACCAATGTGTTATAATCAGGTTTTTAAGAGTTACTCATAAGTGAGCCAGGGTTTGTGGCTGCTAACTTTAGCCTAATTAGTGAACTTTTAGACATCGACTCTGGTAATAAATGTTTTTCTGTGATTGCTGTGTGTTTCTGATGGCCAGAGTTACAGTCTGTATCACTGGAACCCAAGCTTTGTTGACGACAATGTGTTATAATCAGGTTTTTGACAGTTACTGATGAAAGAGGGCCAGTGGTAGCTCCTGCCAACTTTTGCTGGATTAACACTATTTTTAGTGTTGGACATCAATTCTGGTCATAAGTGCTTTTCTGCTGGTTGTTGCGTGATTGTTCTGGCTAGAGTATCAACAAAGTTACACTTATGCTTGTAATAACATGGTCCAGTGTATATTATGAGTGAGAAATAGCTTTTATTATGTAGTCAATATCATAGGTTGGAAACGCTAGAAGTATTTTAGCATATGTAAACCTGTGTCATTATGATATGTTGATTTATTTCATTAGCTTACTGTCTGTGTGTGGAAGAAAGTGAAAGGTGTGCTTGTGTGTTTACCACTAGAAGCCCCAAAAGCTGGTCATGGCTGATGTGAATATCCATGTCAAAAATTGCCAAAAAGTGCGTGTATTCATTCATGTGAGGAAAAATTACTGACACTGAAAACACTTCTCAAAAGGAAGAAAACACCTCATACAAGGCGTGTTTCATTAAGTGTTTTTTAGTTTTTACTTTTCTGTTTACCAATCTGAAAACAGATAACAGGGAAAGTGTCTCCTGTTTTCCATTTTCCTCATTTCAAAACAAAACTGGACGGCCAACTACACTCTCTATTCTCAGTGTCCAGATTGTCCAAAATATCTTCTGCTTGAGGACCCAAGGGAAATTATTTGGTGCAAGTACAAGTATAATTTCCTCACGCATGAGAATATTTTTCATTGTGCAAGGTGGTTTTAAAAACTCACAATTGTATTTCTCCTCATGCAAAGTGTTTTCTTCCTTTTCAGAAGTGTTTTCTTCCCTGTGAAGATTTTTGCTCACGCAAAGTGGTTTTAAATGCTCGTGATCTTTGACATGAATCTGACACCATTTTGAATATCCCTCAGCTCAGAAAGGGAGAGAGAAATTAGTGTCTCTTTGTTAATAAATATAATTAACAATACAATGATTGTAATAATACAATAATATTTTGTTATTAAAAATTATTGCTTTGTCATGTTTAGGAAAATGCTACTTTGTGTTGAAATCCACCAGTGTGGATTACTTAATTTAATGAAATATAACATATGGTCAGTGTAATGTAGCAAATAACACAGCTGCTTTCAGTGATTTGATGCAAAACTCTAGAAACACTAGGATATATTAAGGTTATATTGTCCTTTGGCAAGACCCTTAACACTACATTTATGCATATGTGTATTACGATTAAAATTGTGGATTACAGCTTCTTCTTTTTTTTAATATATTCTGTTTTAATTCTATTTTATACTTTCTAATTGTTTTTATTTTCTTTTACTTTTTAATTCTACTGTATTTTTTTCTGTATCGCTCTGTAAAGCACTTTGAATTGTCATTGTGTACGAAAGGTGCTCTATAAATAAACTTGCCTTGCCTTCTGCCAAATATCATAAATGTAAACATAAAAATGTGAAATATTAATTAGCTGAACAGTTTACCGCATCACAGTTATTGTATTTATGTTTATCTTATTGTAACTTTATTCTCTTGTTGAGTAAATAAGTGCTCACGCCCCATATCATTCAAATTCTCATATCGTTTTCAAATGAGGACATTTGTGCAGCACTGTGTGTATGCAAACTGCTCGACAGGTCCCACACTTTCGTTGTCACTGGCTGATGGGAATTGCTGATAAAACAGATTGTGAGGGCAGCAGCCCTGGCTATGAATATGACTAAAGGCTGTCAGAGTGAGCAGGGAGAGAGGGAGGAGGAGTGGAAGATGAGCAGAGGGATGGGGAGGGGAGATGTTGTGTGCTGAGCGTGGGTTGCTGACCCTTGGGAAGGTGCCTGAGAAGATGTGGAGTGACAGCTAAGGCCCAATTAGCCCCGTGCGCCGTGGCCAGCATGGAAGAGCAGGAGGGACTGATGGGCCCAGCCATGCGTTCAGCATTCAGCCACAGGCACTCGCACCGCCATGCTGCTCTCTCTCTCTCTCTCTCTCTCTCTCTCTCTCTCTCTCTCTCTCTCTACACCCCTCCTCTAGCCCTCCATTCTTTCGTCCTGCACTCTCCCCCACCCCCTTCCGTTAACCCTTAGAGCTCTATGGTCACATTTCAGCCACTTTGCCATGCTATTTAACGCTACTTACTTAATTAATTCAATGAATCACTAAATTAGTTATATAATAAACATTTATATTCTTTAGCACAAATTCAAAGATACACTTCTTTTTCCTATTTGTCACTAAACAAAAAAAAACATGGCAAAATATTATTATTATGATGTAAGAATAAATTTTTAAAAGGACTAAAAAGACTAAAGTTTTCAATTATCCAAATCATAATGAAGCTTTCTCCCTTCTGTTCTACAGACAAAATGTGGCCAAAATATTATGGACACTTGCTCAATAGCATTCTTAAAATAAGGTTATTAATAAGCATTTTAGCCTTTGCTGCAATACCAGCTTTAACATTTATGTGAAATCTTAGAGTGTAGATACTAGAGTATTTCCATGCAGATTTGAGATGTTTAGACATACCATTTTTGAAAATGTTGACGCAGGGTAAATTGTCCTGGATTACAAATCAAACTCGTCTACTACATGGAGAGCCATCACTCCAGTTTCACAGTGTAATGTTGGGTGAATTTATACCCCTCAAACTGACATTTGTCTTGGTATTGGGCATAATTCATAGTATCAAATTTCAGATTTTTTTTTATTTATTTAATTTATGGAGACTATACAAACTGTGTAAATTTCTTGCCTGTGGCCACAGTTTCAGCACTGGATTGTGTCCATTTCTGTGGCCAGTTGCTGAAATAACTGCAATTGATGTCTGTACACATTTGCACATTCTGTAAAATTAACTGCACAAAACGTATAGAGCACTGAAAAATGTGATGCATTAAACTTATTTGATTCAAGTGTGTTGCTACCCATGAATAAAATATATTTCATTAACATTGCATTACATATAGTTTTTTCAGTTTACTTACTTTTGGCAATAATTTTGTAGATGTAATATATTTTATTCATGTGGAACTGATGAACACATTTGAATTGGGTACATTCTGTGCCTCACTGCATATGCCATAGGGGATCTAGGGGGGTTAACCCTCTTCTCACATAGATTTAATACTGCATATCTCACTTTCTCTCTATCTCTCTCGCTCTTTCTCTATCTGTCTCTCTTAACCCTTTAATGCCTTCCAGTTCTTACCTCATCCCACTCTGAAACGAATGAGGGCAGCCGCTCCATTGGCTTCTTCTCTGTCTTGCAGCTGGCCAGTGACTCGCTTCGTCCACCCAGAGCTCCTTCATCCTCGCAATAAGGTGACACTAACAGGTCAGAATCTGACTTGGACAGGCTCCGGGTCAGCTTCAGGTGCCCAGGTAGACTTCTGACCTGGGAGGATGTCTCGGGTGAGTCCATGGCTTTGTCTTCGGCCTGATCTGGAGAGGTGGCGTAGTTGGGGTCACTGTCCAGTGGTGGTTCAAACATGGCTGCAATGAGGCCAGACTATGAAGCAATAAATGGCAGTGGAGGAATCTGGCCAAAGGTCCCTGCTGTGGGTCCTATCCTCTTTACCTCCGAACACGATACAGACAGCCCTGGTCCTGCTGTTATCTGCGTAAGTCTGTATTATCTGGGGAATTAAAGAGGGACCATTAAGCCCCTTAACCATCCAGTCTGTTCACTGTTGTGAACAATGTTTTGAAACATTGAGGTTGCCAGTTTTGACTCTGTTATCAGGGTCCACCCACAATTTTGCATCCTCCTGCCCTCCCTCTGGCTGAGAAACCCCAAGAGTTTTTTAAAGAGCTATTTCCTTCCCCTGTCACAACCCCTGTACTCTCTTTGCCAGACTTTTTTGCACCCTCCCCCCACCCCACCTCCACAAGCACCACCACCGCCTCTCTTTGTCTTACAGACACAAGTACGCCACCTGAAACACCCCTAAAGCAAACTACTTAAACAAAGCAGTTATATTCAGCCAGTCAACCAAAAAATGAGCCACAGATTTTCAAATGCAATACTGCATGCCCTCCTGGAAAAAGCTTGTTACACACAAAACAGCTGGTGGCGAGTGTGCTCACATTAAAGTTTACTTAGTCTGTATCTGCTATGGCCCCAATGTTTGAAACACAAACAGACAAACAAAGTGCATGGACATAAAAAAAATGACAAAAATGGCTTGCCTCATCCTGGGAGATTATTTGTTGATATCTGCTGCTCTTGTGTTGGTTGGTGCTGCTAAACTGCCTCGTCTCCTCCTCTGACTGAGGATGGGCTTGCTCCTGCATTGTGGATCCAAGGCCTGGTCTTATTCTTACTGACAGGCTTCCTAATCAGGTTACTGAGGCACTGGGAGTCTGTACCCATGCTGGATGCTGGGTCAGACCATTCAGGCTGCATGGATCAGTGTAGGTGGGATAGACTCTGTCATGAAATTTGTCTAAATTATAATGATTAAACTCCACCAGTGTCTGCTATGATCATTTCTGATTAGAGGAATTTATATACATTTCAGCTAGAAACACACAATGCTCTAGAAATAGGCCACCAAATTGAAACCCTGTGCCCATGCCCTATTCCTATATCTTAGGTATAACCTTTCCATTTGTAATTGTTGTCCAATTAATCAATAAACAATTATATGGCAATAGGGGTTAAAATTCCTGTTGCAATGGCAGTGTTGAAAAGTTGATGTAATTTAAACCTTACAAAAGTCCACATCTTAACACCCCATTCACACTAGAATACGACAACCTGACAGGCGACCAGTCATTTCCTATGAGAGCAGGCGAACTGTAGCTGTGATTTGGCAGCTGGCAACACTGTGACACAGGGACGAGCGACAAATCGAGTAGAAGCGTTCTCTACTTAATGTAAATGAGTTATGATTCAAAGAATGAAAAGAAAAAAGAAAAGAGTGTAAAGATTGGTTCCGACAGTTCCTCAGACCCAATCACAGAGACACACTGTCCAAGGTCCCTATGCTGTACACACCCACAAGTGACATCGCAAGCAGCTCTGAATGTACCCACAAGATACATCACTGGATGCAATGAATGACTTGTCACCTTCTAGTGTGAGTGTAAGGTAAAACTCATGATTCAACAACTGCTTGGAGCAAAATTGCATATTATTATTAGGTTTTAACATTGGTTAGTTACTGAGCACAGTATTACTTGGTATTTATGCTTTTCATTTGCCAGTGAAATCAGGAAATAAACCATTTAAATATATGTGTAACCAGCAACGATATCCATTTTAGACATTGTGACCCTGGTTTCTAATGCCATCAATGTAAGTAAATGTTACTTTGGAATTAATCTATTTATATGGAAAAAAAATTGTGATTTTACATCTACACCAGTGATTAAATTATGCTATCATTTTTAATAATTGCTTGGATTAAGAATTGCTTGAAAAAGAATGCAAAGGAATCCAGGAGTGCGCTGACAAACAGGGTCCAAAGTATATGCAGATCCTGCTTTTCCTTACGAGCTTGTTTACTAGCTGCATTGATTAAATAAACCAGTCAAGCCTCAAAGCTACATGACAAAGCAAAGCCCGTTATCTGCCATTACTCTGAAGTCTGTTTGTGACTGACCTGACCTCTCTACTTCAAGGAACATTCAGAAAAGTGTCAAGCAAAAATGTCTTCACCCTCATGTTATTCCTACGCTATGTGAAAACATGCAGAGATAAGCATTTGAAGGAAACAAAACAGACTGACTGCGGATGCTGAAAGGACAGCTACTGCTTTGTAAGCTGCAATAGGGGGGAAATGACATATACCGCAAGCAATCCCACAGTGGAGAAAAGACATAAGAGTGTGGCAGCTTATTAAAGATGTGGTCCATGGTTTGTATAGTAAATCTACAACAGTAAATATTTGATCGTTTAAAGGGGACATACACAATTGAATAAAAAAACACTCTATAAAATTCTGAGGATATTTCTTCACCATGTGCTGCTCTCCAGTCTGTTTGCGCTTTGAACTAATCTAATGTGTTTAAAAAACCTCAGCGTCTGTAATAGGTAAAAACCCAAAGTGTCTTGGTCCGGAATGCTAGGCTTTCTCTCTGCTCACGGCCAAAATGCAGTATTTTGGAGGATTTTAGCCCTGCCAAATGTTGAAAAGCATGAACTGAAATGATGATATTACTCTATTGTTGCTCCATATGTTGGTAATATTGACTTATTTTTGTTGACAATGGAACTGACTCTAAATTCAGGAGTGTGCTCACTGTGTGAAAGTGCTAGAAAACTAAACAACTCCAGTAACAAATGAGTTTCTGTGGTAATGAATAAATACTTAAAGACAAGTTCAGTCACATACAAATAAAAGTCTTTTTTTTCTCCTCAAATATACCATTCCACCTTAAAAGGTGCAGAGCTTCTGAACATATCAAACCAGAGAAGTATCTCCCCACTGGTGGTAATTTGCATATTGAAAAATTCAAACTCTGTAATGATCTCATTATTCAGAATGTCCAGTTACATCTGAGAGAGAATGTGTATAAGACATGTCTTCTTTGGAAGAATTTTGTTATTACAGGTCACAGATTTTCAAAAATACATATTTTTGTCATAGAGATATCTAGCTTAGAGCCGGAATTCCTAACATGGGCAAGACACAAACTACAGAATGATGCATGACTTGAGTGGCCTATTAATATTTTAGATTTTCCAGGGTGACTCCCAGCAGCACAAGGGCACAGTGTTTTTTAAGTTTTTCCTTCCTAAATTCAAATTGTTTCAGTGTTAACAAAAATGGTATATGTCACCACTTTAGATACATATTTTGACTCATTGTTTGAAGGATCAGTTGACACTGAGAGGGAGGTTTTACGTACAGTTAAGAAAAACTGTCTGTGGTAGAATTTGGCACTGTCACTGTGGTGGTACGCTCATATCTTTAATTAGGGAACATTCATTCATTTTCTGTAACCACTTCATCCTCTCCAGAGTTGCTGTCTGTCCAAAGCCCACCCGGAATCATTGGCCACAAGGGGGGAAAACCACCTGGATGGGGCACCAGTTCATCAAATGGTACTATACACTCACATATTCATTCACACACTCAGCCTACCAGCATGTGCATGTGGAAGGTGGGAGGAAAACCTAGCACCCAGAGGAAACACACGGGGTTATTCACAGAGAGAACCCTCCAAACTCTTCACAGACAGCCACCCAAGGCAGGGTTCAAACCCACAAGCCCAGGACCCCCGTGGTGCCAACTTTTTCCTCTTTCAGTACGTTTTTGTTTACCATGGGACAAAATAACTGTGATTTTTTTTTTATTCCATTCCTTTAGTCAGAGAAATGCAGTTAGACCTGGCATTCCTAATGACACCAGCTAAAGAATGATTCACAGGGGTCTATAAATATTTCAGACTTTCCAGGGCACCAATTTTTAACAGATTATTTCCTCCTTTCCATCATTAGATATACTGGTTTTCTTACATTATCCTTATACAAAATGACTTTTTCGAGCAAATGTACTGTGGCAGACAAATTTCTAGTGTTTGAATAAAACATGAATATTGCTAAAGTCGATGGGCACTGCCTTTATCTTGACCAATTAGTGTAAGGCAAACAGAACAGCTGCCTTAAGTCAGTATTTTACTTGACATGATGTTCTGATCAATTCAAACGTGTTTAATATTATCATGTTTTTAATCTTGGCTCCTGCAAACAGTGATGATGTAGGAGCCTCAGTCAGTGTAAAAGTCATAATGGCACATATATGTGAGAGGGTGTCAGATTTTAGTCTTTTAATTACAATTTCTGTGTCATTTCAATGTTTTCTAATGTATAGTTATTATTAGTTTAAATGAGGAAAAAAAGAACTGAGAAAAAGCCCTTCCTTTCAATATCAAATAAAATACACTGAGGTAAGCTGCTGGTACCCACGGTGACGTAATCTATCACGATATCGGTACAACTCCCCGTCATACCGCCCACCCTTGGCTCGTGCTTTTTTTACCCCCCTCAAGAATAGCAACAGCTGACGTGCCCCTGCTCCGTTCTGAGCGGCGGTGCGCGCGACCGTGCAAGCGAGCGAGCGAGCTAGCGGGCGGGCGGCTGGCTGACGTCACGCGCGGCCCCTCAGCCATGCGTACTGAGGCTTGTTTGTTGACTGGGTTTGTTATGAGTGGAGAAGGCCTTGGATTAAATTAAAATCTACACCCCGCCGATGGAGGGCATGGACATAGACCTGGACCAGGAGCTCATGCAGAAGTTCAGCTGCATGGGCACCACGGACAAAGACGTGCTGATCTCCGAGTTCCAGAGACTGCTGGGCTTTCAGCTCAACCCCGCTGGATGCGCCTTCTTCCTAGACATGACCAACTGGTGAGCCACAGGGCCTTTCATTATCATTATCATTATTATTATTACACGCCTTTAGCTTCTCCGACACTGTTCTTCCTCCACTCGAGCGAGTAAATCATCTAATTCATCAGCACAGGTGACCCTGAGACTGACTTTACTATAGCTTCAGCTTGTCCTTGTGATTAAAGCAAAAAAGCACGGAGCTGAAGTTAGCTCCTTATTCGAATTCCCCGGTCCACCTTAAATGGCGCAGGGGCTCCATTCTGTGCAATGAGGACCCAACTTCACCCCGCTACATCAAATCCACGACTTTTAAGGTGGAACTGAATATTTGAATAAGCAGATAACCTGAGATTATTTTTTGAAGCAGGGAAGTTAAACCTGGCTCGGACAGCTCAGATAAGTAACTAGCCTCAGCCTACAGAGTTTTAAGCAAACGATAACAAAACTGAAAGTTGCTTTTGTCATGGCTTTAAGCCGCTGGAATAGCTGTGGGCTAACGTCACTGCACATATCGCTAAGTTATGTTCTATGAAAGTATATGAAGGGAAGGAGATACAGCCCTCACATTAAAAACGATTTCACACCAGGTTATTAACTAGACCCAGGCCATTTGTTCATAACTGACATTTGAGTTCTTAGATTCTGGAAAATATGAGAAAATCCTCGCAAAAACTGTCGAGTGACGCTAAGCTATTTCCCTATTACCTGTCCGCTGTATTCCTGTTAGCATGTTCGCTAGCTGGCAAGCTCGGTCACGATTTAATACAGAGTAAGAGTTTTCACGTTTAACTTCACTTTGGACAGACATTTAACTACAGTAAACCTCTCTGATTGTGTTTAACTGTTTGGAAAAGTGTGGGAGTTGTCGGGGCACGTCCAGACTCAGGCTAATAACTCGTAGATTAACTGTAACGTTAGGTAAGTTTACAGTCACTAAACTGTCGCGGGTGAGTGTTACATAACTCTCTCCCTCTCTTTCTCTCTCTCTCTCCCTCTCTCTCCCAGCTATTCACGAGTCTATTCGTTGTTTTGATTATATTACAGCCCACACCGTCCAATGTTTTATTTATTTATTTATTTTGTCTTTTGTCTATTATGGGTTTGTGTTTTTCTGTATAGTACTTGGTACTTTAAAAAGAACCCACTTCTGTATAAGGGCTCAATTTCACGTCAAACTGAAATAAAATTGGAACATGTTTATGTGGTTGTTTCATGCCCCTATTTAATATAATACATTGTTAATTATAATTAAAACACCAAAATCCTCCTTTATAATTTTTAATCACATTTTAATTACGTTCTTCTTCCTCTAAAACATCATGTTTCATCAAAACATCAGTGAGAGCCAGTGGGTGTGGAATTTAATATTAACCAATAATATCACTATTTTGAAAAGCCTGCTTTTCATCATCCAGTTAAATCATGATGGCAAATCATGTCCTGACCATAATACTTCCTGTCCCCAAAAAATCAGTTTCACACGGAAATGTATCTGATTTGTTTAATGTTGGATTTCACCACTTAATTCTGCAACTGTACAATTGCTTGAAACATCATTTAATGTAAATTGTGTTATATTATTATATGATATGTTTATATAGCCCATGGTCTGTACATATTCATGTATTCTTACATGTTCTCTGGACTATAATCCTACAACTGAAAACATTCCTATTATCCTGCAATACTCAATAGTTACAATGTTTTCGTAATTATTGTTTATAATAGTAAGTTTGTACATGTATTCATGTACATCATGTTTTTACATTAGCAGTAGTGTTTCCTAGTTTTTATTTATTCTGTTATTTTTACTGAATATATTATATTCTATATGTAATAATCTGTATACTTGGTCTGCTTTTTGTGTCATGTCATACATGTTCACACCCACAAAGATAGATTCTTCATATGTGTAACATACTTTCTACAATAAAGCGATTTTTAGTGGTTCTATATTATCAGTAAGTTTGAGGTGTGCACTTTTGCTCAGAAAAGCCCCACTGTTCCAATGAATGAAAATAGATTTTATGTCTGTCAAAATATTTGTTGAATATTTTACACAGCTGCTCTCAAAAAACAAAGGTATTTTCTTTGATTGTCATCCAACCCCCATTTTAGCTCAGTTAATGTTATGTCTTGTGCTAGCTGAACAAATCCTTGTGATGGCTGGAAGAGATCAGAAGAGCTATAACCAAACTTATATATATATATCCCCCCCCCCCCCCCCCCCAAGAAATTATTATTCTAATGAATACACCGTGTTAACAAATGTGTTTGTGATTTTGCACAATACTGTAACTGCTTTTATTCACTTTTATCACTTATGTCATACGTACTGTCTGAATTTGGTGTTATACAATATCATTATTGCAATAAATTTATTTACAACTTTACAAAAAGACAAGCTATAATTTGAATGTGTAAATAACACATTTTTGTTACTTTCACTATGCCATTTTTTAAAGACAATGTGTGTCTTTCATAATAGGAATCTTCAGGCAGCAATTGGAGCATATTATGACTTTGAGAGTCCAAACATCAATACACCGTCGATGTCCTTTGTAGAAGATGTGACTATTGGAGAGGGAGAGTCTGTGCCTCCTGACACACAGTTCACAAAAACATGGCGGATACAGAACACAGGTTTGTGATTTGGTTTTATAGATACAGCTGGCAGTATCCTAACAGTGTCCTGTAACTATCCACAAACTATTCAGTATTGAAGTGACTTCTGAGGCTGTGATGAAGGCATCTTGTTACATGCAAAATTTTTGAGATGTGCAATGATATTAATTCTGTTCTACTGAATCATCTGGGGTTTATTTAAACTGGGAGTTTCCTGTATTTGTAACAATCCATAAATTATATATTTCTCTGTAATTTTAAAGCAGGCAAACATTGGGTGCCAATTGAAGAGGCTCAGCAATCCACTTTGTCTTAAAACTCCTTTTAAGTGCTTATGTTCTGTATGTGTGCTATAGGTTCAGAGTCATGGCCTCCAGGTGTGTGTCTGAAGTACATAGGAGGGGACCAGTTTGGTCATGTGAACATGGTGATGGTGCGGTCTTTGGAACCACAGGAAATTTCAGATGTCAGTGTGCAGATGCGCAGTCCAGCTAATCCCGGCATGTACCAGGGCCAATGGAGAATGTGTACAGCTACTGGACTCTTCTATGGAGGTGAGGCACCAGTAAACACAACCTGTGCAAAATGGTGTTTTTAATGAAAGAAGAATATACACGAGACCAGAACAAACTACTTTTGTCCTCTTTGTTCGAGGGACACTTTACTAGTGGTTGTCAAACTGGAGTTCAGGGCAACCCTGGGAGCCCCACATATATAGTGTTACAGCACAAATGTGGATATTCTGGGGTTCTTTAAGTCTGCTTGGAGAACTACTGTAATATTAAGGTTAATTACACTGAAGGATTACTGGGTTAGAAACACCTTTTTATCTACATTCATTGTTTATTTTATCAGCTCCAGTGACCACACAGAAGCACATTTGCAGGTCTCTAAGTATAGACAAGAGTCCACCTGTTTCTCTGCATAATTTATCCCCATTTCACCCAGTTCTTCAACAGTAAAGATCACCACAAACTAGGTATTATATGGGTGGTGGCTCATTCTCAGCACTGCGGTGACATTGATGTGGTGTTAGTGTGTGATGCACTGATACCAGCGGATCAGACACTGCAGTACTGCTAGAGTTTTTAAACTCTGTGTTGACTCACTGCCCACTCTGTTAGACACCCCTACCTTGTTGTTCAGTCTTGTAGATGTAAAGTCAGAGACAGTAGCTCATTTGTTGCTGCACAGTTTATGATGGTCGTCCTCTAGTCCTTTATCAGTGGATACTGGATGCTGTTGGCTGGATGTTTTTGCTTGGTGAGAATTATTCTCAGTCCAGCAGGGATGCTGAGGGATTTAAAAACTCTAGCAGCCCTGCTATGTCTGATCCACTCATACGAGAACAACACACAGTAAAACACCACTACCATGTCCTTGTCAATGCAAAGCGGAGAAAGATCCACCACAAATATTATACCTGCTGTTTGGTGTTCCTCTGGGGATCCTGACCATTTGAAGAGCAGGCTGAAATGGGTACGAGAAAGTATGCAGAGAAACAGGTGGACTACAATCTGTAATTGTAGAAATACAGTGTCCCTGTGTGGTCTGTGGAGCTGATAAAATGGACAATGGGTGTGGATACAAGGTAGGTGTTTTTAATCCCGTGATCGTTCAGTGTACTGTAGTTAAAGTGATTGTGTGGTGATCAAAGATCTTCCAAGATGTTGTGGTAACTGTGGTGGTCACACCTTCCAAGCAGGTTTCACTTTCATCTTATATGCTGTTCTGTTGCAGTTGGCTGATATCACTCTATACAACAAGGTGTTGTACCAAGAAGCCACAATTGTAGTAGTTAAGCAGTACCTAAGGCAATGTAGATGGGATCATGCCAGGGCACCAGATCAGTTGGCACAACACAATATAAATGTTTTTTGTTGTAGCTGATGTTTTAAAGAAACATTTCAGCCAAATACCTTCCAAATACCGTTTTAGCATGGATACATGCATGTTATTGCAAGTAAATGCAATGTATACAATGTTTATACAAGTGATTTTTAATTTAAAGGTTATGTGTGTGAGCAACATCCGGTGAGTACCTCATACAGGATATGAGCATTGTTTTGCTCCTTGGAGTGTTCTGTGGTTAGTCTCCATCATTAGTATGAAGCTTATTTATTGTGTACTCTTGAATATTTCTGTAGATGTGATCTGGGTAATTCTGAGCGTGGAGGTTGGAGGTCTTCTTGGGGTCACGCAGCAGCTGTCCTCCTTCAAGACGGAGTTCAACACTCAGCCACACCGCAACGTAGAGGGAGACTTTAATCCCTTTGCCTCACCACAGAAGAACAAGCAAGATGCCAAGGAGGATAATCTAAAAGATCCTGGAGGCCCATGGGTGGCCCCTCTGGACTCCATTCAGCAAGATCAAAACGGACTCTCTCACAACTCTGTAAATATTACACCAAATGGTCTCCAAAACAACTTATCGGTAGTGACTTACAGCCAGGTATGTACCGGGGTTCAGTCAAATGTATGTGCGCAAACTCTCTTCTTCTTATTAATAATTATTCATTTGCTATAGCAGACCATTATTTGTCGTCCTGACAGCAACATATGGCATCGTGTCTAAATGTGCTGTCACTATGTGACTACTGTGCCACTTATATGGGGGGGGGTGTAGGAGTCTGATAAATGTATGATAGTCTTGTGTAATTTCACAGCTTTTTAATCATTACTGAGAAGCTTTGGCTTGGAGTGTGGTGTAATCCATAATTGTGAGCTTTCATCATAAACACTTAGAATACATTATATACATATAGGAAGACACTCCAAACATTTGCATAGCAGTGTATGTAGTAGAATGTGAATTCGATGGTCCTTTATAGATGCTTTGTGAATACTTTTTTATCTATTACCATATACTTTACTTGTCACTAACCTTAATTCTAACTCTCACAAACCATAACATTAACCCAAAATGTAATAATGACAAAACAAATTTTACTCGTAGATAAATATGAAAAATGATTTTAAAGTCCTGTGCAGCGTTAGTTTCAAATTGGTCTAGAAATGTTTCAATTAATACACTTCAGATGTGTCAGGAATGATGAACTGAGATCTTTTTACATAGATAATAAAAAAAAAAAACATAAACAATGTTGAAATAAAATTAATTTTAGTGTGAATATTCGGACACATGACCTCAGTAATATTACTAAAAAAAATGTTGCGTGTTTTTTTTTTCAGTTAATGGCTTACTGTTGCACCTGTAAGGCTTGAAATATTGAGTAAACATTGTTACTTGAGGTTTGGGGCATTGCCTCCTTCCTTAAATGCCAAATAGTTAGGGCTTTCCTTATAGAGTCACTCTATTGTTCTCTGAATATGTGACACCTGACGTAAGGAGAGAAAAAAAAAGCATTGTGATGATTCACAGCGTTAGGTTACACCTGTCCTAGTTCTGTCAAACTAGTTAACACAATACATTTTTATTATATTTGCAGCCAAACATACCATGTTGTCTCGTAGGTTTTATATTATTCTCATTGCAGAGCTTGTGGAAATATAGAGAATGAAATCTCTGATGAAAAAACTAAACTGATCTGAAATGACATTTGGCATGGTCGAGGAACTGAACCTGCCTTAGTATGCTGAGATAGAGACAGTGAGACGTAAAGACAAAGCAGCAAGGAGTTCAGGAGCCTTTTCCCATAACTGTCAATTCCTGCACAGGTATGTACTGTGTAGGAACACTGATGTGTGTATATGTGATAGCTGCTGCTCTTAGGGCCACTGAACACACAGCTGGTCAGGTGAGTTGGTGGACAGTCTGGGAACCAGGAATAGAGGTCTGTCTGCTTGGATTAATTTTACCATCATGAGGAACTGGGCTATAGCTGGAGTGGTTGGTCATGCAGAAGCTTGGTTGGAATGGCGATATTGAGAAGATCAGAATTTTACCATCCACTTCAAACCCAGACTCTTGCCTTTCACAAATATGCAGCATGTTTAATCATAAGGAACAATGCCTGTTAAATTAGATGTTGCCTAAAAATCACAGCTGTGATGTTGCTGCAAGCTAAGGAGAATTCTGAGTGGGAAATGGCCTGAAATCCACAGCCCATCCAAGGCAAAATGATTGAATCTCGTACTACAGAAAAAAACTGTTAAAAGCCTATACTTACTTACCAAATATTCTTACTTTCCTATGCCAAAACACAACTAACCATTAGCCTCTCACCCTTTTCTTTCCTTGTAAGCAACACTGGACATGATTTAGGAATGTCGTGCAATGTTAGATATTCAGATTTATAGATGTACAGTTATCAAATATTTCTGTATATTCCACAAAGCAGGATGTCTCAGTTGATTGACCCAGTTTAGACATTTAGTTTCGTCTCCTCGCCTACTTGCTTGGATTCCCCCCAATCCAGGGCTTAATTTGTAAATCATGAGGTAAGGGAACACAGAGTAGAGTGATCCAAGTGCACATGGAGTGTAAAAGATCCAGAATGCCTTCGACACTTGGGGGTTAGGGGGATCCATGTACATGCTGCTCTGTAAAAGCATGCACTCCAAATTTGAGAGGTGCCGAATCCTGTTCTGGCAGGATCTGGATCAAATTAAACATTGCCCCAGTCACACAATTCAACCAAATCAGGACGCATGATACCACTGTCACAGGAATTGCCACCACATCTTTTTAAACTGCTGTTAATGCAACATCATTTGACCTCACCACACTTGGAGGAGAAATTCACCGCTAGTTAATCAGCTAAGGGGGCCAGTTATGGTCAGTTCCAGATACAGAAGGATGTGGCATCATTGGCATCATTAGATTTGCAACCTACAAATGATGGTGATGGTACATAGAGCATTTAACTTCTTAGGCTCCAGGTGGACTGTTCTTTAGCTCTCATCCTGTTTGATAATAATGGATTTTGGGTTTAATTGATCTAGATAACAGAAAAATACTGCTTTTCCACTGTTTTGTGAAAGAACCCCAGGCAGTTTTTGAAAGCAGCCTTAAACGATACAGCTAGGCATTTTACTAAACAGATAGTGGCCTAAATTTGTGTTTATGTTCCTCTCCTTAGTGTTATGTGAATGAATTATTTTGGTCACCAACCATAGCCTGGGCACCTACTACACAGTTAAACTTAATAAAGCTGGGTGTGTGGTACTTGTGTGCTGCATCACATAATAGCTTTGATTCCAAGCCTGTTATTTACTGGCACACACCCTAACCTGAAGGGCTGAAGAACACAGGCGTTCCTCACACAATAACAAGTCTTATCTGAACTTGTGGTTTGAACACAAATGTAGTAGTATTCTAACTTGATAAGCAGATGGGGTCGACAGTGTGTTTCATATTTCCCTTTTGTTACTCCGAAAGATGTGACATTGTGGTTTGAATGGTTATGATTTGTGTAGCTGAGAAAATGCACAAATTTGCCACACTGTCTATCTGCCACAAGGGGGAGTGTACTTGGTCTGAGTGAACTGAGGTGTGCTGACGCTTACGTCATGTTCAATTCAGGTTCAATTCACGTGTACTCATTTCAGAATGTTGTTCTGCTAGGATCATATTATTACTCTAATGCAGTGTTGCCCAAAGTTGCATAGGTAGCCATTGGATTTGGCCTGCCTTAAGTAATATAAGACAATTCCAATGAGAGAATGAACATGTTTCTAAAACAGACAATGCACTTTGATCCCCAAAATAAATGTAATAAATAAATAAATTGAGTATTTCTTAATGTGTATTTTTGTATTATAAATGTGTTGGTGAAAAATGGGTTGTTTTTTTAATTATTATTAAAATACTATGTATTTATTCTCACATGTACCCTTCTTTCCTCTTCTCCACAGGGCTGCCACGGGCCCTACCCTTTTGGACAGTCTTAAGGGACAGAAATCATCACCATCTGGAATCCCCCCCTTTTCTGCGGGGTTACACAGGGGAGTAACAGATTTATTATAAAGACTTGGCAACCCTCCTCCCCCCATGCATCACAACACAACCTAAGATACTGACAAGGCTGTTTGGTTCTAAATCAATATTCAGCCATGGTCAACACCTGAGTTAAGCATGTGTGAATGCTAAATTAAGATGAGTGCTAGAAATCCTCAAAAGTCAGATACACAGGTTTTTTTTTTTTTTTTTTTTTGTCTGTATTGTTGCAAAATGTAGATTCAAGTGAGAGATTTGATGTGTGTATGATTGGGTGTGCGTGTGTGTGTGTGCGCTTGGAAGCGCATGTGTGGACGATGCACAAAAGAGAAGTGAAAAAAAGCCATTGAAAAATAATTTTTGCTTGTCAAGTAGTTTTATATTTTACATGGATGTTCTTTGACTTTTACTTTGCGAACTGAACGATTTTACTGAAAAAAAAAAAATCTACATAAAAACCGTAGTCATCCAGACCTGTACTATTCAAGATAAATGTGAAATTGGTCATAACACTATTTTCTTCTTACACTTCTTCATATGATTCACGAGGCACCTGCCTTATTTAGTCCTAATTTATTATTGCTGATCTTACAAATACTTCAGAATTTAAACTTATGCCAGGATCAGTTCACAAACTCAACAGTAGTGCTTGGTAGAGGCCAGAAGGTGGAACCGTTGAACCTTTGAACAGAACACATTCTTACAGCTGTTATACTGGAAATCTAGTCAGGCCCTTCGATCATTCTGGGCTAATATCACAATTGCACTGAGCTACACAGCTCCCACTTGAAAGCCCTTATGATCTCTTTGTTGCAGTCGCTCGTGCAGACAGTTAATTTTTCTTGTGACGCTTTGAAGGCCAATAGCATTTGAGTGTGTGTGGTGGCTTAAATCATAGTAGCTCATGCCTCGGGCACAGACGTTTGACTCAAGCATTCGTTTCATTACGGCTTGCTGGTTTTTCTAATGCAAGAGTCCCCAAAGCACATGATTGTTTGACACTATTAATTGGCTCAGCCACATTTTTTTTCCACCACTGTACTATTAGTTACAAAAGGTCTAGGTTGTTTCACATCCAAGAAGATTTGGACTATTTTATGGAAGACGTTTATTGAACTGTCTTTACTGTCTTGGTTTTTGAATGTGTTCTTTCATAGATGTCACGTTTTTTGCTGGAAAATCCCAAATATAAAATGCATATGAGTGCATATTTACAGAAAATCTTTAGTCGAAAGTGTTTACGCATTGAGATTTTGGTATTTAAAGGACGCAGTATATTCAGTATGTCAGGGTATAGATTACATATCTATTTATATTTATATTTCTAATGAAATTTGACCTTATGTCAGTGATTGTCCTGCAGTTTTAATTGGCTTGTGTAGTAACTGAATTGGCTAAAACACAGATCTATTCTATGTCTCAGTTCAGTGGTCTTCATGCAAATCAATCCCTCAGAAATTATGTTGCATATGTTTTGTGTCCGTAATTACTCTGACCTGTTGAAGTGAAAGGGATCATTGTAAGAAATGTTTGTCAAAATGGCCCCCTTTGCTATGCATCTGGTAACTGATAAAATGTTTGTCATTACTGACACCAACGTTTCGTTTTTACCTTTTGGAATTGCTGTGCGTTTAGTTCAGATCACTGATTATCTATGCAGTGTTTGAAGGGGGTCATCCGTTTGTGTTTCTCAGTAAAAACAAAAATACAACGCATTACATAACACAATGCTGATGTTGTCTTAGATTGCCACAGAGATTGGACAGGTAAAATTTACTTCAGAGATATTTAATTGCAAACATTTTGTGCTGCCTACAGCTCAAGGCCAGTGTCATTGCCTCATGAGTTGTCTTCCTTTGAGTTGTTTTTGTGAATGTCACCATCTACAACAAATTATATATGCCTATTTCCGACTTGATATTGCTGTCCCGGTTGTGTGTGTGAGAGAGAGGCTGTTTCTGAGTGAGAAGATGCTATGTTGTGGTCTTCAATTTTTTTTTTTTTTTTTTTTTTTTTTGGACTTATTTCTTTTGTTTGCTGTTGAGTTTTCTGCACGGTGGCATGGAGAATGGCTGAGCAGAGCGTTTGCATAGAGTCCTATGGTAGCACATTTAACATAAAAAGACAATACAAAAATGAAGCCCTTTTCCTGTATGTGTAAATGAACATTTGTATGATTAAATCAACACTTAAAAAGAACCAAACTGTCTTTTATTATTATTATTATTACCAGGAGTTGTTTTCCAGTAAGAAATATACAGACAATGTAGTGCTTATGTGAACTTAAAGACCAACAACCTGTCTATAATTTCAGTTTTCAATTTAAAAAATATAGGTTCCAAAATGCAATTCCATAGAAGAGCTATTTTGATAATCCTGTATCCATAATGCAGTATATGTTTATTTGTAATGCACTATAAGGCATACATAATACTATATAATGCCTGCTGTAAGCCTTTATAATTACTTACAGATTCAGAAACATACATACCAGGTTATAAGGTATGCATGTATGACCTTATAAAAGCAGGTGTTATAATGCCGTATAATATCTATTAATAATAACATTATACATAGTGTAGGAGCACAATTCTTAGTTTTAGGAGTTGTTTTGGCGTTTTCTATCATTATGTGTTTTGTAGGTGGGTGGTGGTGTTTTTTGTGTGACAATTGAACCACCATCTGGGACACGTTTGGCAGTAGATAAGGCTCATGATACACAAACGAATGGGTATTGAGACAAGGCCATTCAGCCAGTAAGTGTCCTTTATTGGAACAAGGGAGCAAGACAGTATTTGGGCTTGGCGTATGATGAGTAGATCCACCAGCACACAATTCTAGACTGGATACTGCTCTGCCCCTGACATTCGGCAGACACACACACATACACACACACACACAAACAACAACCAACACACAAAACAACATCTCCCACACTTATACATTGATATTATATTGCATTATAACACCAGCTTTTGTAATGTCACACAGTCAGACCTTAAGAATGTAACTATAACTGTTTATAATAACTATTCAAATATAGAGCAGTCATTATAAAATTTGTTCACTGTTGTTTTTAGTTTAAAGAACATTTTATGTCAATCATTTATGTGAATGAAGTACAAGTCAAGTAAACAAAAAGTAAGGAAATTTGTGTTTGGTAGATTATTCCTTTGTTGTAACAATGCTTCTTGGCGTATACCGTTGGAAAGCCTATTAAATACCCTTTTAAATGATGGCAAATTTGAGGGATGAGCAGCAGAGCTGAGTAGGTGCATTGTGCCTGTGAAAATTTTGCCAAATCCTCTCTGTCAATGCCAAACAGATTATTCTACCACTGCCTTGTTTGGTGGACTGGATGACTGAAGTTTGAAGAACAAGACTTTGGCAATCCCACAAGTGTTAGATGGGGTTGAGGTCAGGACGCTGGCAGTCCATTCCATCCTCTTCACTCCCAAATTCTGGAGGTAGTCTCTGATAAACCCTGCTCTGTGAGGGTGAGTGTTGTCGTCATGGAGGATAGAGTTCGGTCCCAGACTATGGAGATATGGGATTGCCACTGTTTGCAGAATTTCATCTGGATATCCCTCTGCATTGAGATTGCCTCCAATGATGACAAGCCTTGTTTTTTCAGTGAGGGAGATGCCGCCCCACACCATCACACAGAATAAGTTGATTGGCATTGGCATTGTGTGCTCATCCCACAAATGCATGTTCCTTACAAATGTGGCACCATTGACAAGGAAAATTATCAGGATTTTCAACGATATAAGATTTATTGCCAAGAAGCATTGTTACAACAAATAAATAATCTACCAAACACAAACTTTCTTACTTTTTGTGCTATGTTTATAAATGTCCTCCCCATAATGTGAGGATACCATTTAAGGACAATTTAGAAAGCTTTGTTTGTTTTAGCCACATTTTGTGGACTGATGGTCAACAGGTAGTCTTGTGATCCCTAAGTTAAGGACAGCAGGTATAGACAGCTGTTATAGTATTAGCATCAGGTGAACGTTGAGGGCTGTGGGAATCAAACCTGCTGTATCAGATGCACACTCCAGGATTCTTGGGATATAACAGGTGTAGCTGTATTGCTAGCTGCAGATAAGGACTGTAATAACTCTTTGACAGTTTTCTTTCCAGAACTCTGAGGCAGTCCTACTGATGTTCAGAACGTTTGTGTTATTCACTTGTTGAGATGTAAATTGTAATTCAGTTTGCTTTTATGTGTAAGAATCTGTTATCTGTCACCAACACCCTGAACTGTTATCACTATTGAGTTTCTCTAGAATGAAACACAACTCAAAATGTTTTTTCTCAACCTTCTAATTATGCAGACTTGGAAATATGTGGAGTTTTTGCTTCCAACCCATATTTCTCTATGATTTAGTTGGTTTTTTTTTTTAATTATAATTATTATTCCACCCATTAGCTTTGACTCCTCCAGTCACATAGTTCTACTAAGGTTGAAGGTTTGCGCTCATTCCACATTAAAAGTAGAATTTTTATATTTGCCTAAAATATAAACAGCTTAATCGGTTTATAAATTGCATATCAATACCTGTCTAGCACAGTAAAACATATTTGTTGAGGCTGTTAATCAGAAGGAAAGGCCTATGAATGCAGAGTAGATTTATAAACTGTTAAGGGAAGCTACAGATAGGCCAGCAGTCACTCTGAAGGAGCCACAGAGTTCAGTGACACTCCAGGTACTTTTGGAGAACGTTTAGCAAAATTTTTTGATGTCAGAACAACATGAGCCCCCCCAGCATATGTCAGAAAGCAAGCTGACTGGAAGGTATATTTTATCATCCATCCATCCATTATCTGTAACCGCTTATCCAATTTAGGGTCGCGGGGGGTCCAGAGCCTACCTGGAATCATCGGGCGCAAGGCGGGAATACACCCTGGAGGGGACGCCAGTCCTTCACAGGGCAACACAGACACACACACATTCACTCACACCTACGGACACTTTCGAGTCGCCAATCCACCTGCAACGTGTGTTTTTGGACTGTGGGAGGAAACCGGAGCACCCGGAGGAAACCCACGCGGACACGGGGAGAACACACTAACTCCTCACAGACAGTCACCCGGAGCGGGAATCGAACCCACAACCTCCAGGCCCCTGGAGCTGTGTGACTGCGACACTACCTGCTGTGCCACCGTGCCGCCCTATATTTTATCATATGACCTAGAATTTCCTACAATACTTTCACAAGGCATTGTATGTTTAAACTGTAAGTAAACTGCCAGTTTGGGTTAAAGACTTCCTCCTCCCTGTGCAAACTCATCATAAACCTATTTGTGTCATATATGTGCGCCCACCACAACCCTAGTCCTATTTTCTTTTTAGGCCTCGAAGGGGGGTTGGCCAAATGCCAAAATTCAGCAAAATTTTATATCCCCCTCTCTGCCTCAATATAATTTTTTATTTTAATAAAATACTTTGAATATCTTTAGTTTCATGGTGATTTGGACAACTGTGTTCTTGATATTAAGGGGATTATGAATGTGTTGATTAATGAAATTAATTATTTCCATTGGTCCAGGAAATTATTTTCTTAGCAGGGGACACTAAAACTGTGTTATGTAAGAAAAAAGTCATGAATATCACAGATATGTTATATTGGATTGTTATTTCTTAAAAGTGAAGTCTAATTTGATTAATTTGCTCATCCTTGTAATTACTGGTTTCTCCTTTGTTACTGCTGTTGATTCCATATATGCCTGAACACTTACTTTCCAAACTACAGGTTGCAGACGTGTGTAAAAAAAAGTTTTACTGTCACCCATTTTTAAAACAAAGTTAAAAAAAAGAAGAAGTCGTATTTCACTCTCTAAACCATCCATAGTTGGTAACTGAAGCCTAGTCACTCCCAGAGACTTCCCCATCCAAAGAAAAAAGTTCAGAGACTTTCTTCAGTGATTGTAAACTAAGTAAATTTACATTTACATTTACATTTAAGCATTTGGCAGACGCTTTTATCCAAAGCGACTTACAAAAGAGGATCTAACATTCAAACTACAGCACAAATTATACAAAATACCTACATTAAGTGCAATATGTCAGGAAGTAATAAGTGCATTAAAGAAAGACATTCAGTGCAAAAGATACTCTCGGAAGAGCTGGGTTTTCAAGGATTTCTTGAATGTGGAGAGGGTCCCTGTTGCTCTGATAGTGCTTGGAAGCTCGTTCCACCAGCATGGTACCAGAGATGAGAATAGCCTCGACTGACCTGTACGGGGGGTTGGTCGTGTTAGTTGGCGCTCCTTTGAGGAACGGAGAGGGTGGGTGCTAACATATGGTTTTAAGAGTCTATTGAGGTAGATGGGAGCAGAACCAGTGAATACTCTGAAGGACATCATTAGTGATTTAAATTTGATGCGAGCAGCTAAGGGTAGCCAATGCAGCTCAACTAATAGGGGTGTGACATGTGTTCTTTTAGGCTGGTTGAAAACCAGGCATGCTGCAGCATTCTGGATCATCTGTAGCGGTCTCACAGCACAGGCCGGAAGACCTGTCAGGAGGGCGTTACAATAGTCAAGACGGGAGATTACTAACGTCTGAACAAGGAGCTGTGTTGTATGTTGAGTTAGGTATGGCCTAATCTTCCTTATGTTGAACAGGGAGAAGCGGCACGATCGAGCTACATGTGAAATACATGTGTATCACTGAATATGAAACTAGTGTTAAAAATGATAATGGGTAGACTAACTAGCAGCTGACAGCATCCAAAATGCACCCATTTTTCATCTAATGTTTTTAATCGTTTGACACCTTAACTGACAACATAGGCCACCTGCCCGTCATGTCAGGCAAATCTGGAGATTTCCAGCGAAACCAGACGAAAGGTTTCTTCCAAAGTGAAGAAGTTAGATTGAGAGATTCTGCAGGTCAATATTGTGTATATAAATTTGTTTTCTTTAGAAGTTGAAGTACTGGTATTTATCAATGAACCTTCATTATGTACACGTAGCATTCAGAAAGTAACATTTACAGTTAGCTATTTATTACTGATGTTTAGATTGCCCATGCAAAGATTGCTGTGAGGATCCAGCCACAAACATTTGTGAAGTTCTATTAAATCAAAGCCTCTCTAATCAAATGGCCCTCTAACACACCCTAAGGGTACTGGATGGAGCTCCATCTATCCAGAGACTGCACTTCCACTGCTCCACAGCCCAGTGCAGAAGGACTTTATTACCCTCGGCACATGCTTGGCATTCAACATGGCAACCTAAGGCTTGTGTAGGGCAGTTCCAGAGAGGATTGATCTATTGGCAGTGCTTTTCTATGTTAATTTAACAAGCTGAGTATGCAAAATAGAATGCCTATTTCAGCAATGGGTGCGCCCATTGACTTTAGAGGATGTGTCTACACACATTTGAACATGGAGTGTAGGTTTAATTTTAGCTTCTAACTGGAAGTGCGTGTTATTATTTGTCCATAATCAGTGAATATACAAAGTCTACACACCCAGGTTTGTGATATATAATGAGAACAAGATGAACATTCTAGAATTCTTTCCACTTTTAATGTGATATAATGTGAATAATCTGTAGAATTCTATTGAAATTGGAAATGAAATATTGTGGGGAGAAAATTAAAAAAATGTGGTCGCATAAATATGTACATTTGGCTTGAAGAACCTTTTGTTTTTATGACAGCATTCAGTCTTTTGGGGTTGGAGTCTATCAGCATGGCACATCTTGATGTGGCAATCTTTGCCCGCTCTTCCTTGCAAAAGAACTCCAAATCTGTCAGATTACAAAGGCATCTCCTGTGCACAGTCCACAGATGTTCAGTCATATTCAGGTCATGGCTCTAGCTGGGCCATTCCAAATCATGGTGAAACCGTTGCTTTGCTGATGTGGATGTATGCTTTGTGTCATTGTTACGTTGACATGCCATGCTGTAAAACTGTTTATAATTCCATTCAGCTTTACTAAAGCCCCAGTTCCAGTTGAAGAAACCAGCCCTCAAGTGTAATGCTGCCACCACCATGCTTCACTGTAGCTGTAGTTTTGGTGACGTCTAATTATGTTTTTGAGCTAAACATACCTTGTGAAATTATGTTCAATCAGTTCATCCTAGGTCTCATCAGACCATCACACATTTCCCCACATGATTTTGGCAGACTTAAAATAGGCTTCTGCAAGATGAAATCAGGCTTGGAAAAGACAAATTTTCCTCCCTACCCCACAGCCCAGACAGATGAAGGATATGGAAGATTGCAGTCACGTATAATATAAAACCAGTATTTGCTAGAAATTTCTGCAGCTCTTTTAATGTTGATGTAGGGCTCTTCGCATTCTTCTGGACCAGTTTTATTGATCGATTTTGGAGGGGACTCTAGGTCTTGGTAAAGTTGCTGTTGTGGCATATTTTGTCATTTTCTTGACTCTGTTCCATGGTCTATTTAATGCCTTGGATTTTTTCGTACTATTCTCCTGACTGATCATTTTCAACATTGAGATCCCATTGATGCGTTGTAAACTCTTTGTGGACCATGGCTTGCTGAAAGGTATATTTAAGTAAATGTCAGGAAAGTCTTATTGGAATAGCGGAACTAAATATGGGGTTAAACAGAATTACTTTAGTAAATTGCAGGTGTGTACTGACTACTATTTATCATGGGTTTGAATGTGATTGGTTAATTCTGAACAAAGACACATCCCCAGAAATAAGTGTGTGCCCACTTTTTATTTTTTTATTTAATTAGTTTTTTCCCCTCCAAGTTGTTTTGCAGTTGAATTGCACAGATTATAGATCACATTTAAGGCTGTATTTAACCTGAAATATTATATATTTTTTATAATATTTTTTATGTTATATGTATGGAACATTCTAAATGTGCTGTAAAATGTGTTTCAATGCTGTTCCCTTCAATGGAAAGACAGATGTCCAAACTGATTTCAGTTCTCCGAATCTGGATCAGAGATAAGATGCTCTTCATACTAGATTCACATGAAATTCTCACAAAGAATAAACATATGCAAAACATTTGATAGCATCCAGAAAAACAGACCATGGAAACACTCTTAGGGTTTCATTGATACTTGTCTTGTTCTGTGCTCTACTCCAGTGTCTTTTGATTTACTCCATATATATATATATAGTTTATCATTTTGTTAAAAAAACATAAAGAAACATATATTAAACATATAACTGGAATGAAAATTTTTAATTAAAAATGTTCTCCCAGTCTTTAGTCATTTTATCGTAACTGATGTGTGGTTAGTATTAAAAATGACATTTAACCCTAAAAAATAAGTATTAATATGATACATTCATATTAATCATATTAATCAATTAAACAAGAAAGAAATCCCCATAATTAAATCCTCTAAACTCAAATTTACACATAATTTGGGATAAATATTATCCCAAGAACAGAACAAATGAATGCACATTTTTTTAGCACTTTTTACTTGTTGAATGATAGCTGTGATGAATAAATTATTCTCACTTGCAATTGTTATTTTTTGTTGAATAAAATGACTATTGTCATTTTAATAATTTACAATATATTTTAACAATTTACTGTTACCATAAAATAACCAAAGTGGGGAGAATGTTTGAATTTTGAATTACATTTAATTGTTACACAAAAAAAGATTTCTAATCTATTTGTACACTTAATATTTCCAGTAATTGTGTAAAATTTTATTATTAAATAAAATATGCAAATATTTTCACACTGGGGTATTTAGAACATGTGCAATATGATGTTTAAAAAGGTTCAGACAGCGAAGTGAACTATAACAGTCAAATGCCACCCCTAGGACTGCTTTACAAATGTCTTGCTGTGTTAAGCCACTATAGATCCTTGAAAGAGAAGATGGTTCGGAGGGGCCATATTGTCTTAAGTAATATCTTTGCAAATATTTGCCCATGTCTTCACTCTCTATGCATTGTGTAACACGCCTTGGACCTGGTTCATGTCAGTGACAGTCTAGCCCACCGGGGACACTTCTCAGATGGTGAAGGGCCGCTTGTTCAAGCAATAGTAATGTTTGTCTTGGCATGGTTTCAGGTCTGATATTTTGGAAGTTGATTGGAGGGTGATGAACCGATAGTCAACCTGTGGTTCCATTGACATACTTTGTTGCAGTCTTGTGCAGTTTGTCTGACATTTAACTTGGACAACGACTGTCATCCATGTAGACGGAGTGGTTTTGTTTATTGTTAGCCACTATTTGGAAACTCTCCTATGTTTAAACTATGTTTTTTTAACCACAATATAGAAAAGGGTGAGTTTGCCAGGTTTATCTAATTAACTAATTTCACGCCATTGACAAACATCTCTGCAACAATGGATCATTGAAAAAAAAACAAGGATAAAAAGTGCTTGAGGCATTCTCTCAAGATTGTCTGAAGAGAGCACATTGTCCTTCCAACCCCCCGTGTGCAGATATCATCTGCTGGTGTATTTTTATTATCTTTCCCAAATGCAGTGTAGGTGTATGAAAGAGTATTTAACACATTAGTGTTGACACAGGTGCTCTGCAAATTTATTCACGTCATTGCTACAACAGGCTGTGCCACCAGTAAGAGAAGGAGTAAGAGCTGTACACGTAATAAACATGGAAAAACGCTTAGTTTCACAAACCTACCTAGCATTGGCCAGCACAGTGATTCTACAGGTAGTGTCACTGCCACATACCTCCAGAGTTTTGGGGTTCTAACCTTGCCTCAGGCTCACTGTCTGCAAGGAATTTGGAGTGTTCTCTAAGTGTCTGTGTGGGTTTCTTCCAGGGTTTCAGGTTTCCTCCTACAGTCCAAAGACACATGCTGATTGGTAGACTGGCTGTGTGACAGGTGTGTGCACAGATGTGTCTGAGTGTGAGAGTGACCAGTGTCCAGGGTGTGTTCCTGCCTTACAACCAATTTAGTGTTTTATTATTTAATTTAGTGATTTAAGAAATATATGCTAATTGTGTATTATAATATTTAAAATAAAAATAATTATATTTAAGTACTTTTTAGTCAACAGTTTGAACGATCTCTAAGCAGCGGTGGGACCAGGGTTTTGTTTTTTTAAAGTAGAAATAAAAATAACACCACATAGAGAAATCAAGCAAATTTAACTTTCTAACCCAAATCCATAAATATACATCAAGACAAACATGAAATCATGTCCAGTGCTACAGAAGAATACTACACTAAAAGGGGGACACTGTATTGTTCCCTGCTTTATCATAACTAATCCAACTCATTAATTAACATATAATTAGCATATGAATGAAATCATAAACACTAGAGCAACCAGAAGTGTGCAGCGCTCTAACCTCAAGGACAGTAACTGCATGAACTAGAGGATACTGTCTATGATGAGACCTGAAAAATCATATATATATATATATATATATATATATATATATATATATATATAAAAGAGAGATAGATTTATAAGAGGTCAAAGCAATCCAATAGATGCAAAAATAATTTCACTGGTGTAGGGACTTATGGCACTTTACTCACTGTGTTCTCAAGCTCTGTGGCTTCAGAATCTTTAGAATTCATTTAATGAAATGTCAGGTTCAAGATTACACTGGTAGATAGGTATGGCCTCCAGTCATTGTTCACAACATAGAAACCCACTGTGTTTCATATGCCCAGATGAACCTGTCCATGGCAAATTCTACTGATAACAGATATTGTTGCTAAGGCATTTTCACTGAATTATGAAATTATTAAAGCCTAAATTTTAGCATGTCCTCCAGTAGCACCGCTGCACATGGATCACCGTGGTTTAGAAGTAAAGTTGGCTATAGTTCCTGTTTTAATTAAGAATTAACCCCACATTTGTCAGTTATGCAGAGTTTGGTTTATTCAGTCTGTCAAACAGACAATAACAGACCACCACACTGCCATAAGCTTTGGAACATGAAGCAAATTCGGATGTAAAAAATATGGTGTATTTTTATGGTATTTTCTAGAGTGCATCAGGAGCTTTAGGGCCTAACCTAATTTCAGTGTTTAGTCACACAAGTCACATGCCTGCCTGCTTTCTAAAATTAGCCCTACATTACATCAATTAGCAATGGCAGTATACAGTATGTAAGCCAGTTATACTGTGAAAAATGAATGCCGTGTAAAAGTCTGAGTGAGCTTTCAGAATCATATATCAGCACACATAAATCATGGGTGGTCGGCTGACTGCCAGAAAGACAACACAGAATCGTACAAATAAAGAAGATCCAGTACTGTAATAGTAACAGAAACTATCCTTCACTTCAACGACCAGATATTATCTAGATATAATATATTTAGTTGTTTTTGTAACACCTTTAGCAGACAGTTGAATGTTGAATATGATGATTTTAATCTTTTCATTTAACTGTTTTCTGTGAAGGTTGTTCAAGATATCTGTGCAGTCAGAATATGTGTGTCCACAATGGGTGTACATGAAGAATCTAAATGCACTAATTATGGGCAAGGCAGGCAAGGCCAGTTCAATTGTAGAGCACCTTTTTTACACAAAAGGGATTTTAAAATGCTTTACTGAAACAGTACAGGGAAAGTACAGAAATATTATAGCAGTGAAACATATAAAACAATTCAATAATTTACCTTTTACAAGATAATACTTATAAACGTAAAAAAAAGTTGGCAGGAGTACTGGTCTTCTTTTGCCTGAGGGCTTAACAGTAACAAATACCAGTCTTCCTTCGCTGAGGAGATAACACAACAAATCTTCCTACACCTGAAGAGATAACAGAATCTTTGGGGATAACAGAAACATACCTGTGCAGTAAAAGAAAAGGCAATAAATGAGAATATATATATATGTTTTAAAGTGAGCCATAGTCCCACTCAAATAGAAGTTTTAGTCTGGATTTAAAGGTCGGGGCTCTTCAAATTTTGTCTGTCAGCTGGTTCCATTTAAGGATGTCATAGTAGCTAAATGCTGCTTAAACAGGGAGTCTACAAGCTTATGGACATATGAAGAAGAATCATGTTTATGGCAGATGCACTTATCCAGAGTCAAATGTGGCAAATTCAAGTTTTGAAAGTAAAAATCCTTCAAAATATTTTGTATCCAAAGTCTTGATACCTCTGAGGCTGGTTTGAGAGGATTAGAGAAGAAAGGAAGTTGACATAAAATCCTGGAGAGGGCTTTTACTTTCACCATCTCTGTGTGACTGACAGTTTTTATCATGTTTACCGATTTAGGCAAATGTAGTTTTAGGCCTCTTCCCTAAAGAGCCTTACTGATGTAGCATGGTGTGTTTAACTGGGTGGAGAAATTAACATTAGTCAAATGTTCAAAAGTCAGCTGTGTTTCCAAATAACCTACACTACACCCACCCACTACATTACAACTAGAAATGGGCTAAATAGTCTTCTAATTTAATTTTTTACATCTAACAATGACAAATATTAGATCATTTATTATGGTTTAAGATGATTTCATGACAGTATTTATTTACTGTTACAATGTGGGGGGCCAGCTTGATCACGGTGATCCAGTAATTTCATATTTTACATTTCAAATTATTATCTACATAAAGGGCTCATTATATGGGAAGTCAGTGATGACATGTGTTTGATAAAGTCTGAAAAGTTTGTTGGATTGTGATTGATCTGATCGCCTTCTGTTATATTGAGGAAAGTCAAATAAGTAAATGATAACCTCTGTCAGACATGAGTGAGATATATCTCAATAAAAAAACAGAACAAAAAACTCCGGTTTCCTCCCACAGTCCAAAAACACATGTTAGTAGGTGGGTTGGCGACTCAAAAGTGTCTGTAGGTGTGAGTGTGTGAGTGAATGTGTGTGTGTCTGTGTTGCCCTGTGAAGGACTGGCGTCCCCTCCAGGGTGTATTCCCGCCTTGTGCCCAATGATTCCAGGTAGGCTCTGGACCCACCGTGACCCTGAATTGGATAAGGGTTACAGATAATGAATGAATGAATGAATGAATAAAATCCAAACATTCTTGAAGCTTTGATGCTGCCAAATACACAGAAGAAGTCAATATGATTAGTTAGATACTACACTTTGCCTGAATATACCTCTATACAACCTCTACACAAATAACTCTTTGCCTGTTTGAAGGTTCTTAAATACATTATATTATACATTATGTGGAGGTCCGTCCAGGATGTGCTTCTTTTATGCGACCAGTGATTCTGGGTAGCCACTGCCACTCTGATCAAGATGATGTGCTTACAGAAGATGAATGAATACTATTGCACGTTTAATTTGTATTTTCATTGAAATATTGACTCTACATTAGAAATATGCTCAGTTCTGGATATTTATTGTGTAGTTCAGTTCTCAGTGTTGCACAGCTTCCATCAATTTAAAATCATCCATGACTCTGTTCATCATTGTGTATATATATATATATATATATATATATATATATATATATATATATATATATATTAAATGTAGGATTAATTGGTGATACATTATTGATATTTGGCTATATTTAATAAGAGAGACTACTCATCTAGAGAATAAGACATCAAAATTAAATCACATTTTTGTTAATCTTGTAAATATAATGTCATCTCTGATGAAGGTAATCTGAAGCTATTTATCTGCTCAGCAGTTGGTCATGACATGAAACTGCTGTTGTTTGTGAGTGATTATCCCATTATCGTAATTATAGTCTTACAATGGCCAAATCCTAGCGTGTACCACAGTTACCTACTTCTCAAAAATCCTTCCAAAGCAGTGTAACTGATATGCAAATGTATCTATTCTTCCACAGTTTAACTTTGTCCATTTAATGCGGCCATCAACCCACTTCTAGCATCCCTCAGTGAACCAAGAAGGGATTTACTTAACATGAGCTGAAGTACTGTGCATGGCAAGTTCTTTTGTGGTGGGATTAAACACTTTCAGGTGTTACTGGAGCTCAGCTAGACACGTTATGATTGATGACTACACCCAGTGTCAGCTCCACATTGAATGTGTTGGTCTTTGGATATGGGGGGCAATCACTTTTCTGTCCAAAAACTCTTATCTGCCTCATGAGAATGTTATTTTAGAGCAGCAAGGTGAAAAGAGCGAGAACTTGGACTTCTTGCTGTCACCTTGTAACTGCCATGCAAATGAACCTGCTCTGAGAAACACGCTGAATAAACAGCTCTCACGATGAGGCTGAAATAAAACTTTGTATTAGCTGAAGGCTCAGAAAACCTACAAATCTAGGCCAATTCCTATTCACACTCTTTAAATCAACTCAAAGAAATTATGTAATTAATGTACAGAACTCTTCAGGTAGATGTATTGGAATTTAAAATAAAGCACGAAGCTAGGTGGTGAATATTTTAGCTTTTTTTTTCGTAATAAGATTCATGTTTTTCAAAAAGTCCCAACAGTTTTATTAATAAAAAGCAACCTGCACATCTAGGCCACTAATGTAAACAGCAACATTTTCCTAGCACTAGCTGTTAGAGAACAGTTCAGCCGAGAGTAGCACGAGTGCAAACGTTATAACTTGCCCCACAGGTGTAGATAATTGTAGGGGCAAGTTGTAACAACCACTAAATAGTTTGATAAATCAATGCAAAACAGTTAATAAATATGTGCATCAACATATAGACTCTATACTTAGGTTTGTAGACACTCCCCCTTACATTGAGTAAATTCATCTTCTTTAATGTGCTCCCATTGTGGACACATACACTGTCAGTGGTACACATACTTGTTGCATAATCTCCATAGTCAGGAAACAATTTGGGAAGCTCTGAAACAGCCCCACATGAGCTTATAGTCACCTTGTCCGGTACAAAGTTTAGATTAAAGGGCTAAAAAGCACCCCAGCACTGAGCTGTGCAGCATTTGTTATGTGTTCTTTGGACTAATGGAGAACCATTCAATACCTTTGGGACAAGTTGAGAGTGTTATGTATTCTTTACATAAAATAATTTGTTAGTCCCCATTTCCTCTGGACCCCCCAAAGAGTAGGAGTTTTTTGAGTGGTGGACTATTCTCAGTCCAGCAGTGACACTGAGGGGTTTGCCAATTCTTGTACCAGCACAACACACACTAGCACACCACCACCATGTTAGTGTCACTGCAGCGCTGAAAATGATCCATCTTCCAAATCATACCTACTCTGTGGTGGTCCTGAGTAATAAAGAACAGGCTGAAAATGGCTTAATAAAGTTTGCAGAGCAACAGACGGACTACAATATGTAATTGTAGAATTACAAATTGCAACAGTATAATTTGTTGTATAAACAAACGAGACAAGTGCCTTGGAGCTGCCCCTACACTGAAGTTTTCACAGACTCCTAACTATTATTACTATTATCACCAGTGGATTGACCAGAGGAGGATAGGTCCCCTGTGTGAGCTTTGGTTCCTTCCAAGGTTTCTTACTTAACTCTGAGAGAGTTTTTTCTTGACACTGTCGCCCTTGGCCTCGCTCACCTGGGGATTTTTACATTTCATGTCAAAACTTTGTTTTACCGGCATTCTGTGAAGCTGCTTTGTGACAACATCAGTTATAAAAAGCGCTATACAAATAAATTTGATTTGATTTGATGTATAAACAGAATTTTGCAGAATTCTGTGGCTTCTAGCCACTATTTGCTAATTGAAAACCCAACTTTCATGGTACAAAAAAAAGGTAATTCAGGGTAAAATATCTGTCCACTTATAGATGATGTGACTATTTACTCTCCCTCTTTCCTACTGTAAAAAATATAATGAAGATAACACGCACCAAGTGAGAAACTTTTCTATGTGTGTTTTAAATGAAGCGAAACGAATGTGTGCGAGTGATGGTTTGCATTGGTGTGTCTGTTTAACTGTGCAAACACAACACCATGCTGGGCAATTGCAGAGGCATCATCAACATATTGACGTAAGCAGAACTCTCCCACTTGTTCTTTCTCTTTCTATTGCTCTTTATTTTGAATAAAGAAACACTTTGTAGTTTCATATTCATATTTTGGATTCAGTACATGCCCTAAGAAAAACAAAACACACTAAACTTTAAAAAATATTTGATTCAGAGTAATATTTTTTTTAAATGGGGGAATATATGGGAAAATTTGAAATATAAAGGATAAATGGTGGATTTCTTTTTAAGATTACAGTCAGTGACTGTAAATTGTAATCCAGTGTGAGTATAATCATGTTGATTGTATTAAAAATATTTGTGAGTTATTTTTCAAACAAAAACCAACAAATGCCACGTAGGAGTTTCCAGATATGAACATGCGTAAGAATGCGTTAGAACGGTTATGCTGATGAGCAGAAGAACAATGTTTGTGGTCTTTTCTAATTACTACAGTCAAGGAGAACCCACTAAAGAGGTTTGATTTCTTGCTATTTCCAGTTTATTATTATTTTTTTTTAGTCCTGCAATTTTTTAAATGTCCTTTTGTGTGTATATCAGTGATCCTACTCATCAGTCATCAGTATTGAGCTGATAGGTTCAGTTCAGTGCCAAGTTGACCCACCCACTAGAACATACAGTACAATACAATAAAGGGACGGCCTTGTGTGTAAGATATCATTATTAAGAAAATTCACCTTTAATAGCTCTTGAAAGTGTTTTGATCAGAGGAGTGATGTATGGATGCACCTAGAGGCATTTCTGACTTCAACGTCATTATGCAAAACAGCGGTTCTCAATCACAGTCACAGGAGACTCTGGAGTTTCGTGTTTTTCATATTATAACACACCTTACTGAGTACGTAGTGAGTCCACTAATACTGATTATCAAGTCTGTCGTAAATCAGGAAAAGCAGAGCACCGAAAAAAACACTGGAACCACTTATTAGAGAGAAAAGATTTTATGAGGACAAGTTATAAAATGTAAGGGTTGCACATTTGTACAAGAAGTCCTAGGCAGACACCTGCAAATTAAAATGTCTTCTTAATTCAAGGGTATTAGTAGGCAGTTTGTCTCTCTTTCCTGCAATAACAGTCTCTGCTTCTGGGAAGGCTTTATGCTATATAGTAATAATGAGAGATGAGGACTTGATTCATTCATAAGAACTTCAGTAAGGACAGTTACTGATATTGGACAATTATCTATCAGATGGAGCTATGGACCAAATGGATAAAAAAAAGCCAAAATTTAATCATAAACAATGTTTCACATTGTCCGTGTTTGAGACTATTCATGGAGTAACTTTTCTGTGAGGGTGCTTCTTCGTTAAAATCTTCAGATGCCTTGTTCCTATCACCACCAAATGTCAACAATTCTTACTTGATAACAGACCATTTCACAAATAAACCATCCTGAAATATTTGAAGATTTCATTGTTTGGAAATGTTCTAAACAATGGAATGCTAATGAAAGTACTTTTCTTTCATTAGTACTTTTTATATTTTAAGTACTTAAATATATAGTATTTAATATTATAAGGGATAACTTCTTTCTTCTAAAGTCGCACATTTCCACCTTCAATTGGGAACCTGGACTAACTTCTAAACCACAAACTACAAAATATAAACACCCACACAGTCAGGATTTAATCTGGGGCTGGATTCACTGAAGTGTTTTAAGAAATAAATTGCCCTTAAATGTGATATTTTTTTTCTAACTTCATAGTGTTGCATGTAGTTTTGCAGTCACACAGCTCCATGGACCTGGATGTGATGGGTTCAAGTCCATCTCTGGGTGACTCTCTGTGAGGAGTTTGGTGTGTCCTCCCTGTGTCCGTGTGGGTTGGTAGTGTGTCTATGTGTGTGAATGAATGGGTGTGTGTTGCCCTGTGAAGGACTGGTGCCCCCTCCGGGATGTGTTCCTGCCTTGCGCCCAATAAATCAGGGTAGGCTCCGGATCCACTGTGACCCTAGACTGGATAAGAGGTTACAGACAATGAATGAATAGTTGTTCTTTAAATATCTTCATAAGAATTGTCTCATTTTTCAAACCTTTCTATTAAGAAAAAAAATCTAACTGGTATTCTTTAAATATATATATATGATTTTAACAATTTTCTAACCTTTTGAAAGCCTCATCTCTGGGTTGTGTGTATTCCTGGTAAGTCTTGAAAATGACCAAATTAAATAGCTGAATTACTATAAATAATGTCTAATTGAATGAGATTATGGGGAAACTAATTTCTACATAATAAAATAATAAATCTGGAGTCTGATTTTGATTTTCTGTTAGCTATTTTCACCTTCGTTTCTAATTCTTGTTTATATAAACTGTTGAATGCGTAGTTTGATAGTTCTATTTTCACTTCCATTTCAATTTCAGCTGCAAGCGCCAGTGTCATTGATAGTACTAGATTCACATTCATTGGCTATATTTGTGTTATACACAGAGCAACCCCTCGTTCCTACCACCACCACTGTACACCCTCAGTGGCTGTCCATCTCAGTGACTGGATTATGTGAAATTCTCTTATAATAATGTAAAAGCTATATTTTGATGAGAACCCGATGCAAATTTAAAGATACATCCTACATATTAGTTTTTAAATAATGGCCACAACAAATTAGTTACTCCTAGAGTACAACTCCTGCTCGGTTTCTATGAAAGCCCTCTGATTTAACCAGTTCTGCTGACTGAAACGGACAGTGCAACTTCAAGTTGAAAGGAATTATTCAGTTCACCAATTTCCTATCAAATTCCCCAGGCCGCTGGTGCCTCTCTGCTGAAAAGTTGAACTGGTCCGATGACAAGCAGTGGTCGGCTCTGGAGGATGGGGCTCTGGGATGGTGTTTACTCAGGTTAATACAGCCTCCCTATAAATGTGAGTTGTAGAGTCAATGGAGCAGGCATTCTTGCACACAGATCTCTAGGTTGAGGGCTTGGCCACACACCCACAGCAGGTTCACACACACAGGAGAGAGAGATTGACATTAGTGTTAGTCAGGAAGGAGTTGGGAGGTTAGTAATGCAGTGGTGTGAGCCTAGAGCCTGTCGAGCTGCCTGTTCTCCCAACATCACCCACAGCCTCCAGCCTCACATTCTTCAACATCCTGCATCTCCATAGACTCTTCAGAAGATAGAGAGAGAATAAAAAAGAGGCAAACTGAATGCCCAGCACCTGGAGGTCAGAAACTGGGCAGGAAACAACAGGAGGCTGCCCATCAACTTCATCAACGGCCTTTGACGAAAAGAAGGACCCTTTGGGCTGCTTCCTTGGACAGACGTTACACCTGCGCAGGTAAGGGCAAATAACCCAATTCTAGCAAAGATTCCGACATCAGAAACAACCGGGACCATGTTTAATAACACTCCCAGAATTGTGGATGGGTTTAGACACCTGGGATTTAGAAAACAGCTACATAGTTTTCCATGTAGTCATTAGCTTATGATGTTAGAGATAATGAGACCAGGACAACATCACTGGAACTCAAAAATATATGTGCCCTAAACATTTTACAAGAAATTAAATATAGTACAAGTAAAATAAACACAGCAAAAAGGGTTGGAGTTTACTAGGTAAAGGAGCACCCAGCCGGGCTCTTATCATCCCCCGAGCTTTTGTGTGTGTGTTCTTTTGATGATTAATAAGTGCTGATATGGTATTCAGATCAAGCATTCCTAATCCAGGGAGTGCACCTGTTGTGTGACACACTTTGGCCCTTTCCATGCAATACTTACGTTACTGATGTTAAGACCCTGGTGAGTCATGCAGAATTAAAAAAGAAACAAAGAAAGCAGATCTTTTAGTGAGTTTCTACCTGTTTTTGTGCTGGCACCCTGCCACACCACCACCAGAGCAGACCACAGTTTCTTCCCTTAAGGAAAGCCCAAGTGACTGCACTTGGCTGCCGTACAGAGCTGACAGAAAAACTGAAGTTCAAACAGCTGAATTCCCAAAGGCACGTCAGAATTTCAATAACCTCTACTTGGGCTGAGAAAGGTTCTGCCGGGAGTGTGTGGTAGAGTGGGGGGTTTTGTTTCAGCCCAGGTGGATTGAGGTTAAGAGAACAATTACGCTCTCAGAGTGAATAATGAGGGTGACTAATTGTTCAGCGACTCTTCAAGAGATACAGTTTCAAGAAATGAAGAGAGATTAACACAACACATCCGTATTATTGCTGTTGGAACCAAACATACTGTACACAGGTAGGGAGATACAAGGTTTTATATCACAGCTGTCAAAAGAAGAAGGCAAAGTAAAAAGATTTTATTCCACTATCCTATTGGTTCATGCAAAAGTACATTTTTCACAAAATGTGAAGGACATGTGTGTTCGAATAATTAAAAATGGACAAAAATGGAGATTTCTGGTTTTCTTTGGAGAGCGACAATATGCAAATACTTCATAAAAAAAGGTATGGTTCTAACAGTGATGCCACTAAATTCATACTATATACACTATAAAGCCAAAGGTCTGAGAACCCAGACTATTCCTGCTGGGGGTCTTTATACTTCCCTCGCCCATGGTTGGTATTGAATGTGGTTACTTTAGGCCCAGTTCTGCCCCTCACCCCTTGTGCTGTAATATAATATATGATGATAGAGAGTGCTGCTGATGATCTGTCTGAAGTTTTACTGTCTCTGTACAGAGGTACAGAGATTAAGAACAGACCTAGGGGTATTTACCTACATTTTTGGTCAGGACCCACCCTTTTGCTTTAGCATACGAAATTACACAAACTATTTTTTGTGCCAGAGCCTCACCTAGTAATCTACGTATGTGTGTGATTATTTATCATAGTAATAATAATAGTAATAATAATAAAAAGAACATCTTGGAGTTCTTCCAACGTTTTTTACTAACTGATCAGACCAGATAAAGCTAACTGTATTCAAACATTCACTTCACACCTGAAGGTATCTGAATGGGCAGATGAACATAAATATAGAGTCAACTGGATCTGAGAAATTCTGGAAAATGATGGAGGAAGTTGCTTCTCAGTCCGCAAAGAAATAAAACCTGCTGTAACATTATACACCTGCAGAAGAAACTGAGCCAATAAAACAAAGGAATGCCAATAGTCGCAAAGTAAACAGAACAAGCATGTTTTGAGGTGCAAAATCTGTCACATTTAAACTCTGGCCAAAAAAGCAATTCTTATCAAAGCCCTGCCATAAACTGGATGACTTAGTGGGAATGCAATCATTTGCATATCAGCATTCCATGCAGGTTTTCACGTAATTATTTGGGTGGGTTTCTTTTTTGTTTTGTTTATCTAATGAAATCATCCATGGTCTGAAAAGCATGTTAACCAGTAATAGGTACATTACAGTCCTGAGAAAGCTGTTAGCAGGATACATTCATTCATAAAGCTTTAGAGAGAATTGTTTGAAGTTTTCTTCTCAGATTCAATGACCCTTGGATGATTGCTGCTCAATACCAAGCATGAGCCAGAGGGGTATAAATGGGATTGATTTTGGAGCAATGGAACTGGTTTTCACAAACTTCAGGAATTGTGGTTTGTGTATACGTTTTATCATGCTCACTAAATTTGTCCAATGAGATTAATCATAATACTGTTTTCTTTTAACTGTAGTTCAAATGTTTGGAAAGAAGTTCCTTAGTACATCAGAAATATTTGTGTGTATGAAGAATGAGCAACAATTGCAAATGCGAATTTTTGTGCAACTTTGTTGTAATAAATCTAAGAAAAGGGGCATAACAAGTTTTGTTGGTTGTTAGTTTATGTGTAAACTTTTCATTCATTAAAAACTACTTTGAATATTTTTTTTATAATCTTCTATTCAATCATTAGTCATCCTGATTTCCACCCTGATACCTAGGGCTCCCTCAGTCACACACATTGCCACCAACCTGGGCGAGTGAACACAAACACACGCTTCCTCTGAGATACGTGAAACCAGCCACCACCTCTTTTCAAACTGCCAGTAATGCAATATCACTAGACAGCTAAAGGTGCTTTGAGGACAACACTAAATATTCATCAATTTGACATGACTGTGTTTTGTGTTGGGTTGGGGCCATCCCACTCATAGGGAATGAGGCTCTTTACAAACTTGGCCTTGGACAGCCAAAGCATCAGCAAGAATGGAACACTGATGCTTTCTTGATGACAGGATCAATGCTTCTGCACCCCTGGGAGCACATATATCATTTCACAAAGTTTCCAGGCTACCTTAAAATATTGAGTTAAATAAACATATAAAATTAACTGGACAGAGCATATTGTATAGATTCTTGTTTTGTCCACATAAATTGACGTTTATTGAACTCAGCATTTTACGGCAGCCTGGTATTGGCAACTGACAATAAACCTCATTTACATAGCCCTTTTAATTACATACCAGTGAGAAATAAGTTGAAACCTTTACACTGGTAAGTTCTTAATGCACCGCAAGGGCATAATTCATTACACTGCAGCAATATATCTTTACTGTCTCTCACACCGTAACCCAGAATGTCAGACCTAAGTTAGGGTCTTATTCATGTGTGAGATACAGGCAGATGGCAGGAAAGCTTTAAGCTTTAAGCTATTGTGTGTAAATCATTACTGTTTTATGCCCTATCGATGAGAACAGTTCTCTTACTGAACAGCTGTGAAAGCCTGCTTCCTTGAAATTGCACCTTTTTTCATGCAGTAATATTTAATTTGCTTCCTCCAGCTGGGAAGACTTATTAATGGTTAATCTTTACCTATTACAGGCACGCTAGTTTATGCTAGCAAGGTTGTTATATTGTAAGGAAGTTTAGATTAGAATCACTGACCTTTCCAGAGGGGCCTGCATTGTTACATCTCTGTTTATTTGAGCATGCATGCCAATGGTGGTTAATACTACAAAACTCCAGCTTAACAGAATACTGTGAATGTAAACAAAGCATTTCAGGGTGCAATATCCACTGTTCGGTGAATCATGCAGTGTTCCTAGTGGTGGTGAGAGAAACAGGTGTATTTAATACCTCTAAAAACAACCTTTTATACAGTTAATACATGAACTGTCTACCGGTACATTGCCTGATGCCTAATGCTAAGGTTTTTCAACAGTTCTTAGATATAGTCTTTTAGGCTTGTTTGTATAATCATTCATGAAAGAGAGCCATACAGAAGCTCTTATAAGGTAAAGAGTGGTCAAAGTGAAAAAAAAAAAATATATATATATATATATACATTTAAATACATTAATTATATAAAGAATAAAAAAAATCATACATGCCTATATTTTACCATTGATAAAACCTTGCATATTTAACCACTGACAAAACAAAATCAACAATTCGCTGTTATTTTTTACAATTTTCTTAGAAACACTTGTTCCTTTTACTTCCATTATTATAAAGCAGTGTCAGTAATACTACACAATACCACTCTTTATCAATGTTTTATTTCAGTCACTGAATTATTCAGAATTCCCCTTTAAGGTAAGAGTCTACACAGGGCAAAAAAATCCTACAAACCCAAACAAAGAACCTGTTTCTAAAAGGGGAGGGTGAGAACGTTTGGGTATGGCTTCTGAAACACATTTTTCTTTTTTTATTCATCTTCTAATTCCAAAACCATCTTGGTACTCTAGCTGAGAACAATAGGATGTGTAACCATCATCACATATAACAAATGTCCTGGTATAAACTAAGCAGATGTCTTTTTTTGAATCTGGAATCGAATGTGCTCGAATACCACCAGATTTAGGAATGTAAAAATTTAATTAACTACAAGTTCAAATTGTTAATAAGTAAGAGTTCCAGTTCACAATGCTCAAGATCCAAACTCTTCCTTCTATCTTTTAAGGAAGCATCCACCAGCAATAGATGAAGCAATCAGAACAGCTCAGCCAGTGAAGAAAGGCCTAGAAAAGGCTCTAGCATTAAATCTATACTGTTAGCCAAATCTATAAGCGTTCCTCGGCTCAGCCACAATGAGCACCACTGACCTGGCAAATGGAGCAAGGCCTAATTCCCCTGAAATGAATTTTCGAGTCTTTAACCAAACTCATTTAGGGATCAGTCACGGGCTCTAATCCCTTGCCTAGGGAGTGTGTTTGCATCTCCTTCTCTGCTGGGCTGAGTCAATACGGCCAAATGCGCAAGGGTAATGGGCTTACCGCAAGCTGTTGCTACAGAGAGGCAGCACTAGGCCGCTGAGTGTGTCTAAGCCCAGCGCAGATGAAGGAAAAGATGCACCTCCTTTTCCAGGGAGGAGAGAGGGATGAAAGGAGGGAATGTGGGGAGCAGCAGAAGGGGATGAGAGCCATCACAGGGTTAAGAGATGGGAGGAGGGGTTCTTGAAAGGAGGATAACTTCATTTCCTTTAGGGTTAAACAGAGGGCAGCTTCAAAGACACTACCCAAGGCTTGTCTTTGTGTTCACATAGAGATGTGCAAAGAGAGCCAGTGAAATGGCCTGAACTCTTACCACCTCCGTTCCCTCAATGTATCTAATGTGTTCCTCCCAATAGCTATAAATACATCGACAGCTTGAGCTTAGTTTAATAGTACCTAATTTCCTCCGCTATCACTGGGTGTGGAGCTATCATCAGATTTTATGAATTTGGGTGTCACTATGTCCAAACAAATGCAAGGTATATCAATGAGCATGTGGCATGCGACGAATTGGTCTGAAGACGTAAGAGAACATTAACAGCAGATAATCCATGATGGACACTCATTCTCCATCTGTGCTTCGGAAGACGATTCATGGTTGGCTCAGATATCTCCTAAATAGCTCACCTGAAATAGCAGCAGTGAAATGCTAAGTTGCAACAATTTGTACTAGGTGCACAATATACTCCTGAAGGCAAAGGGAAAATGCTGCCATTTCTCCTCACCATTTTCCCCTGTTTTGACGTGTGTGGTTCAATGTATCGAAAAATATACTTCCGTCCTAATTAATGTCCAGTTCTAGCACATTGTACCCCTCTGTCTTTGTTAAAGAACTTTAAAGACTGTAATGTGTCTCATTCAGGAATATGACTCTGGGAGAACTCACTCATAGAATTGAACACTGAACCTGGAAACTTTTTATTTTCCAGTTTGCAGATTAGTCTCTATTTACAGGCTCCATGAATTAAGGAAAGGTTTTAAAATTGTAACAGTTTTCATGTACAACATCAAACTTATTTTAAATCAGTAAAGAACATATAAATGTTATGTTTAATTTTAATCAAAAAACACTTTTTACAAAACTCAGAGGATGTTTTCTCAGCGTTTGCTAGCTCTCTGGTCTGTTTGTGTGCTGGAAAAAGCTCCACTGTTTGTATACCATTCTAGTTCAGTAAATGGGCAAAAAACTAATGGTATGTGGCTCAGGGGTTTTCTCTGTGTATCACAGACTGAGCCATGAGAAACTGCATCTGGAGGCATTTGGACTGTGAAGAGTGTTGAACATTATAAAGCATGAAAAGAGATGAAGATTTTGCTCTATTCCTAATCCACAGGCGGTTAACACTGCCTTACTTTTGCTGATAGTTACATTACTTAAGGTACAAAACTAATCTAAGTTACAAATGAGTTTCTGTGGTAATTCAGACAGTGAATAAAAACTAAACTTCAGCCACGTACACACTACAGTCCATTTTTTACTCAAACATACAGTTCAAAATTAAAGATGTGGAGCTTCAGAATGAACACAAACAATGGGGAGGTTTGTTTTGCTGTGAGAATCGTAGTTCCCCCAGAAAACTCTAAGCTTTTCCCAAAATCATACATTCAAGTCAGGAACCCTGAAAATTACAACGTGCTGAAAGAGTACAAAGATTATTGCCCCATTTGGACATTAGATATTATCCTCCTTTTAAATACTGCATCAATCACATTCCCCTGCATTAGAACTTGCCTCAGCTTCTCGTCACTCTCCTGATTTTCAGCTGACAGCTCCTCTGTCTCAAGTCTCGTACAATTCTGCAGTGTCAAGCTGTCTTCTACTCAGTTCCATTTCATTTCGCTTTCATTAAAAACTCATGCTGACAGTGGAGACAGGGAACTGCGGGAATGACACCTTGAAAGTGGGCAGTGACTACTGGTTATTTACCAGGACGTCATTCACTATTCTGTAGTAGTGACCCGTGAGTAAGTTCTTCAGCCAAATCCATTTTGGCCCTTGGCTTCCCATGCTTTACCGTGACTTGCTTTGGTTCCTTAGTCCCTGCCCCACATGTCCCTCAACACTTAAAGCAACTGTGAGTCTCACTGGGACTCACTAACTCAAAGGCAACCTTGGTTTCTGTGTGGGTATTACTGCAACTGAACACCATGACTCTAGCCAAGGAATAAGTACCCCGAGAGTTGATTCTACCTGAATGGTATTGTGTCTTTGTTTGTGTTCCTTTATAAACTGTGTATTTATGCTTTTATACTGAGTAAATGTGTGGTGTATCTATTTTGAAGGATCTGCTCTTGTCATGGTTATGGTGCCATCTTTATGACATGCCTTAGTAATACTTCACTTTTTCATTTTTCACACCATTTGACATTTCACAGTGAATTTAACTTCTCAAAGGTTACAATGTTTTCTTACGCCTTGTAAATCTGATTGAAACACGTCTTAGCTCTAATCTCTTCTCTTCCAGGAGGTCATGGCCACTCCGGTGCGGGTTCACCCCGACAGTGCCCTGCTTCAGCCGCCCCGCAACAGCTCTGCCTTCTCTGAAAGTACCCTGACTCACCTCAAAAGAGAAGAAGGGACTGTGGAGACGCCAGAACTAGTGGACTGTAAACCGAGGATGGATGGCTCTGAGCGAGGAATCCCTGGACTTTATCTGTCCTGCTTTGACATGCTCTTCACCGAGGACACTGCTTGGGTGGTGAGGGTGGCAGACTCTTCTGCTTCGGCTGGCATTGGACCTCGTCCAGAACCCTGTCCAGAACCAGAGCAGTGTCCAGTCATTGACAGCCCGGGGTTAGGGAGTTCGCCATTGTCACCTGGCCTTGAAGACCAGATGGAAGAGAGGTCTCTGGAACAAGTGCAGAGTTTGGTGGTGGGAGAAGTGTTAAAAGACATTGAGACAGCCTGCAAACTGCTGAACATCACACCAGGTTAGAGACTGTATAACGTCAGAGACTGAATAAGAAGTGTAATGTTGTGCATTGCATGTGGATTATTTTTATATACATATATTTTATATAAGTAAAAAGGAGACTGCCAAACTGCCAAAATGTCGGTTACTATTATGAAGATGGATGATGCCATTTAATTAGGCAGTTGAAGAATTCTTAAGATTCAAAGGCTGAAATCCTGAATTATAATTCTCATTTGTTTGACGCAGATTGTATCTGACGTCAACTTCAGCTTTCCCTACCAGGATGTGCTTAATCCTCACTCTTGCATGTGGAGAACTTTGTTGGAGCAGCTTTACGTAAAGTCTTTGGGTGTTTACCTAGCAGTAGCTGTGTACACTGTCCAACCAAACCCTTCCCCTGCACTTTGTGAGGGACCCTGTTTAAAGAGTAAATTTCAACAGTTGCGCTGATCCATGGGCTATTTTTTTTTCAGCCCATCACAGAGCTGAAAATAGTCCATTACCAACATCTTAAAAATAGCCAAAACAATGTCTTTCATTTGGAAAAACCACTAACAATCACTATTGATTTTATTGGTGTGTCCTCTTTGGCCTGTGAGCACTTCTAACTGACATCTGTCATGCCAAATTTCGCTCCTTCAAAACAATCGCAGTGCACCTCCTTTGGTAAATACCTGTTTCCCCCGTTCACACATTTCCCTCTCGCTCTCCTTGAATGACTCTCTCAAAGGTGCATCAAAACACACAAAGCCCTGTGCAAACACAGACTAATCCGTATGACATAGGGCTTGAGTGATGCCTCAAAGGGTAATGAGTAAGACAGAGAGAGTGAGTCACACTTATCTTGGATCTTTCAGACCCAGTGGAGTGGAGTTGTGGGAATGTTCAGAAGTGGTTGCTGTGGACGGAGCATCTGTATCGGCTCCCCCAGGTGGGCAAAGCCTTCCAGGACCTTGACGGTAAAGACCTGTGTGCCATGACGGAGGAGGATTTTCGCCAGCGCTCACCACAGTGTGGCGACACACTGTATGCACATCTGGACATCTGGAAATCAGGTGCAGTTTACACCTTTGCACAAACACATACATAAATAAAGCTGACAGAGGTTTAAGTGTTTTTTTTTCTTAATATATAACTTGCCTTTCTTCACATCTTCAGCTGCATGGATGAAGGAGAGGTGTTCATCTGGAGAGAGCAGGATCACAGGTAAGGCAAAATCTCAAAGAGAGAGAGAGAAAAAAAGAAATTACAGTAATCATAATCAACAAATATCATTTTAACTGTGAACAGTTGTTATTCTTGGAGCATTTTCAGTTTAAATTATTTTTCCAAATTCGTATTTTATATTATGCCACATTACTTTGAGAAAGTATTTTATGCAAAGTAATTCTACAGTATAGAAAGGGCATGAGTGGGCAATATGGCAAAAATATAGTGGTACTACAAGGTATTTTCATGATATACAATACGCATTTAAATATTTTGTTTATTTTGTTTTAACATACAACTTAATCAGCAGTACCACATTTTACATAGTCATTTTTACTCAAATTTACTTTATTTCACATAAAGGGCAAAATTAAATCCTCATAAATGGAACTCATTAATGCACACAGTCAGTGTTCTTTTAAAATTTTGCCTGACTAAACTAAATAGCTTTTTTGTTCCAGATAGTCTGTAAATCTGTCCATCTTTGTTTGCCAAATCGTGTTAATTTCTGGCTTACAGTTTGTTTGTCCCCGCTGCTGATGATATCTGATCCAACAGATTGCAGGTCGAATATTATCTAACAGAAGTGTGCATTTTCTGTTTTTATAAATACTTAAGATGAAATTAGTAATTGTTAGCTGTAGCCAAATCAATTGATTAGGGGGATGATAGAGTTACAGTAAGGGGATGCTGTTCTAGATATTTTTGCCGTACTGCCTACCAGGCCGACCTAGAAGAGGCATTAATATGAAGCACCAAAGCTTCTCCAGACCTTCCAATGACAAGCTTATGTATTTTGGGCTTTCTTGTTTTTGAAATACCAGAAGCACATCTGTGACAATTGCTATAAGGCTAATGGTGGTCCGGCAAATCTATGCTTGCCTAGTTTCTCTTTGCTCGTTTTTCCACAATAACTTTTAACAAGATGCTTCTCAACCAGACTGTTGAGTCAAAAAAATTGCTTTTATTGTGACTTTATAATGTCTAACTGATCACAGAGAATACTGCTATTTTGCCCAAAATGCAATAAAGTGACAGTGGACATCTACATATGTGAGTGTACTAAAAAGTACTGCAAGAAGCACTTCCAGCACCAAAAGTAAAGAATGGTCTTAATCGTGGTTCAGCTTTGTACTAGAGGACTGGAAATTGTGGGAATGCTAATGGTATTGTGTTTTTGTTTGTTTGTTTGCTGTTATACAGGAGGAGAGGAGCTGTGGTCAGAAGCTGACTCGTCCTGCTCTGGTCAACCCATTCACTTGTGGCAGTTCCTCAGAGAGCTGCTGTTAAAGCCTCACAGCTACGGGCGCTGCATCCGCTGGCTCAACAAGGAGAAAGGTACAGAGCCTGAAAAAAATAAATGCTCTGCGTGGCTAACAGTAAATAAAGCTATGATAGCCCGTAAGAAATGTGAAACCTGGGTTAAAATCTCTAATCCCTTTTTCTTCCCTTTAAGGCATCTTTAAAATTGAAGACTCTGCTCATGTAGCAAGGCTCTGGGGCCTGAGGAAGAACCGGCCTGCTATGAACTATGACAAGCTAAGCCGCTCCATTCGACAGTACTACAAGAAGGGCATCATCCGCAAACCAGACGTTTCTCAGAGACTGGTCTATCAGTTCGTCCACCCAGTATGAGTCTATACTGAAAGACGAAAGAGCACAGACTGGTTAGACTATCTATGCACTGACTAACGCCCCTATGTCAAAAGTGTACAAGCTAGCACTGCATGCTAGCTCAACAGGAGTTCCATCAGTTTCTTCACACTTGAACTGAAAGATTGATCTGGAAAATAATGATCTGGTTTAGGATTAATGATCTCAACTCATAACCACAGTGGTTTTAGTGTCAATATAAGGTCTATATCAGAAATGCTCCCCTATTTTCTCAAATATGTTATTACTGCTGGCACAAAGCACCTTCATATTTAAAAGTACTATATTTACATTTTTGACATACATTTAAAATTACATATCCCCTTTAAATACTGTCAAAAGACCATGCTGACAGGACAAATAGAAGTGGTCCAACATTTCTTGGAATATATCACTTTCACATTAACCCTCACTAACAGTTAAGAAGTATTTCATTAAGAGTTTGAAAAGGTTCCAGTGAAGCTGGAGATACAGGGTTTGTACTGAGAGTTCAAGAAATGATTGTAATCTGAATCTGATATTGTAAATTAGAAACTAGGTTAGAAATACAGGGGTTTTTACACAAACAGAAGTTACAAAAACATGATGGGGTGTATTCGCATGGTCTGCCTGTCTTTCCCGCTGTCTCAGCCTTCCACTCAGCACACAAGATGAAATAGGAATTACACTGAATGTTCAAAAATATGCATAGTAAATCATTGACATGTAAAAACAAAGTGATTCATTATAGTGTGATGTAAGATGATTGATTGAACAAAAGCCTATTGTCTGTACACTCAGAAAAATTCTAACTGTGGTGGTACCCTCATGGGTACATATTCAGTACATTTAGTTAGAGAAAAAAACTGTACTATTCTCTATATTATACATGTTTAAGTTGTATTGATTTCATATGCCCCCTTTCAGGACTACAGGATATATACTTTTACACAGTTCTATAATGAAAGCTTACAAATATTCACCTCTTTTGGAGAAGTGAATGTAATGTATCTTTAGGGAACACAACTGGACTCTAAAATCACTGTTTGTCCTTTCAAAGTACATTTACACTGTTTGTACCTTTAATGAACATATATGTACCTGTACAGTGCCTTTTTTTCTGAGAGTGTACAGCCATGGAAATAGGAACCATACAGTTTATTTTATGTTTACTGTCAAATGACCAGTGAATGGATAGTTTCTCTTTCAGCTCCTCTGAGCCATGGACTTATTTTAAGAAATATGTTTCAGGCCAAACCCTGACATTCAAACTACTGTAAAACAGCAGTGTATTCATAAACTTTGAGTTTAAAAACATTTTGTGATGTAGCTATAGGCAATAAACTTTTCAGATGTCTGGTTCCTATCATCACCATCACTGTGAAGAGAAAAGAGTATTTCACATCAAAGCGCTCCAAATCTTCTTGTTTATATCTTAGCCGTGCAATTATGCAGATTTCTTTTAAATCCCCCTTAAGAACCTGGGGCCAACAGCAAATAGAGTGTTGAACTAGAACCATATTTTATATAACATAACCATACACATATCAAGGAGGAGAGCACCTGATTAGTCCATTTCTCTTAAACCCTTGATAAATATAAAACCTGGACTGCAACAAGGAACCCAGTGTTTTGTTTCTGTAAACTCTCCATTAAACACTCATATTTATCGAACATACACTTCTCTCTGTCAGTTTTCAGACACAGCCATGTGAGCTGCTGCGGCATGTGTTTGAGTAAGACTCCACTCCCTGCCAGATCAGGCACACTTTTGTGTTCGGCTCTGGCCTCCATCCAATACTGCGCTCCTCTTGCTTTTTTAAGGCCTAATCACACAGCAAACATTATTAACTCTCCCCAAAGGCATTCACCCTGGAGAAAGTCTCAACTATATTGAGCTCTTATGAATAATCTTCCTTCTTAAGACACTTGAACCTTACCTTTTTTTTTGGCAGAGAAAAAGGTGGGTTTATTGGCTAATGGTTATTGTTAAGACTAATGTGTTCTTGGCCTCATATGTATCACAAAGGTAGGTTGTTTTTGGAGAGTCAAGGTTAAGAATTGAGTTAAGAATTAGGTGAGGGTGGGGTATTACAGAATAGCTCTGAGCTTCAGAACTTGACTTGTTTTCAGTCGGGTTATCAGTCGCTCTCAATAAAGACAGAGTGTGGCCTCTCTTCTTTTTATTTTGTTTTTGTATTTTAATTTGTCTATTGCATTCATTTTAAAGGTGCAAGTAAAGCTTTCCCTGGATTTTTTGCTGTGTCTGCCATTGTTTAAAATATACATTAAAATTGTGTTGAAGTCATTGTTAAAACACAGAAGTAAAAACTGAAGTGTCTCCTACTGAATGTTTGTGCCTGTATATTCATACTTTTTAACCTGGTCAAAACACTATAAAACAAGGATAGTGCAAAAATAGTTTAATTCTCAATATTAAAGTTTCCAAAATTTCAGTTGTTCAATTGCGTACTTCAATTATTTACACATGAAAAAGGTCATTCACAGAGGGGTTTGAAATAGTTAAATAAGACATCTTTGGAGTGGTAAAGATATCAAATAAGTTCTACAATTACAAAGGTAGGGCAGCACGGTGGCGCAGCACTTAGTGTCGCAGTCACACAGCTCCAGGGACCTGGAGGTTGTGGGTTTGAGTCCCGCTCCGGGTGACTGTCTGCGAGGAGTGTGGTGTGTTCTCCCTGTGTCTGCGTGGGTTTCCTCCGGGTGACTGTCTGTGAGGAATGTGGTTTGTTCTCTCTGTGTCTGCATGGGTTTCCTCTGGGTGACTGTCTGTGAGGAGTGTGGTGTGTTCTCCCTGTGTCTGCGTGGGTTTCCTCCGGGTGACTGTCTGGGAGGAGTGTGGTGTGTTCTCCCTGTGTCCGACTCCAAAGTGTCCATAGGTGTTAATGTGTGAGAGTGTGTGTTGCCCTGTGAAGGACTGGCGCCCCCTTCAGGGTGTATTCCCGCCCAATGATTCCAGGTAGGCTCTGGACCCACCGCGACCCTGAACTGGATGAGGATTACAGATAATGAATGAATGAATGAATTACAAAGGTAATGACAGGAACCAAGTTTTAAAATTACAGACTAGTCCATCTAAGGCTCTACATATTTTGGTAGCCCACTTTCAGTCTGTTCTTTAATGGTCAGGACCTGACAGGATCACCACAGAGCAGGGTTAATTTGGGTGGTGGATCATTCCAGTGTGTTAGTGTATATTGCATTTGTATGAGTGGACCAGACACGGCATTTCTTCTGAAGATAAACACTCTGTCCACTGTTGAATCTATTGCACAAACCTACCTTAATTGTAGTTCATTTGCTGCTGCACATATTTTATTGGTCTTCTCTAGTCCTTCACAGGACGCTGTTTGCTGGATATTTTTAGTTCGTGAACTATACTTAGAATAGCTGAACCCCATGCAGAGGAAAACGTGGTTTTGGGGTTATTTGTGTCATGTACAGTTTTACAGTCTTTACAGCACTGGTGACATGCCAGTTATTTGCTTTATATGGTTATGCACTGGGTGGAGCTTTATCTCTCGGTTTTGCTTGATAAATAAACAACAATGGAAGAAAACAGTTAATTAAACGTCGTCACCTGAAACACTTACAACCTTCAACATTTTCAGCCATTTACTTTCTCTCGTTTAGTGAAGGTGTTCTCCTCGACGCCGCCCAGTGGGCTGCAATCACACTTGTGGTAAAACATTATTATGAAATAGGAGACTCTGCCCTCTAGCGGCTATGTTACACACTGCAGGTCTTAAATTCGTTCACTACACAATGGCTGCGTCTTAACATAATATTCACTATGTTCTTGCATTCTGTTCTCTTCCAATGCACACGCTGCATTAACCTATTCAGCAGTGTACTAAGAAGAGTTAAAGTAACTGGGTGTGTTCTGGATTTGGTTTTGGATGGGAAGACCATACATTAGTTAAAAGTATAAAGTCACGCAAATGTGAAAAACTTCGTTAAAGTAGAGACACAAACAACTACCTATGAAAAGAATTACATTCACTTTGTTACAGTCTATGTCGCACCACCGTGCTGCCCCAGGTTTGGTACATATTTTCTGACATTTTCAGGCCACAAGATGTCTGAATAACCGCAGTTATTGTGAAACTGCAAGGCAACATTTCAATAATACTCTTCTTAAGAACACAAGATCCTTTGTTGTTGGTGTTGAGAAACAACCAAGACAGAAATACTGAGCAGAGCATTTGTGTGATGTTGATGTGTTTTATTTTGATCTCTAGTTGAACAGTCACTACACCAGAATTAAGAGAATATTACATCACATTAAATTTAACATACAGAAGTCATAGAAGTCATCCTGCGTTTCTTATTCTCATGCCCTTAGCAAACATGAAACAGAAAAAACAGAAATAGTCTCAAGTATTTTGAAGGAATATGCCACTTCTGACTGTAAATAAAAACTTGCAGGAATCAGTTAGCATGGGGTATTATGCTAATTGTCCTTCAATTGTGTGTACATATTTCTAATTTGCACTGCTTTGGTCAAGTATTCCTTATGGTTCAGTTTTCCAGACAGGGATTAATTGTAGTCCTGATTCTACACAACATTCTGAATTCAGAGCATCCAGTGGAATTGAGGGAGAAGCCCAGGACTAGAATGAACCCGTCTGTGATTAAGTTTGTATGACTTTGAATTTTATGGACCAGTACTCAAGAGGACAGTGTCACTGACAAAATAATACACTTATAGAAAAGACATGTTTTTGCTTTGTTCAAGACCCACATGGACAAAATAAATAGCTCAGGATTTCCATGGGTGTATTTTTTATTACGAAACAATACATGACTGCATTCTCATTGAAATATATAAATAAATAGATATTTTATTATGTCCATGGGAGGATGTCAGCTTGACACTGATTTTCTGACGCCTTGGAAACAAAAAAAATCAGAACAAAGACAGGCTCGTGTTTACATGTCAAGGAAAATCCAAAAAGTAAAAGTACATCATGACGGCACCTGAGGAACACAAGCCAATCCACCTGAACTGAATTTCTGAATTTCTAAATGCCGGAGCCCGGTGGTTTTCAGTCCAGTTGCATTAAGGCTTAGAGCAGCGCAGGCAACAATCAGTGTGGAATATAAACTCCGTACCACATGCTGAAACAGACTGGACGTCATATAAATGGAAATAAAATATATTTCACACCATGGGACAGTGATGTCTTCATCAGATCAATAAATAAAAGGTAAGAAAGAAATATAAATGCATTTTTTAAACCAGACGTGATGCATGAAGTTGGGAATCGCAAACGTCATGGAATATACACAGTGCATAGCTCATTCTTGCTATGCTAGGCTTCATGGACTACATTATTTCAATGTTTTGTTTTGTTTGTTTTTTTTTTTTGCTTTTTACAGGAGAACATACTTATACACATATGCCAACTGCACATAAATTCATACACAGGGATACACAGGGATAGAAAATGTTCCCCGCACTGACAAAGTAGATATGCACTGCTTTAAATGCTGCCATTAAAATCCCCCAGACCTCTCGGATGGACACAGAAGATACAGTATTCTATGAGTATAGGTTGTGGTTTGTTTTGTGATGGTTTATTCTCTTCTCTGACAGCTTAAGTATGTTCATGGTTGACACTTCTTAGTCAGTCTGTGGCTCTAGGAGAGTGTTGGGGAGTCTCTGGTAATGTACAGTGGACAAGGGAAGTCTTTAAGGCCAGTCCAAAAGGAAGGCCGTCCTCCAAAAAAGGCAACTAAATGGGCTCAACATAATTGGCGGGGTACAAGCCAAGCTGACCACTGTCCAGCCGGCCTTTACACCAGCCTTGCTCGTCTTCGTCCTCCAGCTTGATCAGCTCATCACCTGTTAAAAAGAGGCATACTGAAGTTTGACATTGTACATGAAAACATGATGAACAAGGCTGTCCAAAAAATGGGAACATATATATCTGAATTACTATTAATATAATAATATAATTATTAATATAACCCATCAGGGGTAGATTGAGTAGCCACTCCCATCTCTCTTATTTATACCAAAGTTTCTTTTCCAGTGTGAATCCACCATAAATATTACTGACATGCTGTGGCAAAATGACATTGCCTTCAGCTCTCCACGTAAAACTAATCCCATCTGAATAGGGCTTTAGTGGGTTTAAGTCAGTAGTCATGAAAAGCTTATGTAAGTGTCACATAGCCTAATAAATTATAACCTACAGTGAAGTGTCACGAAATATAACATTTTCTGTCAAACGATTAGGATGAATTCTACCTTTCAGAGAGTTGACCTTCTCTGAGCCTGGTGCTACGCTTCTCACCTGCTTTAAAGCTAAGTTCATCCTGTTCTTGTCCTTCATAGTCATACAGTGCTCTGACCCGCACCCCTTTGTTCACGTCTTCCTCAAAAGGGTTGCTGCCTCCATTGGTCTCAGTAGTGGGCTGAGCTGTGGGCTGCTCTTCATCTGACCACTCTGCTGAATACGCCTGGTTCTTATCATAACTGCTCACACTGCAAAAATCACAGCGACAAAATGGGCACATTTTTACACTCTTGAGTTTTTTCCCAGAATATGGACAGTAGTTATTTGAGCTTGAAACATGACAGGAAAACACACTCTAAATTTATCAGTACACATGTTCATATGAGGCAGACTCTTAAATTAGCCCCATATTATTACTGCAGGACCCAACTTGCCTTATCTGTTAGTTGTACATTCCAAAAATCTGTAAGGTATATATATATATATATATATATGTGTGTGTGTGTGTGGGGGAAAGTCGGTTGTTGCACATAGCAGAATAATTAAGATCAAAGAAATTTAAAAAAAGAATAAAATTCACAAAATCAATATGTACACAATAGGTAAAATTACCAACAATTTTACAGTGCAGTATCTTGTCCTTGAAGAGGAAAAGCAGATCACATTTCCAAAGGAATGACTGAGTAAGTCAGTAATTGAATAATGTAAGTATATGGTAAGAGATGCAGTATATAAAAAGATAAACTTCTGCACCTGCCCCTGTCTGTACTCTGTGGAGTCGCATGTTCACCCGCAGTTGTGACGTGAGTGAGCGTGACACCATCGTGGTTCTTCTTCACCTTCTCTTTCTTGTTAATGGAATGGCTCAGCTCTGGGTTATATTCCTAAGGAAGTTTATTCAGTGTGAGTCATGGAGTCAGAGAGAAATAACTGCAATCAGGTGATGGTTAAAGCCCATGACATTGTCCTGGGGGTCATAGCAACAACAATATCAGAACATGTTTTTTTCTTAGAGCCCCTCTGGGGGCTTTTGTGTGATCAACTTTAAAACCTTCAGGTAGATTTCATTCCAAATATAGACATGTGCCAGTTTCTAAGTCGGATTCACAGGTTAGTGTACTCTGTTGACCTAGGTTTACCACAAAGGACAACTATCAAAATGAGACGTCATGCCACTTATTACGACCTGGGTAAGCGTATGAATCTGTTCAGGATAAGATAGATAGATAGATAGATAGATAGATATGTATTGGATATTTATGGAAAAAACTTTCAAGGGGAAATACATTTTTTTGGCTGCCTCTTTATTCCCACAAACTAATATAAAAAAAAAAACATCAATCATGCACTGAACCTTTAGGCTACAGTAATTATTGTACCTCAAACTGTGGCCAGTTCATGGGCATGCCTGGGCCGTGGTTGTTGTTGAACCACTTGAGGTCTTCTTGGGCACTGGCGGAGGTGATTGTTCGTTCAAGCTCCCGGTAAACTGTGGCATAGCTGCAGCAAAATGAGAAGCATTTTTCAAATGTAAAAGTCCCTCGGTGTTTGTGTTTTTATTTTTGTTTGTGTGCCCTATACAGAGTCATTGTTGCTGACAGTCTATGAACCCTTAAAGAAACACACTATAAATATTAGAAACACTTATAATATTGTTGTACATGACTGAAAGTCAAAGAGGTCAAATATGCTAATTAGTCCCAGTTATCTCTCCTTCATTATTAGCTACAGTCATTATTCCCAGAGCAGATGTGAAACAGAACATAACTCCTGGCTGACCTTTGGTTCTCAGTGAGGTTGAGATGCCGCTTGACATCCAGCAGCACTTCTCGGAGGAAGGCCAGTCTCTTCTCTTCGAACTGCTGGCACTGTTCAAACACTGTCTCCATGCTCTCCATGTACTGCGGCGTACACTTCCCCAGCTCGTCCAGGGCCTTCTCATATTTCTCTTTGGCCTGGCACACAGCACACGACAGAGCTATAAACATTGTACACAGGCTACATTTCAGTAAACATGCTTAACCACTTTATACATTGTTTAGATCAGAAGAGCACAGAAAACATTAGATACCTCATTCTTCACGTATGTGCAAACAAGGGTTAAGGGTAACAAAGTTAAAAAAAAAATTAACAAGGTGTTGCCAGAAAACAAGAGTTAAAATGAGTCATTCTGATTTTGATCTTCTTCTGGTGCAATTCCAGAGACTTCAGGAAAGACCCACCTCCTTTTCTGAGTCTCCACAATCACAGCCCTAGCAGTTCATGTGAGAGCGCAACGACAAAGTTAAACAGAGCAAAACAGACACAATGTGTGTGGAGAAATGAGTACAGAGTAAAAACAGCTCAGAAAAAAATAGAATAGAGATAGACTCCTGCGCTGAGCTGAGCAGTGGTTCATTATTATTTAAAGGATGATGTGCTGAAACTGGTTGTTCTGTTCAGGGCTGTTTAAACAGGGGGAGAAAAGTGCTGTGGTGTTTGATCACTGTGGTATTTTCATCAAAGCATATCACAGATATTTCATTAAGACCCCAGGACTGTGTTCATTTTGAGAAAATATATAAAAGTCCCATTGAATGATTTTAGTGTTTATGCTCTAACTAATAACCACTGATTAACAATCTGAGTTTTACATATTAATTAAAGGATAATAAAAGACATTTTGTAGTTTTATTTCTTTATCAGATCTGCTCCTGAGATGTTCATATAGCACCACATGTGTGTGTAAGTGCATGTTTGCTGGTGTTAGTGGATCAGACACAGCAGTATTCTTGGAGTTTTTAAACCCCCAACCAACAATATCCAGCCAACAGTGTACTGTAGGCAGCGTCCTGTGACAGTGAGTGGGCACATTGTTTAAAAACTCACAACACATTCTAACACACCACCACCATGTCAGTGTCACCGCAGCACTAAGAATGATTCAAAACACAAATTACTTCATTTCTGTGCTGGAGGTACCTCTGGTGGTTCACACAATTGAGGAACAGGGTAAAGGGACAAAGTATTCAGAGCAAAAACAACAAACAGTTGGACTACGGTCTGTAATAGGAGAATTACAAAGTGCTCCCATGGGGTCAGTGGAGGTGATCGAATGTACAAACAGTGCAGAAACAAGGAGGTCATATCAATAAGGCTTCTTGCATATTTCTTTGCACTGCCCTGCATTATAAACCAACATCTAGACATTACTGCTCTTACTATGGATGCTTTTGAGATTATAATAATCACAGACAAATGTATGAATAATTACTTTACTTTCACTAATTTAATTCATTACTCATATACACTGCAAGCCCACAGGTCAATCCAGAGTCATTTGAGTAGGAAGAATTTGAGGCCTGGCATGCTAACTGCTCTAAAGACTGGGGTTAAGTGCTTATGATTAATGTTAGGAGACTGATGTTAAAGGCTAATGAATTGACCCTGTGGTGCATCCGAGGGCTCGTTATTGAGCGGAACTGGGCTATTTCACATTGAGTGGGCCAAGGGCGTAACAGTGATGTCATGGTGCTCTCAGCACACTTAGATCTGCTGCCATTGTGATAAATGGTGAAATAAATAGCTCGGAGGACATGCTTTGCTACACAGTGAGCTGTCAGCTTCTAACTCTCTTGCTTATAGTGTGAACTGCCAAGTAGTCTGTTGTCATTTTCTTAATTAAGCTATGTCACACTAGGGCAGTACAACAGAATTAGATCCCCACATTTTGCATTTGCAATATACCTTTCAATAGTTATTATATTTCAATATAATGTATATGTTACTGGGGTATCAGTGTTGTGGCAGGCATTATTCGATTATTTGCATTCTTTGGACTACAAGTATAGCTCGCCAGTTTTAAATTAATCATCCTTTTATTTAATCAATATTATTAATCTTATATTTAATCTCCTTTTACATTTTAAATGCATTAAATCTATGAAAACTGCATACATTAATGACTACTTTAACTGGACTTGCACAGGCATGCATACCTTGTAATTATTTTTCTAGTCTCACCTTCTGAACATCGTTTTTGCACTTGTCCAACTTTTCCTGAAGCTTCTTCTGCTGCTCTGCAGTGGCAGAGGTCTCTCCCTTGCTGTTCGCTTCACGGGTGGAGGCCAGTTTCTCCTCCTTGCAGGCCATGTGGTATGCTTTCTTCGCTGTTTCCAACTGCCAGGAAAAAGGAGTTAGCAATCAGTCAGTGATTGGGAAAACAAGCTAACCAGTAACATCCTCAAATACATTCTGTGTACAGATTCATTTTAAGAATCCATCAGACAGCGCTAAAGGCTGCATTCCTGAGCTTTCAGAATAGGACAAGGCTATTTCAGGAAAAATCAGCACACACTGACATTATTGAAATAAGGCAATTAGGGCCCTGGCTGCCAGCAGTAATTGCGCAGTGGCCGTGTCAGATCCAATAAAGTATTGATTCAGATCTAGTAACTGTGCAAACATTGCCAAATGTAGGCCCAAGGACAATTAACAATGGTACAAAAGTGCCAGAACAGAATGGAACAAGATGGTATACACCAGAGAGATAAGGAAATTAAAAAAAAGAGGCAAGAAACTAGATCTAGCATTGTTTACTAAAATAAAATGCTGGGTAGCCATGGATTTCACACATAGATTTTAAATTCTGGGAATGTTTCTACTGTTTTGCCAATGAATTTGAATGTTTTTGCTATAACACGTATGAAGATTATTATTATTTCTGTGTGAATATGCAACATTTACATTTATGCCATTTAGAAGACAGCATCTTCCTGACAATGATTTGATATTTTTGGCCCCTGGGACTTTGATTTGACAGCCCTGTCCTAAAATCAAGGTGTGGGGGGTTTGTACCCTCCTCCAAAAGTTACATAGTGCAGTTTCTGCTGAGATGAGCCCAGAGTAGCATTGCCAAAAGCACTATTCTCCCTATTACAGGTCAATGAAGCATCTTTATAAATCTGAGACTACAATGTTAAGGTAAAAATACTACCTAGTGTTCCTTTTAACCATGCCTTCATGAATCTAGGAGAAAATATCACCTGGCTTGTCCTCACCTCTTTGAGCTTTTTGGCCCATGGTTTTTGAGCCTTTTTGAAACCTTCCTCTGCCTCTTTGGTCTCCTTGAATCCTCCCATCATCTGTTTGTGGTAGGAGTCTTTCTGCCAATTTTTCACTTTCTCCAAATCATCGTTCAGAAGACTGTTCTTCACCTCCTGGTGGAGTTCGCTCACCTTCTCTGTTTCCATCATCATCGCAAGCCATGCTCGTTCCACTGTCCCATACTGAGGGCCTGAGAAGAGAGGGAGAGAGAGAGAGAGAAAGAAAGGATAGAAGAGAGAGAATATTGAATTTGAAAGCACGAATCAGATCCCAGTGGAAATTACAATATGCAAATAGGAAGAGCCAGTTCAAACTAAATAGTACAATGATGATAAATAGGATACACCAAAATTGCCTCATTTTATCATAAGTAAAGCTTTTAAGGTACTTAATCATAATAAATCTTGTGGCCGACTGTAAGGGATTCAGCGTTACTGATGTTCTGTATAAGAACATCTTCCAGGTTTAGTATTTATTTTACATTACCTTTTTCCACCAGCTGTCTCCATCTCTTGGACCAGTCTGTTAGCTGCTGTGCATAGGCCTTCTCTATTTTGGCACGCTCATGAATGCAGCTCATCATGTCATTGCAGAGTCTGTGTCCATCATCGATCCGCTTCACCGTGCGCTTGTAGTTCCCCACCTAAGAGACCACAGAAGATAAGACCACTAAAACCAGTTCCTATAACTAAGGTTACACTACAAAACAAATCACATAATAACAATAAAGTAGTATTACACACAACATGATCAGTAGTGCTTTCATGAGGATCAGTATTGCATGACCTTTATGCTGAATTTTGTCCATAATACGTTTTAGATAGATGTCTGTGCAGCATAATAAAAAATGGATAAAAACACAATCCATTTTTATAAATAATAGTGGTTGCACAGTGCCAAAACAAATAAACAAGTCAATCTGAGTCTTCAGAAAGATCAGATATTGATTTGCTGTACGTGATATGAATGACTGGATTGTAAAGAAACTTACTGTGTACTAACGGTGGCAGGGCCCGTGTAAGGTTTACAAATATAGAAAATTGGGTTTAAAACTTTTTTAAAAATTTTTTTTAAATCAGCTATAGTAAAAAAAATGGGACTTCCTTTGCTTTTCCAATTTTCATATTTCTTCATTTCTGATCCTCAAAACTGAAATTTCATAAAAATGAGAAAACCACGCCTTATTCTATTTATTGTGCTTTGTAATGAAAGTGATAGGACTGTACCATCACAGCGGGGTAGAACAACTACTGTACCCCCTCTGCCTCTCATTAAGCACAGTTCCCACCAAACAGCGGTGTCAGCCTTTACACAATACACAATTTGATTTTACTTTTTAATATCTGGAACAGTGTGAATTTCATTCAGGATATGGGGTTTGCTGTCTGGTTTAAGGGTTATAACAATTATTTTTCAACAAAAAACAATTGATTGTGTGATTAAAACTCAGTAAATAACATCTAATTAAAGTTTAGTGTCCAGTTTGTCTGTGCTTTTCCACAAGAAACACCACTGCTGATGCATCCAGAGAAGCCTACATAGCATGACTGCCTTTTCTTGAAGTGTAGATGCTTTGACTGCATTGGCCGAGTAAATGCTGACCCTGCTGCCACGTGTGTCTCTGTATAAGTCGACCCTTAAGAAGAAGAAGACGTCATCCGCTGTTTAGTGGAAAGTCTGTGGTTTGTGTCTATGGTTTACGTTCAGAGAGCATGTCTCCCCCGCTGTGACGGTACAGTCCTATCACTTTCATTACAAGGCACAGTAAACGGGGAAATGAGAAAATGGAATAAAGAATCATTTTTCCATTTTTCTGAAATTCTGATTTTGAGGATCAGAAATGAAAAGTTAAGAAATTGGAAAAGCAAAGGAAATCCCAATTTTTACTATATCAAATTTAAAAAATGAATAAAATGAAGTTTTAAACGCAATTTTCTATATTTGTATTAAGCCTCAAACGATCAGGAAATTGAACTGATAAATATTACACAGACCATGGTAGGAACCAGGGCTCATAATGTAATGTGAAAATATATGTTATGTATAATCTTTTTGCCTGAAACTGCAAATGAATGCAGAAAAAATAAGCTTAAGGTCAAAATTGTATCACACATCCAGCAGTGTAAATGTAACAATCTGATTCAATAACTTTCTGTAATGTAGCTTTTACAAATGAAAAATTCTGGCTCCGTAGTTTTCTCTAGAATGGCACATCTCACATATACTCTATATGCAAGAGCTCAGAATTAAATGGTGTAAAACAGACAATGAGTGCTGTGAAATAAAAAGGCTGAGCAAGAACTTTGAAAACAAGAATGGAGAAATAAGAGAATCAAGCACAACTGGTTACAAATGACCTTCTCACTTTATCTTTGTTATTTTGACTGGTGCATGTCCCAGATATTTCATTAATACCCTAGGGAACTGTGTTTACTTGTGGACAAGGGGGTATAATATGTCTCTTTAACAGCTTGGTTTACTATGTGGGATGTGGCTGATGATTTAGTTACTAGTTTGCATAAAATTTCTATACTTCATTTTTTAAAGGAGCATTCAGACATCAAAAATTACACTTTTTGCTAAATTTACATGAGCAGAAAAGACTGTAGTGCCTGAATGAAATAACATATGGTACATCGAGCCTGTCCCTCATAGAGGGCATAGATATAGATCAGTCTGATCCATGCCACCAGGTTGTGATGGCTGTTGTTTAATGAGAAGAAGAATCATTTGAGGAAATGACCTACTGCTCCTCTAAAATTAAAGTACATTAAATTAAATTAAAGTAAATTAAAGTATCTGTTAGCTCTGGTTTAGTGTCTGACCTCCCAGAAGCTGTCGGTGGCCTCATCAGGGCCCGCGGTCTCATCATAGGCACCGGACATGCTGTGAGGTTCAGCAGAGCAGACTCAAGACTGGTGATACCTGCAGCAGAGTTGACTTCACCATGCACTGCACAACACAGAATTAACACAGCGTTACTCTATTATACATAATTACAGATTACATGTGAGAATCCAGAAATAACATCTTTGAAAGCAAGCCTTTGAAAGTGTATGTTCATGAAGCAGAGTTTGCTGTTCTTTTTAACTGTGATTTGCAGCTAATAAGTAGATTTAGACTTTTATTTGCCTTTCCAGAGTACAATACATACATCATAAACATCTGTTTAAAACATCTATTCAATCCCTGTATGTTTTCTAAAGCAACATTGCCTGATACTGATGGGATTCTCTGATTATTGTATTATATATGAGGGATGCACAAACACTTGCTTCTGTATGCCAGGTTATTAATCCAATGTCTCCTGTTACACATGTTGCCCTCTTCCAAAATGATTATAGCAGCCATCATTTTAATTGCCTTCTTTTGGCTGATGGCATAATGTGCCTGGGCTCTGCTGTTTACTTCCCATAACCATGATAGTGTAATGGCTCATTGATTTCTATTCCAATCCACTTTAGACAACAGAAAGGATCAATGCACCTGTAGGCACAAGGTCCTGCATACACTGTTGTTTCATTCATTGTTGAACCAGAATGGCTAAGAGTATCTGACAGTATCTGAAGGCCACTGAAGCAAGAGGGACGATGCATAAGACACACTGTTTTAATGTGACATCTAGGTGGTCCTTGGTGATCCTAGTCACTTTTTTTTTTGCTTCATCTGTGGGGCCCCTCAACTGGTGACAGTGTTGGACATTTAACTGTACTTATTATGTACTTAAATTGTACTATATGTACTTAAAGGACCACAACCAACTTAATTAACCAAATTTAAGTTAATCTACAGCATCTGCATCATGTATGTGTCAAAATATTATGGTACATACATTGTGAAAAAGTCTTTTCATTCTCATAAAGTTTATGTCTCCCACACCTACCTAATGCCATCAAGTCAATATTTAACACAAGCATGTGTATGATGTTATAATGTACATCAGCTGTAACTTATTTCACAAACATCTTTATTCAGTGTCAAAAATACATGACAATGTGAGCCAGTTATTCTGCTTTTTAAGTCCAGGTAAATACTCTCGTAAGAGCCCCTTGTTGTCATATTATTTAATGGGGTTGACAGCTGGAGCTATAAAAATTGTTGAAGGACTTTTTTTTTTCATCCCAAATATACATTTCCTAAAGGTCCTAAAAGGTGAAACTTCCAGACTGTACATAAAACAATTTTAGCTAGTTAGCTAACAACTCTTTGTGTATGCTAGCCCACATTGCCTGTAGCACTTTCTTAGCAATGGTTAGAAATTATTTTCAATCTCCTAATGGGATAATGTAGGGTGAACATCCTGGTGATGTCCCCACCCCCACCCCCACCCATCCACTCACCCCTGCCAAATGTTAAATATAATATAAAATATAGCAGACCACCCTGAGTATCACTATTAAAGCAAGCAGGGTTCTTCTCTCAAAAGACGAATTATGGCACAGTTTATATATATATATATATATATATATATATATATACACATATATATATAAGAGCATGTGGCAATATTTCATTAATAATTCCAGTAGAAATACCTATTTATACTAATAAGACTGCTTCTCCTGAAAAAGATCTTCATTATCATTTTGACCCAGGTGTCTCTCTCACAGACTGAAAAGTAAAGTGCACTATTATGCAGATGCAATTAAATTATCCAACACTGACAACAATGGTTTTTGATTTAAGAGCAAAGAGGAGGTGTGGCTCTTTCCAGTGACATGTGGGAAAAGGAGGGGGGAGGGGG